>NC_042998.1:83540683-83718183 GCF_006345805.1 Octopus sinensis
GTAGCTGCTAGAATAAGAATAGCCTGGCAAAGTTCAGAGAGTTCTTACCTCTGCTGGTGACAAAGGGCCTCTTGCTCAAAATAAAAGGTAGACTGTATGACACATGTGTACGGACAGCCATGCTACATGGCAGTGAAATATGGGCTGTGACTGCTGAGGACATGCATAAACTCACAGGGAATGAAGCCAGTATGCTCCGAGGGATGTGTAATGTCAGTGTGCATACTCGACAGAGTGTAAGTACCTTGAGAGAAAAGTTGGACCTAAGAAGCATCAGATGCGGTATACAAGAGAGACAACTGCACTGGTATGGTCATGTGGTGAGAATGGATGAGGATAGCTGTGTGAAAAAGTGCCACACCCAAGCAGTTGAGGGAACTTGTGGAAGAGGCAGACTCAGGAAGACCAGGGATGAGGTGGTGAAGCACGACCTTTGAACATTAGGCCTAACCGAGGCAATGACTAGTGACTGAGACCTTTGGAAATATGCGGTACTTGAGAAGACCTGGCAAGCCAAGTGAGATCATAATCTCGTAGCCTATGCCAGGGGTGTAACCAGCCCACTTATGCGTACCTTTCCTTCATTGGACACTAAACTCTGCTGGCGAAGACTTGTTGAGGCGAGTGAAATCGAAATCAAATTCGATGACTAGCATCCGTGCAAATGGAGCACTAAGAGCACCATCCGAGCATGATCGTTGCCAGAGCAGCTGACTGGTTTCCGTGCCGATGACATGTAAAAAGCACCGTTTGTCTGTGCTCATTACCAGCGTCGCCTTACTGGTACGTGAAAAAACATTCGAGTGAGGTTGTTGCCAGTGCTGCTGGACTGGCTCTTGTGCAGGTGGCACATAAAAAACACCATTTGAGTGTGGCTGCTGCCAGTACCACCTGAGTGGCCCTTGTGCCGGTGGCACATAAAAGCACCTACTACACTCTCAGAGTGGTTGGCGTTAGGAAGGGTATCCAGCTGTAGAAACCATGCCCAAGCTGACAAGAAGCACAATGCAGCCCTGAGGCTCACCAGATCCTGTCAAAGAGTTCAGCTAATGCCAGTATGAAAAACAGACATTGAATGAGGATAAGCTTCCATACTGTTTCCATCTTCCAAACCCACTCACAATGCTTTGGTTAGCCTTGGGCTATAATAGAAGACATTTTCCCAAGGTGCCACAGAGCCTGAAATTTGTGAGATCGGTCTAGTTGAATTGCATTGACCCCAGTGTTCAACTGGTACTTATTTCATTAATCTCAAAGCGCATAAAACGCAAAGTTAATCTTAGCATAATAATAATAATAATAATGATAATAATAATAAAGGTGGTTAGGAAGAGCATCCAGCTGTAAAAACCATGCCAAAACAGACACAGAAGTCTGGTGCAGGCCCCTGCCTGGCTAGCTCCAGTCAAACCGTCAAACCCATGCCAACTTGGAAAGCAGGCAAATAATAATAATAATGATAATAATGATGATTATGATGATGATACAGAGCACTAAACGGTAGTGCAATAACTTGGAAGGAAGCGAGAAACATAAACAAATCATGAGATGTGAATAAACTTTTGCCACTCCTACAACTATTATTATCAGACAGATATCATATCAACAGATATGCACACCTACAAGAAACAACATATACTTATATATATATATATAATATATATATATACACACACACACACACATATATATATATATATATATATATATAAGTATATATATATATATATATATATATATATATATATATACATACACACACACACACATAGATAAAATGTTAGTTACTTTGTTAGTTGCATTAGCAAAAGGAAGGTAATATAAATCAATAAAGACAAGAAAGAGCAGAAGGAAGAAAGAAAGAAAGACAGAGAAGGAAGAGAGACAGACAGAGAGAGGAGGAGTGACATGGTGGGGGTGGGGAGAGAAAGAGAAGGAGAAGAATAAAACTGTTTAAATGTCAGTACTTCCAAACTGAGGTGCAGTTTCAAATTACTAAAACATGTGTTATTTGGCAAAGTTACCTTAATTTCAGTTGAAGATTCTTTTAATGACAATACCACGTAGACATATGCACATCCGGCTGTGTGTGTGTGTGTGTGTGTGTGTGTGAGAGAGAGAGAGAGAAATAAAGAGTGAAGCAGCTGACCTTGCTACAGATAGGGACCAATAGCAAAAGAAGATTGGCCCAGTGTTTTCCAAACACAGCAATCTCTTACATTGTGAAAATAGAATTTAACTCTTTCATTACTGTAATTATTTTGAGATGCTCTGTGTTTCTCTCAATTACTTTAAATACAACAAAGAATTTAGTAAAATAACTTAGTTATCATTAAGTTAGTGTTAGGAACATAAATTGTGACTTAGGTTTGGTGGAAGATTTTGATTCAAAACTTATGGAAACAAGACATTTGTACTCAGAGCCAGAGCTGGTTTCAGTCAGGTTAGTAACAAAAGGGTTAAAGAAAGACCAGTTGAGGTGTTTCTTTTGTGGTTAAGGTATTCACTGCCCACCCTAGTGGTTTCAGGTTGACTCCCACAGCATTGGCATGTTGGACAAGGGTCAAACTTAGTTTGACAGACAACAGCAAAATTAGCACCAAACTCCTAAAAACAATAATTATTGGGGTTAATATCACATGATCAACCAGACTATCAGGTGTTGTTATACATCACTATGTACAATGTACTTTGCATCATTTTAACTTTTGTATGATGCTACCCAACTGGCTAGGCGAGCAGGCCAGCATTCTCCCTGATCAGAAGACTATTCTGTCACAGTGGTACCCTATTTACAGTTGGGCAGACTGAGCAATGTGAAATGAAGTATTTTGCTCAAAAACACAGTGTACAGCTGATCAAGGAATCAAAACCTTGATCTCACAATTATGAGGACAACACACCTAACCACTGGGTCATGCACCTTCACAGAGGAGAGAAGAGTGGGCATAAAATTGACTAAATCTTTGAAGGCAGTGCTTTGATTTAGCTGCTATGTCTAGCTAGATAAGCAGCTACATAATGGTTCCCAGGTAAGCTTGTGAGTTCAAAAGATTGGTGAAAGATGGGATTGACTCACAAAGCAATTAAACAAAAATTTACCTGTACTGGTGCCATGTATAAAGCGCCTGTGCTGGTGCCACATATAAAGCACTCATGCTTGTGCAGCATATAAAGTGTCCAAGCTGATGTCATGTACAAAGCACCCATGCTGGTGCCACATACAAAGCACCCGTGCTGGTGCCGTACATAAAGCACCCATGCCCATATAAAGCTCTCATGCTGGTGCCATGTAAAATGCATCCGTACTGGTGCTACAAATGAAGCACCCATGCTGGTGCCACATGCAAAGCACCCATGCTGGTGCCACGTATAAAGTACCCATGCTGGTATCACATATAAAGCACCTGTGCTGGTGCCATGTATAAAGCACTTGTACTGGTGTCACGTATAAAGCAACCATGCTGGTACCACGCATAAAGCACCTGTGCTGGTGCCATGTAAAAAGCACCCTGTATACTTTGTAAAGTGATTGGTATTAAGAAGGGCATCCTGGCATAGAAAGCATGCCAAAACAGACAATTCAAGCCTGATGTAGGTCTCCAGCTTACCTAGCTCCTGTCAAACCACCAAACTCATGCCAGCATAGAGAACAAATATTAAATGATGATGATGACAGAATAGCTAATGTTTTGTGTGATATCAGGAGTTATATCAGTAAAACTAGAAAGACAGTGAGCTGGCAGAATGGTTAGCATGCTGGGCAAAATGCTTAGCAGTATTTCGCCTGTTGCTACATTCTGAGTTCAAGTTCCACCGAGGTCAACTTTGCCTTTTAACCTCTCAGGGTCGATAAACTAAGTACCAGTTGTGTACTGGGGTCATTCTAATCAACTGGCCCCCTCCCCACAAATTTCAGGCCTTGTGCCTATAATAGAAAGGTTACATCAGTAAAACTAGAGATAAAAGATGGAAGGGAGGATTTACTGAAAGAGTAAAAGAGAATGGTTACCTTATCATCATAGGATGTCATTATTATCAGTTGTTTTTAACCCTTTTATTACCATATTCTTGTTAAAATATACTGCCTGCATTTATTTCAATAAATTCAGAAGATAATGAAGAATTTAATAAACATCTTTGCTGGTGCTACATAAAAAGCGCTTATACTGGTGCCATATTAAAGTACCCATGCAGGTGTCACATAAAAGTCGCCCATGCTGGTACCACAAGAATAGCATCCATTACACTCTGTAAAGTCATTGATGTTAGGAAGGGCATCCAGCAGTAGAAACCAAGCCAAAATAGGCGACCAGAGCCTGGTGCAGCCCTCTGACTTCTCAGCTTCTGTCAAACAGTTCAACCATCCCCAGTATAGAAAACGGACGTTAAATGATCAGGATAATGATAGTGTTTGGAATATATATATCAACATGAAATTTTGAGGGAGAGTTTTAATTTATATCAATTTAAGATTGGACTGCAGCCATACTGGGGTACTGCACTGAAGGACTTCGGTCAAACAAGTCGACGTCAGTACTTGTTATTTTTTGAAATCTGATACTTATTCTACCAGTCTTTCGTGCCAAAAACCGTTAAGTTATAGGGATATTACCAAAAAAACCACCAGTTGTCAAGCAATATGTGGGGACAAACAGACACACACACACACTCACACACAAACACACATACACACACATATATATATATGCGCCATACTAATACATTTGTTTGTTTGTACTCTACCTGCCTTCGTCTTTTGTTTATTTTCATAAACCTTCCCATTATATATATATATATATATATATATATACATGCTAAATAAAATGAGACAATAAAGCCAAGGCAGTGTGAAATTTCTAGGACATTTCATAAAGAGAAAGGTAGTCTTACAGCTGTTTCAGGGATATAAAAGTTATCCCATCATCAGAGACAATATGAGAGAGTTAAACAGATGGAAATAGTAGAGTTCAATATAAGAAGTTATGTTGGAAAGGGAGAGATATAGGGAGTATAAAAGGAAATATGAGAATAAAAATATGTTGCATGTTACAGTTGCAGTTCCATTATCCAAGAAATGCATTGTGTAGAATGGATAGAGAGGCTTCTTGTCCATGGTATGTAAATTCCGATAGGAGTTCATATTTTCTTATTACAAATGGATAGTGTGCATGATATGTATATATATATATATATATATATATATATATATATATAAATTAATATGTTCAATAAGAAATAATTATTTTCGAAATTTTTTCTCATATGAGTTTTTACGCTATCTACCTGACAATTTCTGGTTAAGTTTTCCTTATTAAGTAGTTGTCCTTATTGCTAAATTTTATTCCGAAAAAACTTTTCCTCTCCCGAAATGCAATTCGTAAAAGTTTGCCATTCATCCGGATATAGTATATATAAACCCACCCATGTGCTTCGTTGATGTTGATCAGTTAGCTGATCGGCTTAAGCGAGGCAGGGTCGTTGTTTATTTATAGTATATTCAGGCCTGCTGATGATTACGTAAGTATGAATCACTGTGATACAGGTCTATATATTTTTAAATGTCTTCTTTGAAAAATTGCATTCGGTGGGATTAGTAATATTTTTGGTAGAAATGACTGATTGTCCCTCTTAGCGTTATGGCGTGTATGTAGATGATGCCTCCTGGCATGTATGTATAATGCCCTCTATATATAAATTAATATGTTCAATAAGAAATAATTATTTTCGAAATTTTTTCTCGTATGAGGTTTTTACGCTATCTACCTGACAATTTCTTGTTAAGTTTTCCTTATTAAGTAGTTGTCCTTAATTGCTAAATTTTATTCCGAAAAAAATTTTCCTCTCCCGAAATGCAATTCGTAAAAGTTTGCCATTCATCCGGATATAGTATATATAAACCCACCCATGTGCTTCGTGATGTTGATCAGTTAGCTGATCGGCTTAAGCGAGGCAGGGTCGTTGTTTATTTATAGTATATTCAGGCCTGCTGATGATTACGTAAGTATGAAATCACTGTGATCAGGTCTAATATTTTAAATGTGTCTTCTTTGAAAAATTGCATTCGGTGGGATTAGTAATTTTTTGGTAGAAATGACTGATTGTCCCTCTTAGCGTTATGCGTGTATGTAGAATGCCTCCTGGCATGTATGTATAATGCCCTCTATATAAAATTAATATGTTCAATAAGAAATAATTATTTTCGAAATTTTTTCTCGTATGAGGTTTTTACGCTATCTACTGACATTTCTTGTTAAGTTTCCTTATTAAGTAGTTGTCCTTAATTGCTAAATTTTATTCCGAAAAAACTTTTCCTCTCCCGAAATGCAATTCGTAAAAGTTGCCATTCATATATAGTATATATAACCCACCCATGTGCTTCGTGATGTTGATCAGTTAGCTGATCGGCTTAAGCGAGGCAGGGTCGTTGTTTATTTATAGTATATTCAGGCCTGCTGATGTTACGTAAGTATGAAATCACTGTGATACAGGTCTATATATTTTTAAATGTCTTTCTTTGAAAAATTGCATTCGGTGGGATTAGTAATATTTTTGTAGAAATGACTGATTGTCCCTCTTAGCGTATGGCGTGTATGTAGAATGCCTCCTGGCATGTATGTATAATGCCCTCTATATATAAATATATATATATATTATATATTATATAATATATTTAACAACATACACAAATAATACATATATAACTTGCATTCTGTCAGTTAAGATAGCAATGGTTTCAGTTGATTCGATCAATGTGACAGTCTGCTCATGAACTTAACGTGCAAATAGCTGAGGACTTCATAAACACGTATACCCTTGACACAGTCCCCAGGGAGATTCAGCATGACACAGAATGTGACAAGGCTGGCCCTTTATAACAGAGGCACAACTAGTTTTTGACAGCTGAGTGGACTGGAGCATCATAGAATAAAATGTCTTGCTCAAGGACACAACATGCCCCTGGTAATCAAACTCATGAGCTTAAGATCATGAGCCAAATACTCCTAACAACTTGCGCACACATGCACCACATACACACACACACATTTACACATGCATACACATACACACGCATACACAGACACACACATGCACACACACATGCATGCACACACACACATGCACACAAACACACACTCATGCACATGCACACACACATCTGATGAGCTTAGATATAATTTCCATCTACCAAATTCACTCATGTGGTATTAGTTGGCCCCACAGCTATCATACAAGACACTTGCCTAAAGTGCCAAGCAGTTGGGCTGAACTCAAAATCACATGGTTACAAATCAACAATCACTGAGATGCAGGGGTTAATAGATTCCACATCTTCTTTGGGATAACCCTTCATCTTGAGCTTCCTTTTCAAATGCTACTTCATCCTTTAGCATTAAAACTGGCCATATCAGCCCAAATATTCTCCTTTATATTCAAACCAGCCAGATCCGATCCTCACACTTACCTGACAATGCTATTCTAAAAATAAACAATCACATCATCAAAATCTCAGATGGGTTTTTTGATGAAAACTGCTTGCCTTTCTTGACAAGAAAATGCGACAATGGAGTCAACTGATAGCCAGAACTGTCTTACTTTAATGTACATAAATGAATAAATGGCTGGGATATTTGGAACACGACTGTAAGGCGGTGTGTCCGATTCCTGGTGACATGTTGTGTTCTTGAGCAAGATATTTTACTTCATGTTGCTCCAATCAATACAGCTGGCAAAAATGCATTGTACCTGTATTTCAAAAGGCCAGTCTTGTCACATTTGGTGGCAAGAGAACTACATTAAGAGTACACATGTTTGTGGAGTGCTCAGCCACTTGCACGTTAATTTCACTAGCAGGCTGATCTACTGACCAAATCATAACTGACAGAGAACTAGGCCATATATATAAATATACATACATATATATATATGTATATATATATATATAATATAACACTTATATATACGTACATACATATATATATATATATATATAACACTAATATATACATACATACATATATACATATATACATACATATATATATAACACTTATATATACATACATATATACATATATACATACATATATATAACACTTATATATACGTACATACACACATATATATATATATAATATATAACACTTATATACATACATATATATATAACACTTATATATACATACATATATATATAACACTTATATATACATACATATATATATAACACTTATATATACATACATATATATATATATATATATATATATATATATAACACTTATATATACATACATACATACATATACTTATACAAATATACATACATATATATGTATATATATTTACACATACATGTGTAAAAGGTTGAATGTGGATTTGTCATTTAATTGGAGTGGTTTCCAAAAACATTTCCAATACTGATTCTTCAAACTTTGCAGAGAGTAAATTGGCAAAGATATGAAAAGTAGTATTAGAATATTTAGTGTATGATTAATTTATAGAGTGAAGTACTACAAATCCAATTATATTTGTCAAAAATGTAGGAGATAAGATGTTAAAAAGTTGTAAGAATTTTATTGATGCATACAATCGTTTCGTGCAGAGATATAAATTCATTTTTGAATTTGCAAATATCATAGTACTCATCAGCATAGAGAAAACATAAAAGGAACTTTAAAAAAGTGCTGAGAAGTTGGATAGATGAGTTTCATGTTTATCTGTTCCTATCTATGTGTGATAGCGATGGATGTCATGCCAATTATATATATATATATATATATATATATATATATATATATATATATAAAATTATAATTTAGGGTATCTAAGAGATACTACCACACTGGAAATAGCAGCTAAAACTTGACTCTAAAACCACATTAACTGTATTTCAAAACGCCAGTTTTAGAGTCAAGTTTTGACTGCTATTTCCAGTGTGGTGGCATCTCTTAGATACCCTAATTTATAATTTTAATAATAATTATTACCTTTGAAGGTTTTTATTCCCATGCTAGCCACCTGATAAGTCTGGTATTTAAATAACGATCTTATCCTCATATATATATATATATATATATATATAGTCAGTCAATTCAAGGATGTCTTATCCTCATTAGGGATTAATAGATCTAAAATTTCATTGGTTTAATCTCCATCACATTAAAAGAAAATTTCTACATTGTGTTATGGTTTATAATAGTTGAATATAATAATAAGAAAATGGAGAGATAAATATGTGTATTTAATTTATTTGTATCATAGTTTGTTTTTAAGATATAAATACAAATAAATTTCTTTTTTAAAAAAAACACCATAGAAGACCCCAAAACCTACACATGTTTTGATTCCAGATCCTTGGTAATACATTATTCAAAACACAAGTTATGAATTTGAATTCCTACAAGTAAGATGTAACCTTCATTACCATTAAAACAAAAACCCTGAAGAGATTCTATCCCTTACAATTTAAATTCTTAAAATTGGATTTAACCCAAATGTTTTGAAAAATGTATTACCAAGGAGCTAGAATCGAAACATGTAGGTTTTTGAGTCTTCAATGGTGTTTTATAAAAAAGAAATTTATTTGTATTTATATTTCAAAAATAAACTATGATGCAAATAAATTTAATATACATATATTTATTTCTCCATTTTCCATATATATATATATATATACAATTGCAGCATGGAAGCCATTCAAGAAATACCCAAAATCCGTTAGATTCACTTCAACATTTAAATTCCGTGCTGCACGGAATTTTGTCAGTGAACAGGTCGCGGTTTCAAAGTGACAAAAATATTTTGACAAATTAAATTTAAATGTTGAAGTGAATCTAACTAATTTGGTGTGTTTCTTAAATGGCTTCTAAACACCTTCCACGCTGCAATTGTTTTCGTTCCAGCACACAATCTCAGATCAGGTCACTTGCTATGCAAGTACATCTCCAATATATATATATATATATATCTGCAGAGAGCTAAGCCATATATACCTGGATAGATACATATTTACATGCATACATACCTGTATATAAACATATATACTAGCGGAAATATACAGATACATACCTGCATATGGACGTATGTAAATACATATATACCTACCTGGGCTGGCTCAAGGTACCAGCAACTCAGGCAGTTGCCTGGGGCGTGAATTTTTTTCCCACATGAGTTCTGGACCCCAGTTATGAACTCATTTGCATACAGCCAATCTGAGGTCAACTATCAAACTAATTTATGATCGCATAACAAGTGATGGGCGATAAGAGGTCACTTGGTGAGCTAGCAGAAACGTTAGCACGTTGAGTGAAATGCATAGCGGTATTTCATCTGCGTTACGTTGTGAGTTCAAATTCCGCCGAGGTCGACTTTGCCTTTCATCCTTTCGGAGTCGATAAATTAAGTACCAGTTACGCACTGGGGTCGATGTAATCGACTTAATACCCATGTCTGTCCTTGTTTGTTCCCTCTGTGTTTAGCCCCTTGTGGGTAATAAAGAAATAGGTATTTCATCTGCCCTTATGTTCTGAGTTCAAATTCCGCCGAGGTCGACTTTGCCTTTCGGGGTCGATAAATTAAGCACCAGTTACGTACTGGAGTCGATGTAATCGACTTAATCCCTTTGTCTGTCCTTGTTTATCCCCTCTATGTTTAGCCTCTTGTGAGCAATAAAGAAATAAGATAAGGTCACTTGGGTAAGGAACGACTATGCTGCTTTTCTCTTTTAATAATGTTTGTTGGTCTTGTTAGGCATTACCTGAGAGCTGAATGGCACCTTTCCTTTCACACTTTTCAAACAATGCTTCAACGGTCTGCCAGCATCAATGCGGTTTCTGCCACCAGCAACAACCTTTGTTAACTTGACAAGGTCAAGGTCAAAGCGAGCTCTGATTGGCTTATATGCAAATAAGTTCATTACTGGAGTCCGGAACTCTCATGGAAAAAAATTTCGCACCGGGGAGCCATGTGCTTTTTAATTTAAATTTTCAGATTTTCTCCATGTGAAAGTTTTAAAAATTATACATGTAAGGGCGCCGAAGTTCAGCTTGCCCGGGGCGCCAGTAACCGTAGGGCCAGCCTTGACACCTACGTACGTAATAAATACATACAAGCCACCGTGCTAACATACACCGGCATACAGATATACATAGTTACATATATACCAGATAGCAAATATGCATACAAATATGCACACCTATATCCATACATACCAACATATAGATACGCACACGTACACACACTACAGAAGAGCGCGCGCGTGCGTGTGTGTGTGCGCGCGATGATAGAGACAGGCAGACAGACAAACCAACAGAGAAAGCTATGTTGTGAATCGTGAGTCAGTGTTGTTTTCTGTCTGAGAATGCAGTCCTGGATTAACACTTAATATTTACATTTAATGTAAACACTCCTGCTCACTCAGTGCCGCATTCATTTCCATTTGGCTAACGTTACTTTCATATTTCCTTCTTTTTTATTATTGTTGTTGTAAATAGTCTTTCACGTTCATGTCTATTCTCTCGTTAAATGTTTACATGGATCAGATTGTCTTGTCAAATAACTATCTCGTATTCCAATTCTATTCCACACACTAGTCTATTTCCAGTTCTTCCTTATCATTAATCATATGAATACACACACACACACACACACACACACACACAGACATAGACAAAAAGACAGAGCGCAGAAGAAAAACATCAAAAGAAAATAACTTAACAAGTAAGGGGGGTGGAGAAAGAGAAGGGGAAGGAGACAGAGACACACAAAAAAAAAATAAAATAAAATGTTAATTTCTGGCAACAAAACAACAATAAAAAATTCATTTACAAGGTGTTATTAGAAAGTTCCTTACCTCCAACTCAGACTTGCTATAAAAAAAAAAAGTACATCTGTACCCCAGTGGATAATATATTTATACTCTCTAAATAGTTCCTTTCAGAAGGTACATTATAATTCTGCCAAGTTTCTATGCCTCAGCACAATGACAGATGTCCTCTTCATGATGGCCTTCCAAATTCCACACTGTGATTCTGTTAGAATTTCATTAACCATTTCAAGAGCTTGTGTGGTTAAGCGGCTTGCCTCCCAGCTACATGGTTTCAGGACCGAAACTGAAATAAGCCTGTCATGCATGTGTGTCTGTGGAGGGGAGAATTTGTGTTACCTTGTCTTGACATTGTGCTTTAGTTAAAAACAAGTGTTACCATCATACAAGGGGTTTCCTTCAATTATAATATTCCATGAAAACTTATCCAGCCTCAGGCAAATCCTACATTTTTGGAGGCTAGTGAGGGTTGGTGATGGGAAGGGCTTCTGATTGTAGAAAATCCACTTCAACAAATTCCACCTGGCCTGTGCAAGCATGGAAATGTTGATATTAAAATTATAAAGACAATCTCAAAGTGGAATGCCATCAGCTTTAATTTTGATTTCAGAAAACACAACTAAGTCAGAGGGTAGGGTGGAATAAGTGAAGCGAGGCTGGAGGGGATAGAAAGACAGCTATTTTGTTATTTATCAAAACACTTTGGATTATAAAGATGCCAGTGTAGATTTTCTGTGAGATAATCCTGGCAGACTCAATAATTGATTCTAATCATGCAATAGCTGATGAATTGTTCAACAACAGTCTTCATGAAGGAGTTCATTTTTGCTTTTTGTTCCCCACATTGTGACTGGTAGCTCAGAATGTCAACATTTTGAAGTGACACACAACCAACCTTCAAAATGCACACACCACTCAAAAACCTGTGTTTCTGACCAATAAAATAAGTACCAGGCTTAACAAGAAAAAGAAAAGTAAAAGCTGGGGTCAATTCATTCAACTAAAAATTCTTCAAGGTGGTGCCACAGCATGGCCACAGTCTAATGACTGAAACAAGTAAGAGATAAAATGATGAATATTTTAGCCTCAATAAAGATCACAGGACCATTCTAACATGACATAACAAAAACCTGTCAGCTTTCCCGTCCTTCTCCTGTCAACTGCATCATCATTACTATCCTGCTGCTTCATGTGATCAGTCATCTCCTACTCACCCTCTCCCTTCCTAATTTTTGCCTCATTAGAGCTCACCTAACCCCCCCTCCCACTCATTTATTCCCCATCTCTCACACCTCCAATTCTCTCTTCCAACCTAACCAATCCACATTCCAGGTCCCTCTGCTCTCACTCATTCCAATTCACCTTTAGGGTCCCCCCTGACACCTCATCACTCATACATTTTTAATCTCTTTTCAACTCCATCTTAATCACTCCCAACCCTGTCTTTCAAAATGTAAGTAGATGTGTAGTTCTTCTACAGCAAGAAAATTGACCCAGTGCTCAACTGGTACTTATTTAATTGAACCTAGAAAGATGAAAAGCAAAGATGACCCCAGTGGAATTTGAACTCAGGACATAAAGATGGACAAAATGCTACTAAGCATTTTACCCAGTGCTAACAGTTCAGCCAACTCAACACTTTACATGTGTTTATATATTATTGTTGTTATTGATGTTTAGTTCTAGGAAGAGAGTTTTGGCCATACTCCTTGCAGGCCACCCTTTTTCCCACCTCTGGCCATGATGCAGTTGATAAGATTAAACTCCTTCTGGTCAGTAGAGAATGGGAAGTAGAGAGAGGTGGGCAGGGTATTTGGCAAACTTGTTTAGTACAGTATCTGGGGATAAATAAGAGACAGACAGACTTGTTCTGTACAATATGTGGAGGTGGATGAGAGTGAGTGAGAGAGAGAGAGAGAGAGATTGTGAGGAAGTAATGAAAAGATGACAGGGCAATTGTATACTTCAGGTTCTTGGTTTCAACATGAATAACAAAAATAGATTAAGAGAAAAAGAAAAAATATTTTTTTTAAAAACTGGTTAACAAAAATAGAACAAACAACACAATAATAATCGATAAATTATACAGAAATTGGCACTAGAATTCTTCTATTGATAGTTCTGGCTTTCATTTACGTCTATATTTTCACAAAGTCATTGTTGGTAATATGTAATTTTGTATGAGAATGTTTCAGTTTATCAATAGAGAGAAGTGTTGGGAGCAGTTTGGGTGGGGAGCCGACACGTAACTAATAGGACAGTAAGGCAATCTCTAATTTATTGAATATTTCTACCACCACAACCACATCCACTGCCACCATAATCATCATCATCATCATCATCGTTGTCATCATTGTCTCTCCTGTCTGTCTCACATCCCCTCACATACACTGAATAAACAATCGCTTCTAACACCGCTTGAGGCCTCATATTTAAGGGGATGTGCTAGCTGATTAAGCCGATACCATCATCACCATTATCATCATCAACAACAACATCAACATCTTTATTATCCTCATCAACAACATCATCAGCATCAATTTCACCACAACCACCATCATCATCATCCCCTGTACATGACCGTCTCAAGTCCTACGACTCATAGGGCCAGTTACTTAGTTTCCATGGCATAGAAGTAAGCAAGAAAACAACAGTCCCCCGCTAACCACCACCCGCTGAAGAGAACACTGGTCCCTTGTAGGATTACGCATTTACAATTTAGTGGACTGAAACAAAGTGAAACAAAAGTGTTTTGCTCAAATAAACAACACACCACCTGGTCTGGGTATTGAAATCATGACTTTGCAACTGTGAGTGTAACACCCTAACCACTGGCAACACCTTCAGTAATTGCTTTATTTCATTGACTCCCAGATACCTGAAAAAAAAAAAAAAGCTAACTCCAAACTCCAGCAGGATTTGAAATCTGAATGTAAGGTACCTGTATAAATATGACAAGGCATTTTGTTCAATGCTCTACTGATTCTGCACATCTAGTAACCGTATAATGGTAATAAGGAATTGTTTTATTTGTCACAGGTGTGTCAGATTAAGGAGGCATTACAGAGATCAGTTATAAAAAGTGTGAGAGTTTACACAAAAACTGAATTGGGTAACAAAAAAAAAACAAAAACAAAGAACTAAATGAGATAAAAAGTATATATAGTAGGCACAGCAGTGGTTGTGGGGTAGGAAGTTTACTTCACGACTACATGGTCCCAGGTTCAGTCCCACTGTGTGGCATCTACTATAGCCTCAGGCCAACCAAATCCTTGTGAATGGATTTGGTGGAAGGAAACGAAAAGAAGACCATTGTATTAACGCTTTGTTCTGAAACATACGTTTATTAGGCACAGACGTGGCTGTGTGGTAAGAAGCTTGCTTCCCAAGTACATGGTTCCGGGTTCAGTTCTGCTGCATGGCACCTTGGGCAAGTGTCTTCTGCTATAGCCTCGGGCTGATCAAAGCCTTGTGAGTGGATTGAAACTTGTGGACAGAAACTGAAAGAAGCCCATCATATATACATATATATCTGTATTTGCCCCCCTCCATCGCATGACAACTGATGTTAGTGTGTCTACATCCCCATAACTTAACAGTTCAGCAATACAGACCAATAGAATAAGTACTAGGCTTACAAAGAATAAGTCCTGGGGTTGATTTGTTCAACTAAATGCAGTGCTCCAGCATGGCCACAGTCAAATGACTGAAACAAGTAAGAGAATATTAAGTTCTACACCAGGTTAAGGCCTAAGCACAGTGTGTGTGTGTTGTGTTTCTTTTCTACTCTAGGCACAAGGCCTGAAATTTTTGAGGAGGGGCCAGTTGATTACATCGACCACAGTATGCAACTGGTACTTAATTTACCAACTCCAAAAAGATGAATGGCAAAGTCAACCTTGGTGGAATTTGAACTCAGAATGTAAAGACAGACAAAATACCGCTAAGCATTTCACCAGGTGTACTAACATTTCTGCCAGCTCACTGCATTTCGGCAATTATTTGGTAAGCAGTGCCGGTTTTACAATTCTGTGAATAATAATAATGTTTTACAAGCTTAAAGCTTGTAAGCAATCATCGTGCATTGACTAAGGTAAATAATCTAATATTGGGGCTTATGAGCTCTCGATGGAAAGATGTAGGGCTTTCTGTACGCATGGGGCTCAAACCCACACCTCTATGTCTTCATGACAAGTGTGCTACCATTTCACTAATGTACCCCTTTACTAGGGGTACGTTAGTGTAATGGTAGCACACTGAAAACAAGTAGTATAGAAATAAGTGATGATGTTGACAAAGTCACTCAGATCCAGATGGACAACCAACAAGGGTTAATAATGTAAGCCCAAAGTTTCAGAATTGTTTCATCTGTGAAGGATAAGAACCCTCTCCTGACTGTGATTATCCAGCTGACATGCATAGACTAAGAGTAGACATATATATTTGTGGAATAATTTTGGTGAAAAATACATTGCTAAGACTTAATATGGTGCATGCAAATGCCATGTTACCAACTGAGTGTGTGCATATGCATACAAGCTTGCAAGTTATCTATGCCAGTATAGAAAGCAGATGCAAAATGATGATGATAATGGTGACAAATATGACATTTACAGTCAATCTTCCTTGACATCATCATCATTTAAGGTCCATTCTCCATGCTGGCATGGGTCGGACAATTTGGCAAAAGTTGCCAATGCCATAAACGACACCAATCATTAAATCAACAACAAGAATAAATTTGGCAAAGTTTATCATGGTTGTCAATCTACCACATCCCTTTTCTGTGTGTATGAAACTTAAAGTTAAAGTAGATTAAGTTTGTTAAGACTCTAATTACTCTTAAGTCTATCACAAACCTAGATCAAAGATTATCCGACTTTCCATGATTGGCTCCTGTGCCGGTGGCACATAAAAAGGACCATTCAAGCATGATCGTTGCCAGTGTCGCCTTACTGGCACATGAAAAACAACATTCGAGCATGGTCGTTGCCAGTGCCACTGGACTGGTTCCCATGCAGGTAGCACTCAAGAAGCACCTTTTGAGCGTATTCGTTGCTAGAACCGCCTGACTGGCCCTCATGCCAGTGGTACGTAAAAGAACCCACTACACTCTCGGAGTGGTTGGCATTAGGAAGGGCAGATCAGATTGAGCCAGGTGCAGCCTTTTGGCTCACCAGTTTTCAGTCAAACTATCCAACCCATGTCAGCATGGAAAGCGGACGTTAAACGACAATGATGATGATGATGATGATGATGATGACTGGGCAACATTTTGCCTGTCTGTCATAGGGTTAAAGCCAACTGTTGCTGGAACTCCATTTTTAGCTAAAGTGAATTGTTTTGCTTAAAAATATGATGCACTGTGTGGTCTAGGAATTGAAACTAGAACTTCATGATCTTGAGTCCAACCATGAGCCTTCACAACGATAACTACTTTAACGAATTAATCAGTTCACTCTACTATGGACGAGTATTCTTACTTTGTTCATGACAATATTTGCAATTTAGGTTATATATATATGTATATCATCATCATCATCATCATCATTTAACGTCCGTTTTCCATGCTGGCATGGGTTGGACGGTTCGACCAGGGTCTGGGAAGCCAGGAGACTGCACCAGGCTCCAGTCTGATCTGGCAGTGTTTCTATAGCTGGATACCCTTCCTAATGCCAACCACTCCATGAGTGTAGTGGGTGCTTTTTACATACCACCGGCATGGGCCAGAGGAGGCTGGCAATGGCCACGATCAGTTGTTGCTTTTTACGTGCCACCAGCATGGAAGCCAGTCAAGGCGGCGCTGGCATCAGCCGCATTCGGATGGTGCTTTTTACATGCCACTGGCATGGATATCACAACTACAATTTCCATTTCATTTTTATTTTGATGTTGATGTACTTGACTCAATAGGTGTCCTCAAGCACAGCAGGTCACCCTACGATCAAAGGTATGCACAGCAGGCCGTCCTGCGATCCAAGGTACTTTGAATGTGCTAGAGCTGGTCATGTGAAGCTGGTGTAGGATACAGCCATATATATATATATATAATATATATATATATATATATATATATATATATATATATAATATATATATATATATATATATATATATATACATATGTATATATATATACACACACACACACATATATAATATATTAAAGTGACAAATACATACACATGCATATATATAAGTATGTATGTGTGTGTGTGTGTGCATTAAAATAAAACCAAAAGAGGAATTAAAAAATAATGGAAACAACAGTCTTTATTTATACAAACCTATGCTAACAACCTGACTAGGAATAAAGAGAAACACAAAACAGGATGGGACTATTCTTTACAAATACACACAGTTATGTTAACACAATTGAATCAAGGATAACGAGAGACAGGCAGATCAAAGCATGTATTACAATATCCATTGTTTTCCATTGGTTCCATTTGTCATAGCTGATGATGATGACAACAATGATGACAATGATGATGACAATGATGACTGTGATGGTTTCCATATATGCACACACACCTTCTTGGTGTGTGTGTATATATATATAGGCATCTAACAGGCTGTCACTTCCATAATACTTAGTACAAATCCTGCATTCATTGAGATGAAATTCATGTTGTAAGATAATGTATGGAAGAGATGCCAAAATACTAGGCAAAGACCAGCATAGACAGACCAAAGCAATGCTTTTGCCATATATACATACACACACACACACACATCTATCTATATATATATATATATATATATACACACACACACATTAGAAATTGGAGAAGGCTGGTTTATGGGATTATCTTAGGTCTCCCATCCATAAAGGGTTTTTTTAAGAGGCCATGGGCCAATAGGTTTTTGAGATCTGACAATACACCATAAAGCTGAATCCTTTATGGACGGTAAACCTAAGGTGATCCCATAAACTGGCCTTCCCTATTTTTAATATATACTACTCTACATCTTAGAGTGTGCTGCTGCTTTTGGATTTACGTTTTTAACAAACGACATATATATATATTGTACCGCCTGATTGGCACTCATGCTGGTGGCACATAAAAATCACCATTTAAGCTTGGTCAATGCCAGTGCCACATAACTGGTCCCTTTGCTGGTGGCATGTTAAAAGCACCATTTAAGTGTGATCATTGCCAGTTCCGCCTGACTGATTCCCATGCCAGTAGTACATAAAAAGCACTATTTGAGCATGGTCATTGCCAGTGCTGCCTGACTGGCCCTTGTGCTGGTGGCACGTAAAAAGCACTCACTACATTCTCTGAGTGGTTGGCATTAGGAAGGGCATCCAGCTGTAGAAGCTATGCCAAATTGGATTGGAATCTGGTACATACTTCTGGCTTGCCAGCCCTCAGTCAAACCGTCCAACCTTTATAAGTAGGCTGTAACATCCTTGGCACTTATGTGAATTTTTGCTACCCTGGTAACTATATACTTATTTTGTCCATGTTATTTGTACACACTGAAAACATGCACTTACATATATACATATATGTGTGTGTGTATGTATGTATGAACATATATTAGACACCTTCACTTGTTTTAGTCATTGGATTGCAGCCGTACTGGAGCACCACCTTGACAGGTTTTAGTTACTCAATCATTTATTTTCATAAGTCTCATGCAATTTTATATACCACTGGCACAGGTGCCAGTTACATGACACCAGCATCAGCTGCAATTACAATTTCACTTGTCTTGACAAGTTTTCTCAAGCATGGCATATCACCAATGGTCTCAGTCACTTGTCATCACCCAATGGTTATACACACACACAGAGTGAGCTCCTGCGTAGCTTCTATCAACCAATTTCACTCATCATCATCATTTAATGTCTGCTTTCCATGCTGGCATGGGTTGGACAGTTTGACTGAGGGCTGGCAAGCCAGAAGGTTGCACCAGGCTCCAATCTGATCTGGCAAAGTTTCTACAGCTAGATGCCCTTCCTAACGCCACCCACTCTGAGAGTGTAGTGGGTGCTTTTCATGTGCCACTAGCATAAGGGCCAGTCAGCCAGTACTGGCATCAACCAGGCTTGAATGGTGCTTTTTACATGCCACCGGCACGAACTATGCTCAAATGGTGCTTTTTACATGCCACCGGCATTGGACCAGTCAGGCAGTACTGGCATCGACCAAACTCAAATGGTGCTTTTTATGTGCCACAAATAAAGATCTAGAGTAGAAGACATTTGTCCAAGACATCATACAGCAGGATGGAATCCACAATCACAAGCCTGTTAGGTGAAAATCTTGACCACACAATGGGTTGTCCTAAATATATAGCCATCATTTTATGGCAAGAAGACTGCTTCCCAGCCACATGGTTCCAGTCCCTCTGCTTGGCATCTTAAGCAAGTGTCTTCTGCTACATCCTCAAGCTAACCAAAATTTTGTGAGTGGATTTGGTAGATGGAAACAGAAAGAAGCCTATTGTATATGTATGTGTGTGTGTGTATTTATGTATCTATGTCTCTTCTATTTTTTAATTATTATGAATCTTCCACTGAGGAGAGAGCCGGTTTCCAGCAAAAATACAAGGGTCCATCTTTGGGATGTAGTTAACACAGTTAAATTCACATTTGGAATTTGAGAAAAGTCTTACATATTTTTACTGTTCCACTCACAGATTGCACTTGTACGAATTGGCCAGTTGATTTCTCTTTCTGAAAATCCTAGTTTATCCAGATTCTCCTTTAAGCATATACTAACAAAACTTAGTCCTCCAATTATTATTGGTATGAATATGAATTCATGATCTGGATAGTATTATGTGTGTGTGTGTGTGTGTGTGTGTGTGTGTTAGTGTTTCCTTGCTTTGACTTCATGTGGTAATTGTAAATAGATGTCATATCCAGCAAGCAGTGTTCTTTGGTTTCCAATCTCCCCTGAAAACATGTCTGGTCATGGAGAATACAGGTGAGGGTTGGTAACAGCAAGAGCATTTGGCTATAGAAAATTTGCCCAATCATGTGAGTATATATATGTATATATATGTGTGTGTGTGTATATATATATATATATATATATATATAGACACATCCACACATACACAAACATATAGAAATAAATGTATACATATATGTACACACACACACATACATATATATGCATTCACATGTACATGTATAAACTTAAGCACATACACCCACACTCAGACTTGATTCACTATATTATCTCACCACACATACATCCACCTCACACTGAAGGAAACCAGTTCACACTATTTACTGTACACCAATCCCATAGTCGAATGAATGAAGAGAGAAGTGGATGCAGCCAGCACAAGCTGAATTAGATTGTGAGTAAAACAGAGAAAATGATCACACTGACCTCCTGCAAAAAAATAACAAACCATGAAGAAATTCCTCAAAACAATAAACAAAGTCAAAATATTGTTGCTGTTACAGTTGTTGTTTTATCTAAGCGGCAGCAACACTAACAGCATCAACCGCAGTAAATAATTTAGTTGATAAAAGCAGTAAGTTTGGCAAAAATGGTAGGCTGATGACCTTGTAGTAGTACATTTATCTTAATCTTTCTGTTTTCTTAAGCTTGATTCCTGCTGAGCTTGACTGCTTTTCATCCAACCAACTCCAATACGACAGTGATATGTCTATGTAATTGTTCAAACAGCTAGAAACAGCAGTGTAATATAGTCTAGTGTACATTATTTCTGAAAACCTTTGTGGTGTGAATAGTTTTGATTATAGATCTTATTAATCAGATCGAATTTGAGACTAAGCAAAATGTACCAGTGATATACTGGTATTAGCCATTCCATTACAATATTACTGTTAAGATCCACTGCTTCTGTTTCTAATACTTTTGAAAATAATATAGAATTTAGTGAAATAACTTTGTAATTATTAAACTGGTGTAAGGCAGTGAGCTGATAGGATCGTTAACATAAATGGACAAAATGCATAGTGGTATTTCGTTTGACTTTTCACGTTCTGAGTTCAAATTCTGCTGAGGTTAATTTTGCCTTTAATCCTTTTACAGGTTAATAAAATAACCATGACTAGTGTATCCTTCTGTGAGATTAGCAGAAACTACCACGTTGCAAGCATTTAGACTGAGTCTGCAGTGTGAAGACAACTCAATATATTGGTTCTTTGGCCACTGCAGCAACCAATGTGTAATGATTCCTTAACCCACTCACCTGAGTCTGCACCTGGTTCTATGATACAAATTTCCTGATTTAAACCAGTGATTCTCAATTGGGGTCTACATGGCCCCTGAGGGTCCATATAAGATTTTGTTGCTAAAATTTATGTGCAATAAACTTTTCATATTTCTACAATACACAAAATAAGCATTTTAGGAGAATAAAATGTTTTGAATGGTACAACAAGGCACTATAATACAAACAATGGGCTATATACCTGTTGTAATTTAACCATCTATAGTCTGATGATATTTCGGAATAAAATTCCTGGTGATTCCATCAATTCCTAGAGATATCTGAGGCAGGAATTTTATTCTGAAATATCATATCAGACTATGGATGGTTAAATTACAACAGGTACATAGCCCATTGTCTGTATTATAGTGCATTGTTATACCATTCAAAACTTTTTATTCTTTACAAACAATACACAATGCTTCAAGCGAACTACAATACTCTCCTACATTTTAGGAGCTTTTAGATGTCAAAGATTACGAGCCACCTCCCACTAACCCTTGAGTGAAATAGGACTTAGAGGGGTTGAGAGTCACTAATTTAAATCAGTTTGAAAATTAATATTTTTCATCAATATTTCATGTTAATTTATATCCCAAACACCAGCTTACTAATTTTGGCACAAGGCCTGTTATTTTGAAGGGAGAGGGTGAGTCGATTATATCAACTCCAGTGCTCAACTGGTACTAATCTAATCAACCCCAAAAGGATGAAAGGTAAAGTTAACCTCAATGCTATTTGAATTCAGAATATGAAGAGCTGGGAGAAATTCCACAAAGGATCTTGTCTGACATACTAATGAATCTAACAGCTACCTTCTCCAGCCTATAATAGAAAGAATGAAAAAAAAGACAGGCAATGCATATATTGCATACAGATAAATTTTTTTTGCAAATTATAGTGTGGTTTACAATGCATTGCTTACCAATGCTTTTCAATTGAACTGAATTAAGCCTTGCAAGTGTTTTACTAAACTTGCCTATCAGGAAATTTGTAAGTTTGATTTAGAAAAAAAATTTTTTTCAAGTATCACCATTACAGGTATTTATACTCTGGTGAAATTAGGAAGTCAACTTGTAAATAAACGAAACCCTCAAATCCATCACACACGCATGTGTGCACATGCATACACACAGTTGCATATCTATGAATGTATTTATGTATGTATGTACGTATGTACCCACATATGTTTATGCGCATAGGTACAACATGATCTATACACATGCAGATGAGGGTCAATTCATATGAAAAAGGAAGTGAACAAAATGAAATACTTAGAGAAAATATTGCATAGAATTTGAAAAATGTTTTGAATGTCTTTCAATTATGGCAGGTGAATCAAGCATAGGATATATATAAATATGACCATTTGCCTATCAAGAAATTTGTAAGTTCGATTAAAAAAAACACTTCTTTTTTTTTTGTAGGTATCACTACTATAGGTATTTACACTCCAGTGAAATTAAGAAATCAGCTCATAAATAAACAAAACCCTCAAATCCATCACTATACACACACACAGACACAGACACACACACACACACACACATGCATACATACACAGTTGCATATCAATGTATGTATTTATGTAGGTTTGAAGATAATCTAACCAAATTTTCATGATTTCGAGCCACTCACCCAATGAGTATTTCTGCCAAATTTGGTGAAAATCCATTCAGCTGTTTTCCAGTAATTTTGCAAACACACAGACAAAGCTACCCTGCTTTCACTTATGCACACAGAGTAATTGTTATAATTCTTTCTATTATAGGCACAAGATCTGAAATTTTAAAGAAAAGGGCCAGTCAATAACAGCAACTGGTAGTTATTTTATCAACCCCAAAAGGAAAAACAGTAAAGTTGACTTCAGTGGCATATGAACTTGGAATGTAAAAAGCCAGAAGAAATGGCCATAAGTATTTTGTTCAACACACTTAACATCAACCCAATAACGACTGCCATTTTACAAAATTCTTCTTTATCTTTCATCTTTTACTTGTTTCAGTCATTAGACTGAGGCCATGCTGGGGCACCACCTTGAAGGATTTTAGTCAAACAAATCAACCCTAGTACTTATTCTATCCACCTCTTTTACTTGGTACTTATAGCCTGGTACTTATTCTATCCACCTCTTTTGCCAAATGCTAAGTTACAAGAACATAAATACACCAACACTGGTTGTCGAGTGGTGGAGGAGGGGAAAATGCAGACACAAAGATACACATACATATATATATACATACACACATTCAATGGGTTTCTCTTTTAGTTATTGTGTACCACTCAAGGCTTTGGTCAGCCTGAGGCTATAGCAGAAGACACTTGTCCAAGATGCCACACAGTAGGACGGAACCCAGAACTATGTGGTTGGAAAACAAGACGTCTTGCCACACACCCACACCTATGTGTATATTCAAAATTAATTGAAACAAAGGAAGCAGTGTTTCTCAACAAAAATATGCTTACAAAAGAGTTAATCATTTCCCCACTCCTCACCCACTGCTAACAGTCTGGAAGACCCTGTATCAGGTCATAAATACTACCCCACCCTCTCTGAGCCATAGCAAAAACAAACAATAACAGATCAGGTGCTGTAAGTCAGACATGGCCTTGGCCAATCTGGCTACAACCTATCTGAGATTTTATCAAGTTTTACTAACATCATTGCATTATATCTAATTTGACAACAGATGGGAAATATATAACACATCTCTCTTACTCTCTCTCTCTTTGAAAAGCGAGATCCACCAGATGAAGAAGTTGGTAGTTTGGCAAAGTGGAATTAAGTAAATTATTGTACCTAACTCAAGAATTTACAGTATTTGAATAGTCTCCCAGTGCTGTATATCTTGGACTGTTTACAAGAGTTTTCTACAACGTTTATTACGGGAATACACAGCAAAACAGCATTAAACATCAGCTGATAATTGTCCTAGATTATATATATGTGTGTATGCATATGTATACACACATGCATATATATATATTATAATACATTCACACATACACACATAGAAGCAAAAATATGTTGACATATACTTGTACACACACACACACACACACACACACACACACATACACACACACACACATATTAATAAAAGGGAAACCATTATGAGACAATCACAAAATTATAAAAAAATATAGTCTGTTCTGTATCCATGAACAAAACGAGCTAAAATCGTCAGAGCTGCTGCAAATGTTCCTATGTGACAATGAAAGAGTGAACGAATATGAAGTGTTGATGAAGTGTTAAACATAATATCTAAGCTGGTAAGCAAGAGTTAGATCTCTGGGTCTGCCATAATATCATCATCATCATTATCATCATTTAGAGTCTGCTTTCCATGCTGGCATAGGTTGGACCAGACTCCAGTCTGATTTAGTATGGTTTCTATGGTTGGATACTCTTCCTAACACGAACCAATGTGAGAGTGTAATAAGTGCTGTTACATGCCACTGGCACGGGTGCCATTTTCATGACACCAGTATCTGCCATGACTGCAATTTTACTTCACTTGATGGGTCTTCTTCTGGAGCACAACATAATGCCAAGGTCTCGGTCATTCGTCATTACCTCCATGAGGCCCAACACTCAAAAGTAGCTTTTCACATGCCACCAGCATTGGCCACTTTGCATCTATGAGGTCCAACACTCAAAAGGTGTTTTATATCTGCCAGTTATGTGATACAGCCCCAACTACAATTTAACTTGGCTTGACAGATTTTATACACACACATATATATTTTATATAAAATCCGTTCTGTCTGTCTGTGTGTGTGTGTGTCTTCTAGGATCTCGGGCATCCTCCATCCAATTGCGCTCAAATTCGATATGTAGATGCCAACGGTATCAGGATGTGTATAAGTCTTAAAAAAATTACAAAAATCTATTCCAGGTGAGAATGCGATTGATAAAGCTGTGGGAACATGCATTTGTACATGCAAGTACATCAGCTGTTGCGTTGATACTACACGTATGCGAGAAAAATGCATGTGCAGTTTGCGCAAAAAAAGCCAGCTGGTTTGAAATAATGCCACAAAATGCAGTATATTTAAGAGACCAAAAAAGTAAGATGCAAAAGAGATATTTTCATCAAACTTGGCATGAAGGAAGGAAAGACTATTTGGTTTTTCAAGAAGTTTTTTTTTGCCTTAACTTCGTTTAACAAAACCAAAAATGTTATTGAAATAAAGGCATGCTTAATTATTTTTTAATGAAAAGAAAATACTGATTGCTTTTTATTCAACAGATATATTTCAGCACCGTCCATTGGACAGCGGGCATTTTGCTTGTATATATATATATATATATTGATACTTTGATAGATTTCAGCCAGTATTGGCCCAGGCCATGGCTAACTTAATAGCACCACCTAGCAAAGTCATTCAAATCAAGAATCAAACAACATGGCCTACTCGGGGAGAGAGTTATTGTTTATGGAGACATATCCGGGTGTAGGAGGTTTATGTCGGATTTTTTGAAAGAATTTGTCCAAAGACTTCTTGAACTTTATGGGATCTGTTTCTACTTTAATGTGTTTTGGTGTAATGTTAAAGAGAGCAGGGCCCATTGAGGTGAAATAATTGTGCCGTATTGTTATGTGATGCGAGTATATCTGTATAAATAACAGCAGCCAAACAGCTGTTCCTAATCATCTCATTCTTCCCATATTCATATCACACATATCACACAGCTAAATGTGTAACAGCAGATATCACATAGTGGACAGTGAAAAAGTGATTCAGAAACAATTCTCCCTCAAGAAGATGACACTTGGAAGAAATGCTGAATGCTGCAGTCATGACAACTAATTCCTGGTGACAGTTATATAGATAATTTATCCAATCAATTTACAAGACACTCACACACATTCTCACATGCACACAAACATATATTTATTGCTAGGAAACTTTGAAGCCACTGTCAACCTTTTCCTTGAAGAAATAAATTTGATACTCAACTATATTGAGAATACTTCAGTTAATGATTGAAGGTAATTATATATAACATATATTACATACATATATACATATCTGTGTGTGTGTGTGTGTGTGTATATATATATATATTATATATATATATATATATATATATTCTCTTTTATACTTTTATCTGTTTCAGTTGTTTGACTGCAGCCATGTTGGAGCACTGCCTTTAGTCAAGCGAATCAACCCCAAGATTTATTCTTTGTAAGCCTAGTAATTATTCTATTGGTCTCTTTCGCCAAACCGCTACATTACAGGAACGTACACACACCAGCATCGGTTGTCAAGTAATGTTGAGGGGACAAACACAGACACAAAGATACATACACATAAATACATATACGAAAGGCTTCTTTCACTTTCCGTCTACCAAATCTACTCACAAGGCTTTGGTCGACATAAGGCTATAGTAGAAGACACTTGCCCAAGGTGCCATGTAGAGGGACTGAACCCAGAAACATGAGGTTGGGAAGCAAGCTACTTACTACAAAGCCATGCCTGTGCATGTGTGTGTGTGTGCATATATATATATATATATATATATATATATTATATATATATAAACACACTCATATATATCATCATCATCAGTGTTTAACGTCCGCTTTCCATACTAGCATGGGTTGGACGATTTTGACAGAGAGCTGGCGAACCAGATGGCTGCACCAGGCTCCAATCTTGATTTGGCAGAGTTTCTACAGCTGGATGCCCTTCCTAATGCCAACCACTCCGAGAGTGTAGTAGGTGCTTTTTATGTGCCACCGGCATGGGAGCCAGTCAGGCGGTACTGGCAACGACCTTGCTCGAATCGTTTTACACATGCCACCAGCACAGGTGCCAGTAAGGCGATGTTGGTAACAATCACGCTCATATATATAAACACATATAAATATATAGGCGCAGGAGTGGCTGTGTGGTAAGTGGCTTGCTTCCCAACCACATGGTTCCGGGTTCAGTCCTACCGTGTGCCACCTTGGGCAAGTGTCTTCTACTATAGCCTTGGGCCAACCAAAGCCTTGTGAGTGGATTTGGTAGACAGAAACTGAAAGAAACCCATCATATATATGTATGTACATATATATATGTATGTGTGTGTATATGTTTGTCCCCCAACATCGCTTGAAAACAGATGCTGGTACATTTACGTACCCGTAACTTAACAGTTCAGCAAAAGAGACAGATAGAATAAGAACTAGGCTTACAAAGAATAAGTCCTGGGGTCGATTTGCTTGACTAAAGGCAGTGCTCCATCATGGCTGCAGTCAAATGAGTGAAACAAGAAAAAGAATATATATATATATATATATATTATATATATATATATATATGTATACTACTAATATAGGATGAAGCTTTTTTACAGAAAAAAATTTCATCAGAAAATGTAGCAGCATATTAAAATACCTTTATGGTTAGAATTATAAACAACTTATAAACAAGGGCTAAAGAAAATTATTTCTATGCCAATATGCTGATAACAGACTTTTAAATCGTCAATTACCACATATTATTTACTCGCCACAGAAAACACGTAGAGCTGAAATCGTGGAAAGCTGGCCAACAGAATATATATATACACATATGTGGAAATTGACAATTTAAAAGTCTGTTATCAGCTATTGGCATAGAAATAATTTTCTTTAGCCCTTGTTTATAAGTTATATATATATATAATCATCATCATCATCATCGTTTAACGTCCGCTTTCCATGCTAGCATGGGTTGGACGGTTCAACTGGGGTCTGGGGAGCCCGAAGGCTGCACCAGGCCAGTCAGATCTGGCAGTGTTTCTACAGCTGGATGCCCTTCCTGACGCCAACCACTCCAAGAGTGTAGTGGGTGGTTTTATGTGCCACCGACACAGGTGTCAGACGAGGCTGGCGTACGGCCATGCTCGGATGGTGTCTTTTTTATGTGCCACCGACACAGGTGCCAGACGAGGCTGGCAGACGGCCACGAAAACATATTCCTTAAATTTTTGTTTATTAAATTTTTAAGGTTTATTCATTATTTTTATTTTATTCATTAATTTGTAAAGTAAAATTTTTCGTCAAATAATTTCAATTATCATAGAGTTATATAGGATGCAGATAGAGTAATAAATGTGTAAAATCCAGACCTGAAGATTGGGAGTACATCGACCTAACTAAGTATTGAAACTAGAGACTCTTATGTATGCTTATATCTTATACATATATGTATATATATATATGTTTATATATATATATATATATATGTATATATATAAACATATATATATATGTATACTAGCAGTATCTCCCGGTGTTGCTCGGGTTTGTTTCGACCCTTTAGAATTAGAATTTTTGAAAAGTAAAAATTTTGCATTATGTAGCTTGTTATTCTCTTTACATGAATATTTTCCTGGTTGAAATACACCGAAAAATGGCAATACAGTTGTCAAAAAATTGTAAAAAATAGGTATTTTCATAGAAAAAAAGCACCTTTTTGATGTTAATAATTTTTGGTCTTAACATGGTCCAATTTGAATTTTTTTCTTCTACGGAAGGAAGAGCAATCCTTCTTCTATCATACTCTCAATTTTGGTCAACTTGCGCCGCAGGGTCTCAGAGGAGATAGTGTTAGTTGAAGGCTGCCAAACCTGCCATACACAGACAACTTCAGCTTTATATATATATATATATATATATATATATATATATATATATATATATAAATATTTTAATCTTCGGATTCTTTTTTAATATGCTAGACCACTGGTTCTAATTGATAAATATCAATTTCTACCCTTAATTAATTTTATATAAATAAATATGTTCTCTAACCGATAAATTGACTGCTGCTAATTATTAGCTGCAGGCTGGTTTTTTAGGGTCTCAATGCGCCAAAGTAAAGGCATTTGAAAGATACATTTGAATGTAATAGGTTGAACTCCATGCACGCGACACTCCGGTATCGTTTTTGCATCTATATATATATATATATATAAACACACATACACACACACACACCCACACCCATGTGGGTATATATGTAGACTGATTTATATTACATAATCTCCGAAGAGGCCTTATGATATTTTTGTAAATGTCTCATTTATATCTATATATTGACCAACCATAAGGGCTAATATTGGTAAAATGAGACATACTTATCTACATGGCCGAAACAGCTGTAAGATGTAATCTATACTTATATTTATATTTACTTATATTTATATTCTCTTTTTTATATATATTCTACTTATTGTACAACATTACTCTTTTATGTACACTTTTTTATGTACATTCCTTTATGTACACTGATTTGTTCTGCTTTTTATATTTAACCCTACAGTCTCTTATGTGGTGGTTTAATAAAGTATGTGATTGAGTATTATCTGGTAATTGATATTTGATTTAGATGTATTTCTCCATTTTCTTATCTTGTATATATAAACATATATATATCATCATCATTGTTTAAAGTTCGCTTTCCATGCTAGCATGGGTTGGACGATTTTGACTGAGGGCTGGAGAACCAGATGGCTGCACCAAGCTCCAATCTTGATCTGGCAGAGTTTCTACAGCTGGATGCCCTTCCTAACGCCAAACACTCCGAGAGTGTAGAAGGGTACTTTTTATGTGCCACCAGCACAGACATATATATATATATGGTTTAGTATGCATATATACTGTTGTGAAATATATTAATTTTTAATGTATTAATTGTATTAATCGAATTATATTTCATACATAATTAATGACAATATGTATTTTGAATCCACTCTTCGATTTAAGGTTTTTACTCGATTTTTATAATTTATAATTTATATTGAATTCATTTATTTTGTTTATCGTATGCTTAAGACTGTTATTTGAAAGGACCAATGAAACAAATCCATTTTTAAAAGTGTATCCTTTATCTAGTTTTGATCATATTGTTATTTCTGTTCTATTCTAACAAAACTGTCCAACGAACGGGAACTTGAAACTCTGAGTAACAGCTTTTGTTATATTTCTGCTGCTTTTAAATAAAGCATATTACTCTACCTCTGGTATTTGAGTACTCTTTTATCCACCTTGTTTCACATTTATGTGCTTACTCCAGTATAAACATATATATATACATATAAACATATATATATGTCAAAAACTGTGTGATCTTGGCATAGTTGGAAAATTGGGAGAATGGTTTCATGACTTTCTGAAAGATAGAAGTCAGGTGGTAGTAGCCAATGGGGCCACCTCCAATGACACGCAAATAGTGAGTGGTGCTCCGCAAGGCACTGTTTTGGGACCACTACTGTTCATAATGGCCCTCTCAGACATACCCTCAGCCACACAGAGAGCCTTCCAGTTACTTTGATTCAAAGTCACCCCATTTTTTTCTAGTTGTCTCCTCTCTTTACTCTTTCTGTTGCTTCTACAGTGACCTATGTTCACCAGAGCCAGTTCATCTCAGCCGAACCAAACCTGCCCAACTCATATGTCAACATCCATGTTGTATCTATTATCCAAGCAGCGACTGTGCTAACCATAATTATCAATCGTTTTCCAATGCCAGATTGTCACCCGACTGGAGCTCAAGAAAAACTTCAGCCATGTTGATCTCACAAGCCCCAGAGAGCCTATGAAAACCATGGACTTTTGGCAAAACATATCAAAGAATAGACACCAGACTTGAAAAAAATAAGAAGGGAAATAAGTAAAAGATAAAATATTCTGAGTATCTGGGTGGAAAACTTAACAAGTTGCCTGATTTAACACAATTCCTTGTGCCTTGGGTACCTTTAGCAGACACTATTCTACTAAAAGCCAGATCTCTAGTTTTTGAGATTAAGAATACTTTCCTCTATCTCTCTCCTACCAATGTATAATGCTCTTTAAAAGATCATAGGTTCTGCCATTCAGGGTCATGAAAACCAAACATATTTATCTACAGCCATCTGTGCATCGTACTTAATATATACACACTGTTTATAAGCCAGTTACTGCAGTGTTTGTCCAGAGATAGCATCTTTTATGGGCTTGCTCTGACGAAAACAGAATAAATACCAAAGAGAGATGAAAATTCCTGCCAACAGGAGCCAGCACGGGTGCCAGATGCATTTTGTCCTTTTTTAATGGACATAAATGGTTATTTTAATTTAATATTGCTTCCATTGCATATACTGGATTTCTGCTCAGCCAAACAGATATTTGCAACATCAGTGAAGGTTTTATTTCCTTTTTCGTACCTCAGAAGCAACAAATTCCTTTCTGAACACATGTCTGGCTGTGAGTACATGCCACTGAAAAGGCCCAAAAGGTCTGAAATGCATTGAGTGTTCTCAGTGGTAGCTATTGGAGTGGATTTCCATCTCTCTCTCTTATATTTATTGTGCTTTTAACACAACAATTACATAAGAAATGCTATCTCAAGAAAAACACTGTAGCAACTGAATTTTTATTTATTGACCCCTATAGATTGAAGGTGACAAGATGGGATATGAGGAAGATTCAGCTGCTACTTCTAGCAAAGCAAGCAACCATGTAGTGTCTTCCTCAATAATAAATAAAAGGTATAAGGCAGACAAACCTGGATGAGGTGATATTTTTTAGACAGCAAGAAAAGAAGGTCAATATTGTTGTAATCACTTAGATTTGTGTAAGTTAAGTGTTGTCTTTTGTCACTTGACTTTTATTGACTTCACTTCATCTATGGAAGAATTACTTAATGTAACTCAGAGTGATTTTTCTTTCTTTTTTCTTTTTTTGATTTTTTTCTTGTTCGATCTAAAACTGAAAAATAGGTAGTAGTGGATTGATGGTTGTTGTGACAATTGTACTCTCTCTCTCTCACTCTAAAATACACACACACACACACACCACACACACACACAACACACACACCACACACACACACACACACACACACACACACACACACACACACACACACCACACATATATATATATATATATTATATATATATATATATAAACACACACATGTATATATATGAAAGCAAGGCAGAAAGATGGATAAATAGGTAGATGGTGGTAGGTATAGGGAGAGAGAACTATGTGTGCACACACAAACATGCATATATATATATATATATATATATATATATATATGGGAGGAAAGTAACACTACAACTGTGTATAGTCGCAGGCATGGTTGTGTGGTTAAGATGCTTGCTTTGGAACCACATGGTGTCAGATTCAGTCTCAATGCATGACACATTGGGCAAGTATCTTCTACTATAACCCTGGACCACCTAATACCTATTTCTTTACTACCCACAAAGGGCTAATATATATATATATATATATATATATATATATGTACAGAACTAACAATAAATAGGCTTTGTTATGTAGGGAGAGAAATCTTTACATAGGTTTACATGACAAGAGATAATAAATTTAGCTTTTAGAGTAGTAGTAGTAGTCAATTCATACATTGAAATAAATTACTAAATGCACACTGAAATATGAGGAGAAAAACACACACATAAATACACATATATATATAAACACACACATGCATATGCCCATATATACATAAACACACACTCATACATGCCCATATATATATATAAATACACACACACACACCCATATATGTAAAAACACATGCACACACCCACATAAATACACACACACACATATATAAACACATACACACATACACACACATAAACATGCATAAACACACACACACACACACGCATAAACACACACACACACACACACATACACAAACACACACACACACATATATATATATATATATGTATATATATATATCGAAATCGAATTGAACCAGCCAGGATCCCTGGTCTGGTGGTACGTAAAAAGCACTATCCGACTCGTGGCCGATGCCAGCGCCGCCTCCACTGGCTTCCGTGCCGGTGGCACGTAAAATACACCAATCCGACCGTACGACAGGCACCCATGCCAACCCCCTTTGCTTGCGAAGACATGTTGGGGCAAGCGAAATCGAAATCGAATTGAACTAGCCAGGATCCCTGGTCTGGTGGTACGTAAAAAGCACTATCCGACTCGTGGCCGATGCCAGCACCGCCTCGACTGGCTTCCGTGCCGGTGGCACATAAAATACACCAATCCGACCGTGGCCGTTGCCAGCCTTGCCTGGCACCTGTGCAGGTGGCACGTAAAAAGCACCCACTACACTCACGGAGTGGTTGGCGTTAGGAAGGGCATCAAGCTGTAGAAACATTGATAAGACTGGAGCCTGGTGCAGCCTTCTGGCTTCCCAGATCCCCGGTCGAACCGTCCAACCCATGCTAGCATGGAGAACGGACGTTAAACGATGATGATGATGATATATATATGTATATATGTATACATATATATGAAAGAGAAAAAGAGAGAGAATATGGTCAACTATTGTCATTGATTCTGAGAATGTAAAGTGTATAGTTGAAAACGTTTCTATAAAGCAGTGAGTGTGTATGATTTGATTTGATTTGATTTAGTTTCAGCTCATGAGCTGTGGCCATACTGGTGCACTGCCATTCATTGTTGCTACTTAATTTTACTTCACTAATTCTCTTTAGAAGTTGACATTTGGTGCATGAGGGAGATATGTATGCCTAGAAAATATTTGCAATAACTACTGGTATGTATGCCAAATCATACACGTTTGCCTGCATAAACAAACAGAGAAAGTGAGAGTGAGAGAGTGGGGTGTAAAGATATGAATGACTGAAAGCATGAAAGGAACGTGAGGGGGAGGGTGTGTGCAGGTGCGTGGTTAAATAACTATACCTATTATCAAGGTATGTGCTTGTAAATATATTTTCACACTGTTTATATATATATACATGAGTGTGTATATCTACACACACACACACACACACATGTATGTATATATATATATATATATATGTGTGTGTGTGTGTGTATGTGTATTTATGTGTGTGTGCGTAGAAAGAAAGAAAGAAAGAAGAAAGAAAGAAAAAAAGAAAGAAAGAAGTTGTCTTTTGATATCTGCACAATGCACTTCTGGCCTTGAATCTTCAATATATGCAAACAAGCTGACCTCAACGTGGTTGCTGAATCTGTTAGAAATAGCAGCGAAATTCCTCTTAGAGAAATTTAAAGAAGAGGAAAGAACACATTAGAAAAAAATATAGTCCTAAATACTACCCATACAACAGGACAGTTACAACTGGAATGCCTTTGATCAAATATCTGCTCAGTTAGGGTTGACCCAGGGTTAAACATCAGTGACCTATACAGCTATTTGAGGCATTTCTAAAGATATCTACCAGAAATCTAGAAATAGTGGTGTGGGGGTGAGGGTAGTAGTAGTAGTAGTAATAGTAGTAGTAGTAGTAGTAGTAGTAGCAGCAGCAGCACTGGAATTGATGTTAGTAATGGTGATGGTAGCAGTAGTAACAGAAGCAAGAGTAGCAACAGCAGTTGTTGTTTAGCCCCAGGTCAGCTCTGATCCAGCAGACTTCTGATCAAAGGTGTTCCGACCATGACTACACTGTCTTTTTCTAAGACAATAGGCTGTGCTGATTTACAGGAAATCTGGCTTCCATTTCTAGCATGTCAGGGACTGCCCACAGGTATCCCCAATGACTTGCCACCAGTGATGCAGAACTTTAATATGAGTAGAGTTAAATGGTAATGATCAGATAGCAGATCCCAAAGTACATCATTCTCATCTCAAGGCCTCAAGGTTGTGAAGTCAGAAGTTTGCTTCTTAACCACATGGTTTCAGGTTCAATCCCACAGCGTGGTACCTTGGGCTTCTTTCTTGAAATATAGCCCCAGACTAACCAAAGCCTTGCAAGTGAGTTCAGTAGATGGAACATATATATATATATACATATGTGGAGGCGCAATGGCCCGGTGGTTAATGCAGTGGACTTGCGGTTGTAGGATTGCGGTTTCGATTCCCAGACCGGGCATTATGAGTGTTTATTGAGCAAAAACACCTAAAGCTCCACAAGGCTCCGGCAGGGGATGGTGGCGATCCCTGCTGTACTCTTTCGCCGCAACTTTCTCTCACTCTTTCTTCTGTTGGTCTGCTTGCTTAGCCAGTGGGGTGGCGTCATTTGAAGGCTAAAACAATGCGAAGCGCATTGTGACCAGCGATGTGTAGCAACATCTGATAGCCTGGTTGGTCACGGTGATCACGGCAATATATATATATATACTAGTATTATAACCCTAGTTATAATACTATAATACTAGTATAATACTAGTATTATAATACTATAATACTAGTATTATAATACTATAATACTAGTATAATACTAGTATTATAATACTATAATACTAGTATTACTAGTAATACTAGTATTACTAGTAATACTAGTATTACTAGTAATACTAGTAATACTAGTAATACTAGTAATACTAGTATTACTAGTAATACTAGTAATACTAGTAATACTAGTAATACTAGTATTATAACTAGTATTATAGAGGATCTTCGTCGATGCCTCCACCAAATTTGGAAGTGGTCTAACGAATGGGACCTGTGTCTGAACGTGTCAAAGTGCTGTCATCTGCCTGTTGGCTCTCCTCCTGCAACTCAACTTGATTTCGAGCCGGGTCGTCTGCTGCTGGAGAGGACCGATCAGGTAAAGGACCTGGGTATCTTGGTGGATTCCTCCTTTTCGCCTTCAGCCCAGTGCGTCCATGCTGCCAACAAAGCACGCGGAATTCTGTTCTTGATTCAACGGTCATTCGGAATGCTCACAGCAGCCATATTCCTACCACTCTATGTCACGCTGGTGAGACCCATATTGGAGTACGGGATTCAAGCCTCCTCTCCTTATCTCCTCAAAGACATACAGCATCTCGAAAGAGTCCAGAAGCTGGCTACCCGCATGGTTCATGGTCTCAAAAATTTGTCCTATGAAGAAAGGCTGAGGACGCTCGACCTTTATTCTCTTGAAAAACGCCGCCGCCGTGGTGATCTCATTCTCGCCCACAACATCATAAGCGGAAAGTGTAACCTCTCGGAAGAGCTGTTCTTCACTCCTGCTCCAGTACGTCGGCTGCGGGGTCATTCCGAAAAGCTCTACCTGCGACGATTTCATCTCAATCGAAGGAGAGGAGCTTTCTCCGTCCGGGTTGCGGATCCGTGGAACAAGCTGCCAGACGAGATGGTGAAGATGCCGACGACCGCTTTGTTCAAAGCCTCCCTTGACCTCAAGTGACCTGAACTCTTCACATGAACACCACCCTGTACTTAACTCCATGTCCCCCTACATGGCCTTGCTATTTGCTTTTGAGCCAAATTAACTAACTAACTAACCCAATTTCATTCAAGTCTACTCAGGCCACATTTTAAAGATGAGGAATTCTGCCCTAGAGGCCACACCTTTCAATTGAGCAAACTCAAAGTTGCCATGCAAACTCCCCAGCACTTTTAATATAGGTGTGCAAATTTTCAATTCAATCCAACCACATTTACTAACACTTTTGCCTGCACAAGTGATTGTGAGACAATGTCCGCCCTTTTCACAAGTATATAGTAGATATATTCTTTTTTCTTTTATTTGTTTCAATCATTTGACTGTGGCCATGCTGGGGCACCGCCTTTAGCTCAATAAATCAACCCTAGAACTTATTCTGCTTAAGCCCAGTACTTATTCTATTGGGCTTTTTAACCAAACTGCTAAATTACGGATACATAAATACACTAACATCAGTTGTCAAGCAATGGTGTGGGGACAAACACACACACACACATATACATATATATGCTAGCATGGAAAGTGGACGTTAAATGATGATGATGATGATGATATATATATATTGATAGGAGCTGGCAGAAAACTGCACCATTCTTTGATCTTTTGGCTTGGTTTTTACAGCTAGATGCCCTTCCTAAAACCAACCACTTAACAGTGTGGACTGGATGCATTTTACATGGCACCAGCACTGGCAGAGTCACTAAGCAACTTGCAAGACAAAGACCCTTTGAGGTGGGATGTGGCATTGGAGGTGATGATCTTGTTCCAGATGAGGTTAGAGCATGACAGAGAGACAGAAACAGGTGTCATGCTGCATATGAAATACATGGTTACCCAGAGAGAGAGAGAGAGAGAGAGAGAGAGAGGAATGACCAAGATTGAGGGATGGCTGTCTACTAATTAGATGAGCATGATCATCACTAACAGATGTGTCAATAATGCTCCATGCAAGGGTTTGCAGCTGAGTGTGGCTTGCCCAACACCACAATGACCCTTGCCATCAATACCAAGAAACCTAGAGACAAGCAAAGTAAGAAATATCCCACTCAGTAGAGTAGCAGGTTTATATATATAAGTTAGCCATGAGGAAATATTACCTTGCTTGGAGAAAGTAAGGGTTAGCAACACTAAGGGCATCTGGCAAAGAAAATCTGCCTCAACAAATTCCATCTGACCCATGCAAGCATGGAAAAGTGGACTTTAAAAATGATGAGGGATGCCTTGAAAAAGACCAGGAGTCCTCATTCTCAGTGGGCTTACTGCACTCTCAGATACCAACCTGAGTATTTCTATGTCCTGGCGCATACCTGCCTCGAATACATATACTCACATTATTGGCTGGCTGTTCACCCTCTCAAGTTCCTCTGCCCTTTGATGGGTTCTGTTTTTCATCCCACAGGGTGTCCAATAAATTACCCTCTTTAACAAGCAAGCTTAGTATGGTTACCAATTTTGTCGCTGACAACCTGACCATGTGACAAGTTGTACTGGGTTACATGTTACCAATAGCTCTCAATAGCAATCTTATATAATATATATATGTATAATCACACACACATTATATATAAAGGATGGCCTAAAAGTAGGGTTACAGTTATCATGTAAGCACTTAAATTTCTTTTAAAACATTTTATTACATTTAAATTTCCATCTTACAATTAACTAAATTAGCATAGAATAATCGTTTCATATTTTTTTTATAATTAAGATCTAAACTGTTAACATATGAATGTCGTGAAAGAGATAGTTGAATAACTGTAAACCTACTTTTGAGCCACCCTATGTGTGTGTGTGTGTGTGTCTTATTGTCTCCATACTTTGATATCACGTGATAGTTGTAAGAAATGTCCTTCAGTTCCAATCTTCCATAAAAACATGTCTGGCCATGGGGAAATATTACCTTGCTTGGAGAAAGTAAGGGTTAGCAACAGTAAGGGCATCTAGCAAAGAAAATCTGCCTCAACAATTCCATCTGACCATGCAAGCATGGAAAAGTGGACTTTAAAAATGATGAGGGATGCCTTGAAAAAGACCAGGAGTCCTCATTCTCAGTGGGCTTACTGCACTCTCAGATACCAACTGAGTATTTCTATGTCCTGGCGCATACCTGCCTCGAATACATATACTCACATTATTGGCTGGCTGTTCACCCTCTCAAGTTCCTCTGCCCTTTGATGGGTTCTGTTTTTCATCCCACAGGGTGTCCAATAAATTACCCTCTTTAACAAGCAAGCTTAGTATGGTTACCAATTTTGTCGCTGACAACCTGACCATGTGACAAGTTGTACTGGGTTACATGTTACCAATAGCTCTCAATAGCAATCTTATATAATATATATATGTATAATCACACACACATTATATATAAAGGATGGCCTAAAAGTAGGGTTACAGTTATCATGTAAGCACTTTAAATTTCTTTTAAAACATTTTATTACATTTAAATTTCCATCTTACAATTAACTAAATTAGCATAGAATAATCGTTTCATATTTTTTTTATAATTAAGATCTAAACTGTTAACATATGAATGTGGCGAAAGAGATAGTTGAATAACTGTAAACCTACTTTTGAGCCACCCTATGTGTGTGTGTGTGTGTCTTATTGTCTCCATACTTTGATATCACGTGATAGTTGTAAGAAATGTCCTTCAGTTCCAATCTTCCATAAAAACATGTCTGGCCATGGGGAAATATTACCTTGCTTGGAGAAAGTAAGGGTTAGCAACAGTAAGGGCATCTAGCAAAGAAAATCTGCCTCAACAAATTCCATCTGACCCATGCAAGCATGGAAAAGTGGACATTAAAACGATGATGACTATGAGGTCTTCTCAATGCTGTTACAGCTTGGAGTGAAGGCATGTGACTTAGTGGTTAGGATATCCAACTCATTATCATAAGATCACAATATCAATTCCTGGCAGCACTTTGTATCCTTGAGCAAGATGTTTTATTTCATGTTGCTCCAGTCCACTCAGCTGGCAAAAATATGTTGTACCTGTAATTCAAAGGGGCCAACCTTGTCATATTTTGTGTCATGCTGAATCTACCTGGGAACTACATCAAAGGTACATCTGTCTGTGGAGAGCTCAGCCACTTGCACATTAATTCCACAAGTAGGTTGTTCCATTGATCAGTCCAACTGAATCCCTTGTCATCATAACTGACAGAGTGCAAGTTTTTTTTTTTGTTTTACAGAGTGGACTTGTCTGCTGTACACTATGTGGACACTCATCTAATCCTCAATCTCATTTTTGAGGTTCTACTTTCCATGTCTTACTCTGCCGTGAACACAGCAAAGTTTTCACCCAGCATTCATCATCCAAGTCTCTTCCATATATACCGGTCTCAAATTTTGGCACAAGGCCAGCAATTTTGGGGGAGGGGTAAGTCAATTACATCGACCCCAGTGCTCGATCGATATTTATTTATTGACCTTGAAAGGATAAAAGACAAAGTCACCCTCGATGGAATTTGAACTCAGTGGATGAAATGCAACAAAGTATGTTAACAATTCTGCCTTTCCTTCTTGTAGTATATATATTGACCAATATTTTTCATCAAAACTATTCTCTAAACTCATTTCTGTTCAATCTTCCATATTGGCTAATGTTACATGCCCAGTGATTCACACACACAACTCTTCTCTCTAGCCTAGACAGATTTTCCCTCATTCAATGCTGCATGCCTCACTACCATACAGCATTACATTCTATACACATGGTTCACACAGTCTATGTTCTGCAGAGAGAGAGAGAGAGAGAGAGAGAGAGAGAAAGAAACCGTTTGTTGCTAACAGCTCTTTAAGCATTTCGCGCCCAGTACAATCACTTTCAGCTCAAATTGTTGTTCAGCACTAGGTTGACTCTGATCCAGCAGGCCTGGAATCAAAAGTGCTGCAACCATGACTATCCCAACTTTTTCTCAGACAATGCATTTAAGAAATGTCTGCTTCAAGATAAGTATGGACTGCTATATCTAGCAAGAGAACAGAGGCTCCTTCATTGGCTCACATTACTAGTTAGATCACCTAGGTAATGGCAAGTAGCAAATGAAATATTTCTGAGAATTTGGACCATGATAGACTTATTAGCACCATAGACTTATCAAAACTATCAATCACCATGACCATCACCACTTTATTGCAGATTCCGGAATGAATGAGTACGAAGCTCTTTAATTCAAACCCTTACCAAGAGCTTTGTTACATACATTTAGTCAATAACACTTCACTATACACACCTCTGTTTATTTAGATGATGTGAACAGGCCCCAAATCCCATGGGAGTAGGTACTTGTACGGAATGACACTGTATCCAATAAACTATGTCACATTTCAAGCAATGAAACCAGAGATAATCATTGACTATTAAAACTCCCCTGTGTGATTATGAGACATTTTAACAGCACAATGGCTTTATACAAGATATTGTTTATCTATATACAAGCCTGACCATAAATACCTGATGTTCCACCTACTGAGCTATGTAGGTAAATGTGGTCAACTATGACTTTCATCTTTCTGGAATTGATAAAATAATGTACTAGTGAAGCACTGGACTTTAATACAGTGTTTCCTATGTGTGAGGAGGAGAGGGAGAAGTGAGGACAGAGAAATTAACATCATTAACTCACCTGAGACTACCCCAAGTTCTATGATACAAACTTCCTGTTTTAACCCTTTTGATACCATATTTCTGTTGAAGATGTTGTGTGTTTCCTTCAATTAATTTTAAATATAATAAAGTTAAGAAAATAACTTTGTTATTATTAAGCTAGTGTTAGGAACATAAATTATGACTAGGGTTTGGTGGAAGATTTTAATTCAGAACTTTTGTAAACAAGACATTTGTACTACAGAGCCAGCTGGGTTGGTATCAAAAAGGGTTAAAGGGATCAAAATAAAACCTTCCATCAAAATTTCATGATTTATGTTCTAAACACCAGCTTAAAAATGACAAAGTTATTTCAATAAATCCTTCAATAATTTCAAAATTAAATGAAACTAAGATAATTATTTCATCAGAAATACTGAAACAAAAGAGTTGCTAAAATTAACAGGGTTTGATGTTTTAAACTTGTCCAAACATCACAGTCAAGAAAGAGCACTCATACAGATCATCATCTTTATGACTTAACACCTGTTTTCCATGTTGGCATGGGTTGGAAAGTTTGACAGGAGCTGGTGAGGCTGAGAGCCATACCAGGCTCCATTGTCTGTTTTGGCATCGTTTCTACAGCTGGATGCCCTTCCTGATGCCAACCACTTTACAAAGTGTACTGGATGCTTTTTATGCAGCACCAGCATTGACTGGGTTACTAAATACCTTGCAAAAGGAAAATAAAAGGGCAAAGACTCCCTCAAATGGGATTGAGGGGTAGTATGGGGGAAGGCTTCGTGCCAGTTGAGAGATTAAAGGTATAGAGGAACAGAGATAGGAATCTTGCAGCAGATACATGAATTCCCCAGTTGGGAGGGAAGGGAGAATGAGTTAGAGTGTAAGATAAAGAGAGGGAAACTATTTACTTTCCACATTAATAAAGTGAAGACAAGGGTGAAGGGCAAACCTTTCATTAATGTTTGAAGGGAGGACTTGGTATTTGTTGATTTGAGAACCACTGCTTCAATAGATACACATTCCTTCTTTGTTCTGAGACTGATTCTCAACTTAGCCATAAAAATCAAGGCTAAGGACTAATTAACCTTCAAGAAGTCCCTTGGGGCATTTTAAACATCTCCCCTGCTAACATGCTGCTACTTCCTACTCAGTAAAGGTCACCTCACCCTCATCTGTTGTATCAACCTGTCCGAGAAGACCTGTTACAAAAGTGAAGAGCACCCTCTTTCCCCTATCAACATGTGCAACAAGGCCCACTACAAAGGTCATGGCTTCTCCTGCTTTTTGATTAAATAATGTTTACTAACATTGGGACAGGACCCCACAACATATAAATGTATATGTATATATATACACACACACATATATATACAAAGTAATCACTCACCATATCGCAGTTCACCTATGGCAATTTATTATTTAAGCTTACTTCAATTCCTCTGTGGTGTTGTTTTGCATTTATAATAAAATAAATACATACAAATTATAAAAACAACAGTCAAAAAATATACAGTACTGTTTCTACTTTGCGGACTTTCGCCTATCATGTTTCTGGACATCAGTGGTCCCGAGACCAAAGCCTCTACCACGATTTTTAAGAAATGTGGTGGAAAACTAGCTCAGGAAGGCAGGGACGCTACTCCCTAAGACCCCTTTCATAGCCCCCCACCACCTACGCTACTCCCTGAGATCCCTTTTGGAGCTCCCCTACCTACGCTACTCCCTGAGACCCCTTTTGGAGCCCCTCTACCTATACGACGCCCTGAGACCATTTTTGGAGCCCCTCTACATACGCTACTTCCTGAGACTCTTTTCAGAGCCCACCCTACCTATGCTATTTTCTGAGACCCCTTTCGGAGCCCCTCTACCAACACTACTGAGAACCCTTTCAGATTCCCCCTCCCCCACCTAGAACTGATAAATCTGATATCACTCCAATGCTCACTAAAATTCAGATCAGCCGGATCCAGGCCAAATATTCTACCTGTTTTCTATTCAAACCAGCTAGATCAAGCCTCTCACACCTGCCCTACAATGTCCTAAAAATAAGCAATAAGATTATGAAAATCTCAAAGCTACACAGTAATGTTTGATTAATTCAAAACAATAGGAATAAATAAACCATATATTTGACAAAGTAATCTGAAAGCTAAAGGGTTAATCCTTTATCTTACACACACACACATATACACACATATACTCTAAAGGTGGTGGTGGTGGTGAGGCCACATAATGTTCCTCTTCCTGAAATCAAGAGTAAATGTGGGAATCTAGATTTCATGAAATCTTGTAATCTTTCTCTAAACCAGCTGTGCTGTTATTTGCCTTCTAAATGAATCATTCTACAGTTTCATACATGTTTCGCAACAATTCCTTATAAAGACTTCCTAATACAAGTGGTTTACAAAGATAGACCAGCTAGAAACCTTTCAAACCACCTTCTTACAATTTTTAAAATAAGACATACTGAACAACATAGTCCATTTCAGTTGGTGGTATGAAAATGATCAGGTTAGTCACAACTTTAATACCTTTGATCATAGGTATTCTCAATCAGGGTTGACCTGGGGTTAAATAACAACAACAGCTAAGTTCATGTACAACCAACCAATTAATACCATCTTTTTAAGGTCCACTCATGCTTGCATGTGTCAGATGGAGTTTATTGAGGCAGATTTTCTATGACCAGAATGCCTTTCCTGTTGCTAACCGTCTCTCATTTCCAAGCAAGGTAATATTTCCCCTTCACCAGACATGTTTTCATAGAAGATTAGAAATGAATGATATTTCTTACAGGATAGTGACAGTGAAACTGAATTACAACTGCCAACTGATATCAAGACAGACATACATATATATGGTGTATGTGTGTGTGTAAGACAAGATTCTTTCAGTTTCTGTCTACCTAATCAACTCACAAGGTCATGCTTGGCGCAGGACTATAGTAAAAGAAATTTGCCCAAGATGCTGCGCAGTAGGACTGAACTCAAAACTACATGACAAGGAAGCAAATTTCTTAACTACATGGCTACATCTTCACCTATGTACAATGCAAAGTAGTCTATGAAACAGCAATAATTGGCAGGAATAAGTTACATGCTGAGAACAAGAATTAAGAAAATATTGTTAGTTTAACCAGTTTAAATAAATACGGTAATGAAAGGGTTAACCCTTTCGTTACTGTATTTATTTTGAGATGCTCTGTGTTTCTTTCAATTAATTTTAAATATAACAAAGAATTTAGTAAAATAACTTCATTCAGCTAGTGTTAGGAACATAAATTGCGACTAAGGTTTGGTGGAAGATTTTAATTCAAAACTTATGGAAACAAAACATTTGTACTACAGAGCTAGAGGTGGTTTCAGCTGGGTTAGTATCGATAGGGATAAATCTACTTAGAACAGGCAATTATTCTTATGAAAATGTGAATGGCCATTTTTGTTACAAGATGGAAAAATCAGATAAGGATAGGATGATTGTTTGAGAAGATTTGCAACAATAGATTCTGAAATGATGAATTAATGACAGGTCAAACGAAGATACTAAACAGATCAGACTATTTCCGGGAATCAAAGATTGGATTTAAAGTCTGTGAAGTGTCTACAAAAGAAAGAAATCTCTTTGGTTTATTTATCAGCATGATTTGTTATTTTTAACTACAGCTATTTTATAAACAGTTTCAATGTTTATCTTAAATGGATAAGCATTGTTAGCTGTTTAGTTGCATGTCATTTGTAAACTAAGATGTATCTAATGAATCTTTAGTGGTATCTTGGTAAATTTACAGCTTTCCTGAGTTAACCCGCCAGCATTTAAACTGGTCACATCCAACCCAAATATTCTACCTGTTTTATGTTCAAACCAGCCAGATCAGTCTTCTCACATCTATCCAAAAATGTAACTGTGTAATTCTAAAAATAAAGTATCACATCATCATCGTTTAACATCTACTTTCCATGCTGGCATGGGTTGGAAAGTTTGACTGAAAACTGGTAAGCTAGGGGGGCTGCACCAGGTTCCAGTCTGATTTCGCAAAGTTTTTACAGCTGGACGCCCTTCCTAATGCCAACCACTCCAAGAGTGTAGTGGGTGCTTTTTATGTATCACTGGTACAGGTGCCATTAACCTGACACTGGCATCGGCCACAACTATGGTCTCACTTGGTTTGACAGGTCAACACAAATGTTATATTTGAACCTGAATAGCATAGGTTTCTGCCAAGTAACTTAAATGGATTCAAATTGCTCTAAACATCAGCAAAGATCTAAGCATACATTCTGAAAACAGGCCTTTTTATTTTTTTTCCTTTCTTTCTCTGTTAGAAGGCACAAGCACTTACACACACATGTACACACATGACAGGAACTTCTGCCTACAAAATGACAAGATTTCAGTCAGCCCAAGGCTATAACAGAACACACTTGCCCAAGGTGCCATGCAATGGGTCTGAACCCGAAACCATGTGGCTGGGAAGCAAGCTTCCTAACCACACAGCTATGCTTGTGCTTAACTAGTATTTTATTTTTGTCTTCTTGTGTGTTAGTATGAGGGTGATTATCACAAGCAAGATGTTGAACTTACTCAAAATCAAGAGACTAACAACACCAGTAGACTGTTATGGAGAAAGATGTGGACAAGGTGCAGCAAAATAGCCTCCTTATATTTCATGTTTGTCAACTTCTAAAATGTGGGAGGTGTTTGTTTGTTCTTTTGTTTTTTTTGGCAGCACCCTGTATAAAGGGTAACATGGGGTAGAGAGAGAGAGAGAGAGAGCAAGGAACAAAGCCAAATTATTCTACAAGCTAAATTCCATTAATTTGAAGTTGTTATGAGGGGAAAAAAACACTTAATCATTCAAACATGTTTAATTCTGAAAAAGCTTAATGAATATTCAATTTCAGTGATTAAATTACATACACACACACACACTCAATGATAAATACACACAACACCAACACACACAAACACATATAATGGTGACTCTGGTCGATTTTGACATAGGAGTGTTTGAAGAAAAGGATTTTTAAAAAAAGGGATTAAAAATAAAAAAACCTGAATCTATTTGCAATGGATGCATGAACATAATTTGGGCCCCTGTATGACTATTAAGTCACAATGGGGACAATGATGGTTTTGATTTTGTTTAGGATTGAACAAATATGGCTGTTGACGGCCAATTCTCTTAATTTTCTGTTTCTTCAACTAAAGTTGTTAAATTGCATCATAACACATTTTATATCACTGAAATTGATCTAGGAAATAACTTCTCCAAATTTAGCTGTAAGGATTTTAATGATTGTTTCAACTTATCCTTATACCTAATGATGAGTCTTCCTTTACAATAGAATTTTACCACTTGTTGGCCATACATCATTTCAACATCTAAGCTCCTTACTGGCCTGAGTTGGACCACACACTTACACCTCACACATTTACATTCACCAAAGAGTTTTATGAAATGGTAAAAATTCAATAACACAATCAATTCATCTTTTTTTTTTTTCTAAATAAACATTTGACTCTATGCTACGTATGTTGAGCCATTTGTTCTGTAAATGTTATAGTCATTAATCCATTAACTGCCAAATTTTTTATTCATATTTTTTGGGCTTTGCCAGGTGTCTTCTGAGTTAAAATATATAGTGTTTAAATTTTCTTTATATGTGAAAGAAACTGATAGAATAAGTATCAGGCTTAAAAAGTTTGTACTGGGGTCAATTCATTCTAAAATCCATCAAGGCAGTGCCCCAGCATGGCCACAGTCTAATGACAAACAAATAAAAGCTAAAACCACCATTTCATGTCCCTGTTCCATGCTGTCATCATTTGAATGGTTTGACAAAATCTCAAGATTGCATCGTACTTCAATAGTTTCTACAGCTGGATACCATTTCTAATACCAGTCTCTTTACACCATGTACTGGGTGCTTCTTTTCATGCCACCAGCACCAGTGAAATCACAATGCAACTAGCAAGACCATGAACCCCAAGGGAGGTGGCTTTATGCAAGGAGATGAAGGGTTAAAGTATGAAAGAAGGGGCCAGAGAAGAAGAGGTTTCCTGCTGTGGAGGAGTGACATTACTACTCATATTTTAGAAGAAAGGGTGGGTGGGGTGATCAAGGTGGAGCTAGAAAAAGATAAAGATAGTAGTGATAAGCTGAGTGTCTACCTCATTTTCTCCTATTGGCAACTCCCCACAGCTTGTTTGCCACTTCAAAACCCCACTCTGGCCCATCCCTGCAGGTCACTTTCAGGACGTGACTTCACTGTCATCTCTGTCTCTCTTTCTTGTGCAGCTGTTCCTCACATCTTCCACCCTTATAACATAGAATAACTCTGGATCCTTCTCTCCACAACTCACCTCATCACCTTACAACTCCATCCTTCCTCTGTTCCCTGCAATACTCCCTCCCTCAAACGTGTCTACTCTGTTACTCTCCACAACTACCCTCTCACAACTATAAATCTATTCCTCTCACATTACATTATCTTATCTCATCACCGTGCCTAGAATTATTGCAGCCTCTTTTTCCTATTCTCTTTCAGCTATAGGGAAAACTTTACTCTCTTCGTCTTGCAAAACAACCAGCCTCACTTGCGCAGGTGCCAAGCAAAAAGCACCCTGTAAGCTATGTAAAGTGGCTGGCATCTGGAAGGCCATCCAGCTGCTGAAACCAGGCATTGGAGCATAGCGGTCCTTTGATTCGTTGGATAAGCTCACCAACCTATGGCAGCATGGAAGATGATCTTCCATACATACATACAGACATGCGTGTATGCACCCACACTCACAAACACACCGCAATGTCCAGTCCTTATTGCAGTGTGCTGGCTTGTGTACGTTAATGCTACTGAGAGCTACATACTGGCGGAATGCAAGCTCCAGGTAGGACCACGCATGCTGAAAGGACAAAGGATAGAGGCTAGACTAATATGGACCACTTCTTCTTAGAGATAAAAATGGGATTGCATAGGGCCAACACCCCCATCTAGAAATAGAGGTAGTTAACGAAACATTGATGACAATTAAAAACCACAAAAAAAAAAAATAGGAGAGGAAGGCCTTTCCTAAGAGAAATGAGGTGTAGCATAATCTGAAAGGAAGCTACAGGACCGACTCCCGTTCTGACCACCAGTAGAAAATCCCAAAATTAACCAACAAGGGAAGCGGAAGGAAATAACTAGGAATGGGATCTTGAGACAGAGCTGAAAGAGCGGGGATCCAATTAGGCAGAAGAAAAGACAGCCCAGAGGTGAGAACAAGTTATCCTTAGCGTATGTTTTATAGGGAGTGAAAGACTTAAGTAGTAATACAAACATATATACAAATAAATGCATGCCCATACATTATAGACATATATGTATAGAGATATACATACATATGTACCTCATATAATGAAACAAGTATATTATACATATGCTGTGTGTGTGTGTGTGTACGTATATTTACATATGGATATATATTATACACATACACACACACATAAACACATATGCATGCATACATTTACACCTGCACATACGTAACAGTTGATTTTTACAAGGTAAACGTTGACAATAACTTCGAAGTCCCGGTTTATTAACCGTCGGCAGATTGTCTGCTAAGTGTTAGTTAGACAACCGAAACTTCGCAGTCACAGTCGACCTTTCCTTTATAAAAAATTAATGAACACGGTACTCAACTAAAAAGGCACCGAGTAATTTCCCAATTTAATGTTCATCTGTTTTTATATCTAACTTTACACAAAAACAAAGAGTACATATATATATTTAGCTGATACAGTACATACAAACATACATATAACGTGATAACATAATAGAACTAAAATTGATTTTCGTCTTTGTTTTGCTCGCAGAGAAATACATAACATTCTTCCAGCGAAGTGGTAAATATGCAATCTCGATATTGGACATGCATGACAACAATATCAACATCCAAACAGTAAAACATTTATATATAAATCTATACACACCTATTCCTGTTTTCATCTTCAACATCAGGCGATGACGATGTTCCAGCTTCGCTCATGTTTGATTGTTTATAAATTTTTCGCAAATATTTTTAGGGGTGGAATTGAACAAAACAAAATAACAAATAACAATCTAAGCTGCCTTCTTTTGGTAAACCTCACCAGTTTTACCGCAAGTTTTCTTTGTTAAATAAATGATTCCGTCTCTTGTTCGGCCAGCAATTTCTGTATTTATATCCGATCGGATGAGAAGATGTTAATGTGATGGTTGTATGAATTAAACACGCACTGACTAGTAAGAAGGAGTAGCAACAAAGCTAGCAATATACATTTCAACCGTCACTCCACACCCTCCTCTTCCTCCGCCTCCTCTTTATTGTTGCTCTTCGCATGGGACACGCGGCGCCCCCTGGTGTCTTCCTACAACACTAACTAAACAACCGCGCCGTTATTTATTTAAATCATTTTAAAGTTATTTTAAAGTTTTTTTTCTTCTTATTTTGTTAATTGTCTGTAATTGTCAAGTTGTTATTGATGCTGTAATTGTTATTTGTCGGTGTTGTTAGTATGTGCTTTACTCTTATGTCGTCTTTAATCTCGTATTTTGTGTAGTGGAGTGCAACGATAACCCAATATTTTGATCACTACGAACGGAATAAAATATACTACACACACACACACACATACATATACATATATATATATACCGTTCGTAGAAGTAATTGGAGAGACTAAACTTGGGTGTGTATACATTTTGGTAAATTTTCAGATTTGCAGCATATTAGGAGGTCAGGGTACTTGATTCCACGCAAAAAATCTGATTTTTGCGGGGTGAAAATTGTGCGGGTGTTAACCTGAAATCTGAAAATTTACCGTAGTATCTAAAGTATTAAGCTGATGCAAAAATATTTGCAGTTTTTCTTATTTTAAACACACGCGTTTATTTTGGGAAACTACGTTTATACCACGATGAAGCTGAAGTTTCAGTATAGTAATTTATTCTATCTTTCTTGCTTTATTTTTGTTTATTTCGGTAGTTTCTGTCATTTTATTATTATTATTGTTATTATTATTATTATTATTATTATTATTATTATTATTATTATTACTATTATTATATTGGGGTAGCTTTGTGATTTGGCAGCTCGCTTTGCAACCCCTTGCTTCTGAGTTCAATCCCGCTACGTGACACTGTGGTATGAGGGCACTGTAATGCGGGGAACAAAATACGGTTCACCTACCTCTCGTTGTTGGTTGTCCGGCTCTGTTAAGTCTAAACACGTACCATTCCCATCTTACCTAACGTTAGCAGCTACTAGTACCAATCGCTCGCTCGTTCACCACCACTGCCCCAGGCCGAAAGAGTACGATCCTAGTCTTGTTCCCCTCACTTCATCTCTCGCCCTTCCTGTTCCGCTGGGGCTTCTCGGCCGTTGACGCTACAGCCCTTTCCTTCTGGTTCATCTCATCCCCACACACTGGCCTGATCTCAAAGATCACCTCTTCACTTCACTCCGTGTTGAGATCTGCTATCCACTCGGTTGGATGCCTCGCGCACTATGATCTCCGCAGGAATGGATCCTAGTTCTCTTCCCCTTCTCCACCTTCGTCGTCCGACGAAGCGACAATTCTGCGAACATCCAAGATGTGACGCGGCATTCCATCCACAGAAACGTTATTTTTGGAATTAACAGCCGTTACTGTTCCTCTGTTCTACTGAGATGTGCAGTGTATCTTCAGGGTCTTAACCCAGACTTCATCCCCTACCTACACTAAGATAGGCTCTCTCTCTCTCTCTCTCTCTCTCTCTCTCTCTCTCTCTCTCTCTCTTTCTCTCTCTCTCTCTCTCTCTCTCTCTCTCTCTCTCTCTCTCTCTCTTTCTCTCTCTCTTCCGCAGGGCATTTTGATGGTTTACTCAGATGCCACCATTCATATCTGAATATCACTCTGTGTGGAACGGACTCTTTGGCCTGTCCTGGTCGGAGCAACATATTGTACCAGAATACCACTTCTAGTGTCCCGTCTTCACCATGGTGCCTTTCCACGATATCATTTCCACTCGGCCTGCATGCTGCTCTGAAGAAGCGGTGCACATTCTACTTATCAAGCATCTCTTTCAGTATCTTCGAACGAAATGCAGTGCCGTTGTCCATCAGCAATTCATCCACAGGGCCCCGCGCCACGAAATCTAATTCAGGATACGTGCAATCTCATCTGCAGTGCCTGTCTTCATTTCCATCCATATGGCCAATCGACCCGGTCCAGTCGATCATCGAGAGATACGTCCCCTGCCGGTAGTGTGTCACATCCACTGCCAATCGTCTCCAGTTGTGCTCTACCGAGATGTTTCCCTGCTCGTGCACACCCGGAGCAGGGTCGATGGATTGACACCTATTATAGTTCCCGACCACTTTTTGAATGTTCTGTCTAATAACGTAGGAGTCAACCCTTCTGGCAAGATACAGGGTTCTATCTACGCTCATATGATGCATGGCATGCACTCTCCTTAGTTCCGAGTCACTTAGCCGACACACTACAACTATCCCATTTCGAATCTCTCGGCTCCGCCAACCAGATATTTTTCACCCTGGTTGGAATATCTGCCTTGTTCCTTTCTGAAGGCATAAAGACTACGCTCAGCTTCAAACCAAATTCGGCAGCTAGCTCTCCTAGAACCCTAGGCGGCGCTTTACTAATCTCTCTGCATCCCCTTTGGTTCAAACCCTCTTTTCATCGGTGAACACGGTAGCCGAATCGGTTCGGATTTCGGTGGAATGCAGCCCCCATTTCAGGGCCAGATTCACTCCCTTCAGCACTCCGTCCAACTCAGCCACGTTGATATGGTTGTAATCATCTGCTTTTCGAAGCTACTTCGACGCCTCCGATTTCTAGAACAACCCCTATCGCTATGCAGCTAGCTCCGCACCATACGGTCCCATTCTCCAGTTTGGGCACGTACCAGTTTCCTCTTACTGGGTTTTCTGATCTTGCCCTCTTTAGGATCTCCTGCATCATCACCACCGTTTCCTCTCCCACTTTGTTCCGTCTGCTCGATGTTCGTAGCCACCCTACGATTGGATAGTGACCCACTGCTCTCCCACACATCGAGAATAGTTCTCGCCTGTTGACGCTGGTACCCAGCTCCGGGATCTCATTCTCCCTCCGAAACACCAATACACCTGTTTTTTTTTTCTTCTTTGAAGCTTGAACCTCAGTGCAGTTCTTCCACCCATTGGCTCCGGTTGCTTCGCAGTCAGCCCGAACTTCTTTAGATGATTTACAATCTCTGCGGCAGACACTACAGTCTCGTCTACCAAGATGTTGTATGTTGTCTATATAGGAATTGGTGGCCTTTTAAATCTTGTCCACCATCCCCAGGATAGATTTGAGCACTGTCACCATGATCTTTGGCGCAGAATTTAGCTCGTAATCCAGCCTAGTAAAACAGTATGTCTAGCCCTTGTATCGCACCACCCGAAAATCTTTGTCCTCGGTCGGTGGTGTAAGCCGCACAATCCCCCACGGAGCTCTTCCCCCTTTCATGTTGCAGACTCACAGAGCATGATGCCCCTGCACCACCAAACGAAACCACGTTTCCACTGACACTGATACCTCCAAGGCGGTTGATTGCGTTCACCACGTCAATTCCGTCTATCACATGGTCGATCACAATCGCCTGAAACCTCAGCGTTGTGCCCCGCACTGCTATCTCCACTTCACTGCTACCCTTACATCCAGTTTCGTTGCCGTCGACCGCCCGAACACTACTTGTCCGCCCCACTTTTTTTTGTTACCCTCGGGGTCACGAGAGACGTCATACAGTCCGTATCCACGAGGGCTTTGAACGCCTTTCCCCCAACCAAAACTTTAGTGGGGGAGGTTTCAGAAGCAGAAACTTTCTTGTGGCCTTTTCCTTGGCTGCAGTTTCGAGCGATATGCCCAGTCTGCCTGTACCGGTAGCAAACAGGTCCAGGCTTTGTCTCCTCGCAGTCCCTTGTCATGTGCGGTCCCTAACACTTGAAACACCGGCCCATGAACGGTCTCTATCGCTCCACGGCAGTTTTCTCTCCTCATTCTTTACTGATCGTCGCATTCCGTCGCAGGATTCCCCAACTGTCATTGCCAGTGCCTTCTGCCCGATGTTTTGAGTCGCCATTTGTCGTCGGGAAAACCATTTGCAAAAGCCAATCTTGCCACCTTCTCTAGGCCCTCTCCGGTAAAACCAGATAGCATGACCAGTCTCCGAACCTCTGCAGCATACTTTTCGTCTGTTCCCTGCGCACCTGACCGTTCCCAGCTTAACAAACGCGACGTACATTCCTTCCGTATTGGCTTCTTTGAAGCACTGCTCGATCTTCGCCGAGTTCAGTTGGTCTTCCTCATCCACCTCGAAGTTCAGCGCCAACGCGCTTCCCTTCAGATACATGGCCATGAGACCTGCTACATCGCTGATGACTTGTAGTCTGGCCACCACCATGATCTTACGGATCCAGGCGATCACATCTCGTTTGCTACAGAAAGGTCTGACCGCATCGTTGCCGATTCTTATCTTCGCTGTCATCTCCTGGAAGAGGACAACAACAGAAAAATATATTCATATACGAGAGCCGAAATAGCTTGTGGTATGAGGGAACTGTACTGCGGGGATAGAATATGATTCACCTACCTCTCGTTGACAGCTGTCTAACTGTGTTAAGTTCAAACACGTGCTCTTCCCGTCTCACCTAGCGTTAGCAGCTGGTCCACTCGCGTCCGTTCACCACCTCTACCCCAACTCGAAATAGCACAACTCTAGTCTTGCTTCTTTCACTTTCTCTCTCGCCCTTCCTGTTCCGGTGGAGCCCTTCGGCCGTTGACGTCACAGCCCTTTCCTTCCGCTTCATCTCATCCCCACAGACATCCTAAGCAAGTGTCTTCTTTAGTCCTGGGCCGACCATTGCTTTCTAAGGGAACTTGCTAGTGGAAACTGTTGCTGTTCTTGTGTTTACGTGTGGTGGTGGTGGTGGTGGTGGGGCTCTTTAACCTGTCTAAAATGTTATTAAATCTTTTTTTAATATAATCATTATTCTTGAGCGTTCAAATCACGCCGAGGTCAACATTGCTTTTCATCCTTTCGGGAACGACAAAATAAAGTACCACTCAATATTCGACTTGATGGTATTGACATAACCCTCCCCTCAAAATTGCTAGCCCAGTGCCAAAATTTGAAACAATTATTATTATTATTATTATTATTATTATTATTATTATTGTTATTATTATTATTATTATTATTGTTATTATTATTTTATGTTTAACTTTCGCTTTACATTTGTACAAGTTGGCTCCAAGTCTCACCCAGAGATTTCAAGAGACAAGTTAGACGTTGATGTTTGTGTTGTGCTTAGGGTGCCATATACTTGGTTTTGTACATAGTGTTGTTCTAGAGAATGTTTAAGAAACCATAAGAAAATTATGTGTTTGTTTTAAAATTTGAGATTACATATGTACTGTGATGGAGAAAAAAGACAACAGAAAAAGAAGCAAAAAGGACAAAGAAATACAGAGACTTTACCTGTTGACCTAGGCGGGATGAGCGATCACTGTCAAGAAAAAACACGTCCTTGCACGCTGCCGTCTCTCATCGAACTATCCACACATGCTGCCGGCCCACGCATGCTCCCGTGGCTCTTCTGCCGGCCCCTGCAGTCTTCACTTCCGTTTACCTCATCTGCAATCCTCTCCACCAACACTATATAGCTCATCACAGCCCATAACACCACAATCCCACCCCCCGATCTACAGATCATTCAACCGGCTTTCTCACTCATTCCTCGCTCTCGAACTCACACCTTAACTGGTTTCATAATCAGTCAACCAGGGAGGAGGGTGTCGCTCCCTCTGTGGTCGCCGTGTGACCCAGCTACTGGCCTGAGTTCCTGGCATGCTGCTGCTGGCTTCATCATCTTGCCTACTGCTGCTGTCTTCATCTTCTTGCCCGCCACTGCTGGTTCCATCCTCTGAGGCATTGACAGTCTTCCGCACACACAAAACATGGCGTGGCATACCATCGACAGAGACGTTGTTCTTCGAATTGATGGAGGTTATTGTTCCCTTTCCCCATCGTGATGTACACCGTGCGTTTGGGGATTTTATCAAAGAATTCTTCCCCGACCTGCACGACGGCGTGATCTTCCTTTGTCCCGGGTCGCATTGATGCAGTACATGGATGCCTTCACTCGTACCTGAATATTGTCACACCGACTCCTCAGCCTGTCCTGTCCTGGGTGATATATTGTACCAAAGGACGGTCTCGATTGGTAAAATGTGGCCCCTCTCTGCCATAGTCTTGATTGTACGATGATGCCTTTCCACCACTCCATTTCCACTTGGCCGGTATGCCGCCTGAAGAAGCGGTTGACCTACCACCCATCACGCATGTCTTTCAGCACCTCCGAGCGAAATGAGGTTTCATTATCCAGAAGCAGCTCATCCACGGGGCCTCGTTCCAGGAATATCTCATTTAGTATTAACACGATTTCCTCTGCGGTCCTCGTCTTCATCTCCCTCCATATGGCCAACCGTCCCGGTCCGCAATCAACCATTGAGAGGTATGTCCCCTGCCGGTAGTGTGTTATGACAACTGCCAATCGTTTTCAGTTGTGATCCACTGGAATACTTCCCGCCTCATGTACGTCCGGAGCAGGGTCGATGGACTGACACCTTCACAGCTGCTAACCACTCTCTGCACGCTCCGTCTTGTTACATCGGAGTCAACTCTTCTGACTAGGAACAATGCCCTGTCCACCCCCATGTGATGTATGGTATGCAATCTTCTCAACTCCGAGTCACCCAGACGGCATACTGCAGCCACAGCCTGCTCTGCATCCTCTGGCACCTGCAACCAGGCTCGCTTTACCCTGGTCTGGACGTCTGCCCTGTTCTCAGAAGGCACAAAGATCACGCTCAGCTTCAGATCGAACTCAGCGGTTAGTTCACGCAGTATCCCCAATCGACGCTTTACCAACATCTCAGCAGGTCCTTTGGTTCATACACCCCGCTCATTGATGATGACTGCTGTCACTCAACAAAGTACAGTGACCGAATCGGTCCTAATTTCTATGGTGCGCAGCCCTCACTTCAAATCTAGATTCACTCCCTTCGACACGGCATCCAGCTCCGCCACATTTATATGGTTGCAGTTATCCGTCTTCCTGAGCCAGACTGCATCTTCCACCACGACGCCTCCCACTTCCAAGACAACCCCTATTGTGATGCTACTGGTGTCACACCATACGATCTCGCTCTTTGATTTGGGAACATACCAATTGTCCCTCACTGGATCCTCTGCTCTCACTTTGACCAAGACTTCCTGTATCATGTCGGTCGTCTTCTCCCCCACTCTATCGTTCCACTTCGCTCCTTCGGCTCGTCTCTTGATGAAGCTACATGCTATTCAGAGCCACCCTGCAATCGAATAGTGTCCCACCAGCTTCCCATACACTGAGAACAGTTCCCGTCTACTCATGCTGGTGCCCAGTTCGGGGATTTCGTTCCCTCGCCGGAACACCAACGCGCCGGCCTTGTCTCTCCATAGCTTGAGGCCCAGCGCAGCACCTCCCTCCATCGCTTCTGGTGGCTTGGCGATGAGTCCAAAACTCTTCAGGTGGCCTATGACCTCCGTTGCTGGCATTACGTCATCCACCAGGATGTCATCAATGTACAAATTGGTGGCCCTTTTTAACCTTTCCCATGATGGCCTTGAGAATTGTTGCCATAATCTTTGGCGCTGAATTTAGCCCGAACCCCAGCCTGGTCAGACAGTATGTCCGGCCCTTATACCTGACAAGCTGATACTTCCACAGTCTCTCAGCCACATGCACCTGCAGGTATGCCGACCTCAAATCGACGATCGTGGAGGCCTCTGTCATTTGCCTCCACTCTCGCAAGGTGTCCCCGCAGACATATGTGGCCTCGCCGCCTGTATTCAGCTCTCGGAAGTCAAGCACTGGCCTGACCTTATGCTTTGTGGGCTGTATCACCGCCATCAGCGGCAGGACTCCGCTCTCTACTTCTTCTTCCCAAGGGATCAATATGCCCTCCTTAATCCACCGCTCCACCTCCCCCTCGAACTCACTTCTGCCATCTCCTTTCAGAGTATGCTGATAGCACCCACTTTATTTTTTAACGTCGAGGGCTCTCCCTTCCAGTGCCACTCCACTGTCCACCTCTGGCCATTGAAGACAGCACGAAAGACCCGGTCTTCAATGGTGTATGCAGCATACTTTTCTTCGCGGTTCTCACCAATGCACGGTCTCGCCATACACGGTTTCCCCGCAAACCCGAACATTATACCGGCCTTGTTGATAGTGACACCTCCTAAACGGGTGATTGCATCCATCCCCATCACCACGGCAATCTCGTCCACCAAGTGGCCAACCACAATTACTCGCAGCGTTAGCTTTGTTCTCTGCACCACAATCTGCGCATCTGTAATGCCTTCACAGTGTACCTCTCTTCCGTCGACTGCCCTTATACTGCTTTCTCCACTCCATGTCTCTGCCACTTCTGGAGTTATCAGGGTCGTCATACAGCCCGTGTCCACAAGGGCTCGCAAGATCTTCCCCTCCACCAGAATGTCGACTACAGGTAACGATAAACGCGCTTCTATTGATCCGAAGGGATAACTACCGGCGCAGTAGTCTCCCTTAGACCGTTTCCCGGCAGACATTCGCTGGCTATATGTCCCGCTTCTCGACACCGGTACCAAACGGCATCAGGCTTGAGTGACTTGCAGTCTCGTACCATAGGCGGGCCCTGACACTGGAAACACTGTCCTTTGAATGGTCGTACACGTTTCTTGTTTGACCCCTCTCCGCTGCTCCTTGCTCGGCCACTTTTCGTTGTTGCAGTCGCTACTACCGGCGTTGTCCTGCAATACGAAACTAGCACGCGAGCCCGAGATATAATGTCTGCCATCGCCATAGAGTTAATGTTCGGCAGCTTTTGCAACTCGACCGACATGTGGTCAGAAAAGCCAGTCACAAACGCTAACTTAACCGTTCGGTCCAGTGATTCGCCTTCATATCCCGCCAGTTTAGCCAATCTTCTGAGCTCATTCGTAAATACGTCGACCTGTTCGCCAGTTCACTTGCTTTCCTCAGACGAGCGTACGCTTCGAACATCCCTTCTGCAAAGGCCTCCATCAAACAGATTGCTATTTTTTCCGCGCTAAGCTAGTCCCTTTCTTCCATTTCTAGGTATAGCGCCAACGCCGAACCATCTAGGTACAGCGGTATAAAACTCGCTAAGTCGTTTACACCGTGGTGTTTCGCAACCAACTTTATCTTCTTCAACCGAGCGACTACATCCGTGTCACCGCAAAACAGTTTGACCACATCGTTCGAAATACGGACTACACTCATCATTCGTTTTTTTTCTTTTTCTTTTTAGTTATGGGCCGAAATAGCTTGTAGTGTGATAGAGGAAAAAGAAGCAAAAGGGAGAAAGAAATACAGAGAGGTTACCTGCTGACCAAGGCGGGATAAGCAATCACTGTCAAGAAAAAAACGTCCTTGCAAGCTGCCGTCTCTCTTCGAATTGCCAACTAGCACTTTTTGCCCACGCATTCCCCCGTGGATCTTCCGCCGGCCCCTGCAGTTTTCACTTCCGTTTACCTCATCTGCAATCCTCTCCACCAACACCACATCTCATCACAGCCCATAACACCACAAACACCACAACATAGAAAGTGTCTAGTGTAGGATATGGGCAGTTCCGAGCACTATCTTTTGAATTTCTGCCATTTTAGGGTTTCCTGGTATCTGAGCTAGGTAGCAATCAGCTCCTTTTGCTATCATTCCTAAGGCACCTATGACAACAGGTATTGTTTTCGTCTTCAGGTTCCACATTTTGCTAATTTCTATTTCAAGATCTTTATACTTGTTCAGTTTTTGGTAGGTCTTGACAGATACGTTTATATCGATTGGGACAGTCATATCAATGAGGAGGCATGACTTTTTCCTGAAGTCATTCAATATTATGTCTGGCCTATTTGCATCTATCTTTCTGTCAGTTCGAATGGTGAAGTTCCAGAGGAGTGGGATGTGATCATTTTCAAGTACTGGAGGTGGTTTGTGTTCCCACCAGTTTTTATAATGGGGTAAGTCCAGGTTTTTGCAAATTATGCAGCTCTATCATGCTTGTTGAGATACTCTGTAGGCGCAAGAAGACTGCACATGGAGACAATATGATCAATGGTTTTTGTTGTTGACATACACGGCATGTTGGGAAGCTGCCGTTTTTTAATATGTTGGCTTGGAAGTTCTTTGTAGGTAGGTATTGATCTTAGGCTGCTACGATAAATCCTTCTGTTTCAGATTTTAAGCCAGGAGCCTTATTATTGTTGTTGCTGTTGTTGTTATCATCATCATCATTATTATTAAAGTGGCAAGCCGCCAGTCATTAGCACGATAGACGAAATGCTTAGCGGTATTTCGTCTGCCGCTACGTTCTGAGTTCCAATTCCGCCGAGGTCGACTTTGCCTTTCATCCTTTCACGGTCGATTAAATAAATACCAGTTAGACACTGGGGTCGATATAATCGACTTAATCCGTTTGTCTGTCCTTGGTTTGTCCTCTCTGTGTTTAGCCCCTTGTGGGTAGTCAAGAAATATGTATTTCACCCGTCGCTACATTCTGAGTTCGAATTCCGCCAAGGTCGATTTACCTCTGATCCTTTCGGGGTCGATAAATTAAGTACCAGTGAAATCCTGGGGTTGATGTAATCAACTAATCCCCTCCCGTTAAACTCCAGGCCTTGTTCCTATAACAGAAAGGATTATTATGATTGAGTGATATGTTTGCCGAAACTTCGGTTGAGTTAGGAAGCTAACTGTCATTATTACACAGTTTGGTATTTTTAAATTTCATTTGCCTTCTGAACGAAGCTTTTTTTATGTTATCTTTTAGTCAGGAGGGACGATTGTGGCCATGACCGCTTACAGAGTTTCCCAGATTGCAGGGGCAGAAAGGGGAAAAGGTATCTTCAGACTAAAGACCCAACCCTAATGCTTGCAACAGAGATGACTCCTTTAAAGTCACCTAAGATGCTACGTAGAAGACTGAGCGAAGGATCAATTGTATCAACCAAGATTAAATGTGATAGATTTTGCAATAGAGAATGCAAATCGGTGTTGGTGTAGGGCAGGATTCATTACAGTGTAGGGAATACGAACGTACGTAAGGAGTTGGTGACAAATGTCTCCTTTTGAACGCCGCACGGTCGCCCCTAACAAAATAAGAAGCCAAATACATAATATAGAATACAGTACTAAAAGGAATGAATGAAGGACAACAACCGTTCAACTGTTTGAGAGAGAAGACTTTATTTACAAAGTGTACAAAGAGCGAGTGTGTGAGTGCTAGTAAGGTGTAGTTTCTGAAAGCGTGCGACAAGTGTTTGTGTTTGTGTGTTCGTGTGTGCGACAGAAAGTGTATGCGTATAGAACAGAATATAGAACATAAGATGAATGTCTCAGCATATTGAGTTAAGATGGAATTTGTTTACCAGTTCGTAAGTGAGGTACACGATAGCAAGTTCTATAACAAGATGTTGTGGACACGAGGCAGAGGCCGGTTGGGCACATGTCGTGCAGCGGTTGGGACTTCAATGCCGTGCCGAGTCTCTTGATACAGAAAGTTTTTTCAGGTAGACTGCAACTGTTTTACCTCGGTGAAATATTCACAAACAGGGTGTAGTTTAGACCTGGACGATGTTGATGTGTACATATTGCTGAAGTCGACGGAGATGGAAACGACGCAGAGTTGAAGGACGACGATGGTGATGGCGGCGACAGAGGAAGGCAACGTCGAGACGAAGGCGACGGAGAACGTCCTGTCTGTCGCTGGTGTATAATAGCGTCTTCATGGCTGGATCAGGAGCATGACTGACTGGTCGACTGTCGCTGGAACTGGAACACGGCTGAGTAGCTCGGTGGTCAGTGACTAGACCTTAGAAGGTCTAGAGCCAAAGACCCGAAATAATGAATGCTGGGCTTTTTATAGTGTTTAGGTGGCTCAAATGAAGGATCAGAAAAACCGTGTCACGAGACCTTATCCGAAGGCCGTGATTGGTTGGCTTACACACTGGCGCGAAATAAGTCGAGAGAGACAAACCGCGCCAAATGCCAACCAATCAGAGTAGTGGACACAACAGGGTTAAACTAGCCAAAGATGGTTGTAATCTCATACAAGATTATTCTTAATGCGTCTTTCAAAAGTGAGGATATCAGTCACGCTACAACAGGAACTGCGCTGCGGGCTAACTAGGAAGTTGATCAGCAGCGAAAGGGACTTCCGGGAGAGTTAAACGAATCTGAATGAGCTAAACAGAAATAACTGGCGACTTAAGCCCTGGTGTACGCAAAGTGATAAACATTTGATAAATGTATTCTCATCTCCACTAGTTTCTTTGCGTGTAGCTTAACAAAGATATATCGATATATTTATATTGCTTTGTAGAGAAAGGCGTCGTCCGCGAAAAGTCATATTGAGAAGAATGGGATTGTGAATTTCTATAAAAGTTCACAATCCCGAGGTCAACTTTGCCTTTCATCCTTTCGGGATCGATAAATTAAGTACCATTTGCGTACTGGGGTCGATCTAATCGTCTGGGCTCCTACCACCAAATTTCGGGCCTTGTGCCTAGAGTAGAAAAGAAGCGTTAGCACGCCGGGCAAAATGATTAGCAGTATTTCGTCTGTCTTTACATTCTGAGTTCAAATTCTGCCGAGACCGACTTTGCTTTTCATCTTTTGGGGGGTTGATAAATTAAGTACCAGTTGCGTCCTGAGGTCGATCAAATCGACTGGCCCCCTCTCTAATAATTTTGGGCTTTGTGCCTAGAGTAGAAAAAAAAAGAATATTTACATTCCTGTATTAATATACAAAAACCTAGCATCGAAATCTTTTGTAAACATCTAGAATTATTACGAACATTTTGTCACGGTTTTCTGGGGATCACTGTTGTTAAAACTTTGAATTCACCGTTATATCACGTTATTAACCTAAAGGGTTGTAGTGGTTAATGCGTGTGCATCAGGTGAACAGATGCAAAAGAAATATGTACGCACATTCATAGTTAAAAATAATTTATTCACTGGACTTAATTTGTCGTTGGTACACATAACACAATGTAACACATGTATAGTTTATTTGTATTTTTTAATGTTCATACATGCATTTTTTGCCACTAAATTCAAAAATCACATTCGTTTTGACGTAACATCGATAGTTATATATTTATTCCTAATTTCATATTTGCTCGTTCTATTTGTAAATTTTCTCTACAGCACTTTGTTGGTTCAATCTATTCTGTATTGTAAGGATAATTACACAACATTTAGTACTTTTTCATATATTGAAAGGTATTTATGAAGTATAATATTAGAACAAAAAGAAACAATAAAACTCTGCACTGTAAATGCCTTGATAACTCTTTTCTTAAGATGAGAAGTGCTTTGACGATCGAGATTTTCTGGAGTGTTTACCTTCATCTCTTCTGACTAGAGACTGTAAGGAAATGTGAATATCTTCTCCGGACCTTTTGGGGGGATGCGAGAAGCAATCACTTTCCGTTGCTTTTATATCCAGACTCTACCAGTCAAAGAAACACAAAACGCAGACGTAAAAAAATAGATATACTTTATTGTTTTATGGTGAGAGATCAGTGGTATATCTGATGTCCTTGGTTCTGGGCGCGCAAGGCTGAAAGTTAATCGATTGTAATATTTACAATGTTCAGCCGCTAAAAACAGAACGGGTCAAAAATGGCGTCCGGAGGAAGAAGATGATGTTGACTGCAACAATTCAGGTTAAAAGTCTTCGGCCAAAAGACTGCTGCTATCAAAACCGGAGAGAGAGCGAATTAAACGTCTGCTTCTATGAAAAGCCTGCCGCTGTCTGCCGGACGCTAATGGTCAACATTTACGCTCCCTTGCCTCTTTGTTAAGGCTCACGCTCCCTTGCCTCTTTGTTAAGGCTCGCGCTCCCTTGCCTCTATAAGCTAAGGCCACGTCAGCAAAATTCCCTCTTCCGGACTTCGTGTATTCGCGAGAGGGCGTTGCGCGCGCACGCTGTTGTACAGGATCACTACAAAGCTCCCCTCCAGTGCCTAAGCACGAACAACAATTCCTTGTAGTGACCATAAAACTCAAGGTGGACACCAGATAACCAAAAATAGCACACAATATAACACATTAAACAGCAAAAAAAAAAATCACCTTAAAGGTAAAAAGAGAAAAATACTCAAAATGAGCAAAGTTCAATGAATATTGAACTGTCACTGGGAAGTCAATTGAAAATGTCAAATATAAATAGTTTTGGAAAGTTTTTTCGGCCAGTGAACAGTTCTGCCTGACCTCGTAACATAAGGTCTGTTCGAGGCAGGCTGCGACGACGAAGGTGGTGTTGTCGATGTTGGTGTTGATAATGGTGCATGTGTAAATAGTGGTGTTGTCAAAGGTGCATGTGAAGGTTCAACGATGGTTGTGGCAGTGGGGTCATTAAAAGATGTGGACACCTCAAAATATGCCCTTTTAAGACGATCTACGGAGACGGTCTCCGAACGACCGTTAATTTCAAGTTTGAATACCTTCGGCGTGCGAGAAATCACACGAAAAGGTCCTTTATAAGGAGAAACAAGAGGTCCTTTGACAGAATCATCACGAATAAAAACATGCGTCCAAGAATTAAGGTCTGATGGCACACTAGAAGGAGGATTTTGGTGTCGAGGGTCCATAGGAGGAAGGGCAGAAAAATATCTGCGTAATCGAGCAACATAAGACTCTAAATTAAGAGACTGTGACTTGTCTGGCACCAACATCGTACCAGGCAATGCCAGTGTGGTACTATACAAGAGCTCGGCAGACGAAAAACCAAGGTCTGCTTTAATCGCAGTCCGACATCCAAGCAGGACGATCGGTAGAAATTCAGTCCATGACTGTGGATTCGGCGAGGCACGCAAAGCGGCCTTAAGTTGCCTATGGAAACGCTCCACCATCCCATTAGAAGCGGGGTGGTAACTTGTGGTGCGTATATGATGCATCCCCAGGATTCGTGATAACTCACGAAACAATGCAGACTCGAATTGTCGACCACGATCTGTGGTTAAACTGTACGGTACACCATACCTCGAAATCCAATTAGATACGAAAGCCCTCGCAACAGTTTCAGCTGACATGTCTACTATAGGAATAGCTTCCGGCCAGCGTGAAAAACGATCAATACAAGTTAAAATGTATGAGAACCCGCGACTCACAGGCCATGGTCCAACCAAATCAAGGTGGATATGGCGAAAACGGGCTTCAGGAGAGGAAAATTGTCCAAGTGGAGCACGAACGTGTCTATGGACTTTAGCACTCTGGCACCTCAAACAAGAGCGTGCCCAAGAGGTAATTGATCGTCGCATATTGGGCCAGAAGAACCGAGCAGTAACAAGCTTTACTGTGGCAGAGATACCTGGATGTGACAGTGAATGAAGAGCATCAAACACAGAACGTTGATGTTTCTCAGGTACTAATGGTCTAGGTGAACCGGTAGAAACGTCACAAAGAATAGAGCCTTCCGCTGTAGGGAGCGGAAGGTAGTCAAACTTACAGTTAATAAACTTAGGCGAAGTTAAATCCAACTCCTCTAAAGGTGGTTGATCCTGCGAAATAGCAGTTAAATCAATTGCTGCAGGAGAGGAAATGGAATTGACAGGGAGTCTAGAGAGAGCATCTGCAGGGACGTTCTCACTGCCTGGCACATGCCTAATGTCACTTGTAAATTGAGAAATATAGTCCAGGTGACGGAAAGCACGAGGAGAGAGTTTATCCGTTTTAGAAGATAATGCAAAAGTAAGGGGCTTGTGATCAGTATAAATCACAAACTCTCGTCCCTCGAGCTGGTGTTGAAAATGCCGAACTGACAGATAGATCGCTAGTAACTCTCGATCAAAGGTACTATATCTGCGTTCAGCTGGCTTTAGCTGACAAGAAAAGAAAGCTAAAGGTTTAACTTCACTCTCTACGGTGTGCTGCAAAACAGCGCCAATTGCAGACTCTGATGCGTCCACAGATAAAGTAAGTGGAGCATTAGGAGCCGGATGTGCCAAAATAGGGACTGAAGCTAGTTCCTTTTTAACCAACTCAAAGGCAGACAGTGCTTCAGCCGAAAGAGTAAGACGGGCGTCCTTCTTGGAATTGCCCTTTAGCATTTGTGTTAAAGGTAACAACTTGTCCGCACACCGATCTATGAAACGTCTATAGAAATTTACTATGCCTAAAAAATGGCGAAGTTGACGCAAAGAAGAAGGTGGTGCGATGCGCTGAATAGCATCGACTTTGGATGAGAGTGGTTTGATTCCTCTCGAGTCAATATAATGACCGAGAAAATTAAGAGATGGTTGCCCAAAAACACACTTGTCTGGATTAATGCGAACACCATAGTCGCGAAGACGCTGAAAAAGCTGAGACAAGTGCAGGAGATGATTTTCATGCGTATCACTTGCGATTAGAATATCATCGACATACGCGAACACAAAATCAAGTCCGCGAACAACTTCATCTATAAACCGTTGGAAAGTACTAGTGGCATTCCTCAAACCAAAACTCATAAATAAAAATTCGAAACAGCCAAAAGGAGTAGTAATTGCTGTTTTAGGAATATCGTCTGAGTTGACCGGTATTTGATGGTAGGCACGTATCAGGTCAACCTTAGAAAAAATAGTACAGCCATGTAAATTTGCCGAAAAATCGTTTAAAATCCTTATGGGATATTTGTCCGGAATCGTCACCGAATTTAGACGCCGATAATCTCCCACCGGGCGAAAATCTGTATCCCCTTTTCTTACTAAATGAAGGGGAGATGCCCATGGACTGGTGGAGGGGCGTATCAGACCGAGCTGGAGCATATGCTCAAACTCAGCCCTAGCAGTTTTAAGTCGATCAGGTGCAAGACGCCTTGGACGTGAAAAAACAGGAGGTCCAGTTGTTGTTATAAAGTGTCGTGTCGAATGCAATGGCTTAGCCACCCTAAAGGTAACATCATATAGCTCTGGAAAAGAAGCTAAAAGAGAGTGAAAAACATCTCCAGATGTACCGACAAAAAATGTCGGGCTAAGAGCTAAATTGGTAGATTCTCCGGTCGGCGTGGAGAGTGTAGTCGAACTATCGACCAACCTCCGACGTCTGACATCTACCAACAAATCAAATTTATCCAGAAAATCCGCACCTAAAATAGGATGCGGAATGTCGGCAATGACAAAAACCCATTGAAAGTCTCGTCGAAGACCAATATCAAGGCGCAACGAGATCTGACCGAATGTGGCTATTGGTGACGAGTCAATAGCGTGCAAGATGACGTTAGATCGCTTTGGCCTGTCGGTTGTGCAACGCAGAGGCCAAATACTGCAACAAGAACCAGTGTCCACCATGAAGTTTTTCTTCGACACTAGATCTTTAACAAAGAATGCACGATAACCAGAAAATGTTGTGGAGGAAGTTGACGTGCTCAAATTCTCCGAATCTAGTTTAAAGACTTATAAGTGCATGGCTGTGTGCACCTATGTGCATTCTCTCTATACTTGGAGTGGTACCAACACAGTCCAGACTTAGACAGTGTTGATCTCGAGGATGAACGACTGCGACTCCGCGATTTTGAAGATCGCTTACCATCGCGACACATCGCGTCCATCCTTTTAGTGAGGGTTTCTATTAGTTTAGAAAGCCCCTCAATTGAGGCCGAAGAGGTTTGTGAACAGGCACAAGCAGACCGTGACGATGGTTGAACGGCAAATTCAACCATCTTATCAGCCATCGTTGCTATTTGGTCCACTGTATTTGTCTCTAAGCCGGTTGCCAAAACGGTCTGTATATAGGCGGGCAACCTCGAAAAAAAAAATCTTCCGAAGGAGGGGGGCGTCTGATGCATTATCACTTAACTCCCTCAGTCTTCGTAAAAATTCTGACGGAGTTCTATCCCCTAGTTGCTCATCTGCCATTAACTCGTTGAAACGACTTTCCTCGCTTCGTGTATTTCTTTTTTCAACCTCTAATTTAACAGACGCATAAGTAGCGCCTGGACTAGGGTCTGTGATAAGGTCCCTTGCTGAAGATGCCAGTTGCGGCGGCATGCAACCATAAAGGATTTGCAACTGCTGCTCGGGAGTAATACTTTGTGCACGAAATTGTGCCTCTAACTGTGAAAACCACAATGTGGCATCACCTGTAAAAGTAGGTAACGAACCCATAAACATTTTGTAGCCTTTTATTCACTAGATGACTCTGTCAAATGGAAAAAAGAAAACTGACAACGAACCAACGCTGAACAGACGCAACAAGGAAAAACAAAGGGAAAAAAGAAAGGAAGAAAGAAAGAAAGACCAACAATTGAACCAATAAATTTTGAATGTGCAATTTACAAAAAAAAATGTTTTTTTTGTTTTTTTTTTGTTTGTACTGTGTGCACAGAGAATAGAAAAAAAATTCTTTTCTTTTTTTGTTTTTTACCAACCTTCGTCGCGTTTTAATCGAGAAAAAAAAATTTCTTCTCTTTTTTTTTTTCTTCCGTGCGTGAGTGCAGATGAAGAAACAAACTGTTGAAAGGGACTGGAAAACAGGTTGGTCGTGTTTCAGACTTGGCAGAAAAACTGGATTTTTTTCTTTTTGTTGAGTGTTCTCTGGAACTTCGGGGTCACCACTGTAAGGAAATGTGAATATCTTCTCCGGACCTTTTGGGGGGATGCGAGAAGCAATCACTTTCCGTTGCTTTTATATCCAGACTCTACCAGTCAAAGAAACACAAAACGCAGACGTAAAAAAATAGATATACTTTATTGTTTTATGGTGAGAGATCAGTGGTATATCTGATGTCCTTGGTTCTGGGCGCGCAAGGCTGAAAGTTAATCGATTGTAATATTTACAATGTTCAGCCGCTAAAAACAGAACGGGTCAAAAATGGCGTCCGGAGGAAGAAGATGATGTTGACTGCAACAATTCAGGTTAAAAGTCTTCGGCCAAAAGACTGCTGCTATCAAAACCGGAGAGAGAGCGAATTAAACGTCTGCTTCTATGAAAAGCCTGCCGCTGTCTGCCGGACGCTAATGGTCAACGCTTTACGCCCCCTTGCCTCTTTGTTAAGGCTCACGCTCCCTTGCCTCTTTGTTAAGGCTCGCGCTCCCTTGCCTCTATAAGCTAAGGCCACGTCAGCAAAATTCCCTCTTCCGGACTTCGTGTATTCGCGAGAGGGCGTTGCGCGCGCACGCTGTTGTATAGGATCACTACAAGACCATATATAATCCCCCATCATAGCAGTATTCCATCGTCCTTGGTACTTTCTTTCCATTGTTGCGACATCCTGATGAAATCTCTCACCATGATACTCACTTCATGGCGTTTCCTGTACACAGATGTCTTGCAGTCTTCCCCCAGTAGATTCCATTCCTTCAACTTTCATGAAAGTTCAGCTCCTGACTTAGAAAGACCCAGATCCCTGATTAAATCATCTAGCTCACTCTGATTTGGAAAGTGAGGCTCTGAAGTCGTTCATGGTACGAAATTTCCTCCATTTCTTGCTGCTGCTATTTGCCGACTCTTCAGATGAAATATTTTCTGGTGGTAATGGTACTCGCAAACTGTCAGGTGCTCTAGATGATGGTATGTCTGGATACTGAAGAGCTTGTCTTCTTTTCACTTTTCTGTACTTTGTCACATCGATCATACAAAAGTAACAGTCATCGTGATGGTTCTTTGGCTCTCTCTATACCCTTGGAATGGCAAAAGGCATTGACCTTCCTGTACCTCTTAACCATCATTCTAAAGTAGACTGACAGCTTCCACATATCACATGTTGGGGCCCATGGTTTGTCCTGGTCCCCCATGGGCATTCCGAAATAGTCTGTACGCTGTCCACAATTTAGCACCTTTCACGATCTTATGTAATACCTGCTTTTTTCCAATATAATAACCACACACATAGCAAAATGTATCTGGAGAATTTTTACATACTCTAGTAGCCATCCTGAAAGTAGCACAACTTAGTAATTGGTCTGAAAGAGAAAATTAGACATACATTTAGTAGCGGAACGTTATATAATAACATTGAAAGTCGACATATTTTTTTAACTGTTGATGATACACAAAAAATAATTTCATTTTTGGAATCAGCAGAAAAAATGGATTGATAAACAATAAAAAAAAATACAATAAACAATTTTTTTTTTTTGAAAGTTGTTACGTTGTGTAATTCTTCACTACATGCAAAATGTTGACAACTGCTACACTGTAACAGACAAATGAATATATGTTAAAAACATGGGATATAAAAATATGAAGCAAAGATTTACTGTTGGTGTGTGCCATATGGTGGGCAATACATATATGCACCCAAGCAGAAACAAGTTGGCGCGTTGAAAGAGATGTGCGTCTATTGATTACTCAACCCACTAGAGGTCTAATAGAGGCAATGTGTCTTTCATTGGCGCAAAAGATCAAATGGTAGCACACATGAGAATGTGACTGTGGAATTGTGTGTGTAAGCACACGGGTAGTTAAATATTTTTACAAGAAGGCAAAGCATTTTAAAAAGAAAGCAAAAAATATGTACATACGAAAAATGAAAGAAATGTTCATCGAAAAAAGTTCGTTTGTGAAATGTTCAGTAAATGTTCATACAGAGTTTTTCGTTGATGTGGAACAACGTTTTTTTGTTTTCCTTTTTTCTTTATGTATACAAATGTTCGTTGATTTCTTTGGGTTTGTATGTGGGTGAAGCAGTCATGTGAGTTATGTATTGATGTATGTATTTCATTTAAGAATATGGGTAGGTTAAGAGTTGGGACTTACCCGAAAAACTTGCACAAACCTTGCTGGCCATCGAACTGTTCTTCCCGATTTGGTGTGCCGGGCTTGTGCAGAATCTGTTGTGTTTGCTGGAGTTGGTGAGTCCGTTCGAGGAACAGAGGGAACTGAACGTAAGTCCTCCTCAATGAAGGCTTTTTTCAAACGGTCAATCGATACCGTATTTCGTTTACCTCCAATATCGAGAACGAAATACTTCTGTTCTCTTTTGATAACTTTGTAGGGCCCGGAATATGGTGGCCGAAGTTGAGATGGTATTCCATCATTCCTCACGAAAACATGAGTCCAAGTGTTGATGTCTTTTGGGACATGTGAAACGACGTTCTGTTGTCTGGGGCCTGCAGGTGACAAATGCAACATGGATGTCTGTAATCGGTGCACATATTGTGCTGGGTCATGAAAGTCTTGTGATGAAACAGGTTTGATCATCTGCCCAGGTAAGGTGAGTGCTGTGCCATAGACGAGTTCAGCCAAAGTATATCCAACTTCCTTCTTAACCGTGGATCGAATACCAAGGAGGGTGAGAGGGAGATGTTCCAGCCAGTGAGAACTACCTGAAGATGCTTTAATAGATGCCTTGAGTTGGCGGTGAAAACGTTCGACCATGCCATTTGCTGCAGGGTGGTAAGATGCAGTACCGGTGTGTCTACACCCGAGGAGACGAGTTAGCTTGGTGAAGAGGTGGGAATCGAACTGACATCCTCTGTCGGTGGTGATTGTTGCGAGTGTGCCAAAACGCGAAACCCATTGTGATATCAAAGTTTTGGCTACCTCTTCTACTGATGTATATATAATAAATAATAATGAAATTATTGTATACAGTGCTCAGGTGCACCACAACTTGTCAAAAAGTGCGTATAAAGTATAGGTAGTAATGTACAAATGTCTGGAAAGCGAACAGTGTATGAGTCAGATACATGCTTGCGTGTGTATGGAGGGGAGAAAATCAGGTGTAGTGTTGGCGAATCTCAGGAAGCATGGAAGTTTTGAAGGATGCAGTGCTCCGACAACTAACAACTGATGCCGACAGACTGTTCCATGGTTCAGCAACTCTTAGCGTGAAAAAAATGTTTCCTAAAGTCATGGGAGCTGTGCTGTTTCCTGACTTTGTAAACATATCCACGGGTGTTAGACAGGTGGAGTTTCAGATAAGGGCCAAGCTTCGGGCTACCGCGAAAAACGATCCACGCAGGTAAGCAAATGTGTATAATTCTGCGAAGGTGGCAGAGGTCCCACGATGTCAATGTGAACGTGCTGAAATCGTGCATAGGGTTGCGAAAAGGAACCGATTGGTGATTTTATGTGCCGGTAGATTTTCGCTTTTTGGCACACGACACAGCAGTTGATCCATTCTCTGATATCTTTGTTGATACTGGTCCACACAAAACGGGTCGATATCAACTTTTGAGTGGAGCGAATACCAGGATGTGACAGAGAATGCAGAGCAGAGAAAAAACTTCTCGACAATGTTTCTGTGGTACATAAGGGTGTTGGTGACCGTTGGAGATATCACACCAAATATGGGCTGTGGACGATGGTAGCGGAACATGCTGAAATTTCAGAGATGACGAATCCCGGAGCTTTAGAAGTTCTTCGTCATTCTCCTGGTCAGCTGCTATACGTGCCAGATCAATTGTAGCCGTGGTGTGGATAGCATTGATCTGCGTGCGTGAAAGTGCATCGGCTGCTAAGTTGGTCGTCCCTTTGATGTGGCGTATATCCGTCGTATACAGCGATATGAAGTCGAGGTGGCGGATTTCTCTCGGCGTGTGGCGATCCGGCTTGGTGTTAAATGCATATACCAGTGGTCTGTTGTTTGTGTATATGGCAAAATTGGCACCTTCTAGCATGTGACAGAAATGCTTAACGGCCAGGTATGCCGCTAATAATTCCCGACTGAATGTGCTTCATTTTGTTTCAGCGGGTTTCAACGGCTTAGAAAAGAAGGACAACGGTTGCCATATGCCGTCAACAAGATGCTGTAGTACACCTCCAACTCCGGAATCGGATACATCAACGGGTAAACACAGTGGGGCGTCTGGTTTTGGATAAACAAACATTGTAGCGTTGGATAACGCTTTTTTTCAGGGCAGCAAAAGAAGCGAGTTGATCTTCATTCAGGGCAATTTCCGTATTTTTGCAAGTTCGCTGACGTAGCAAATCCGTGAGCGGTTTCGCTATCTTAGCGAGGTGGGGTACGAACCTTCGATAGAAATTCATTCAACCGAGATACTCCCTTAATTTGCGGAGAGATGTGGGTGGTGGAAAAATAACGATGGCCTTGACTTTCTCAGGAAGGGAACGAATGCCATCCTTATCGATGATGTGCCTGAGGACTTGAAGGGAAGTAACTCCAAACGTACTTTGGTACGTTCGGAGTTGCTTCCCTTTATTACTGGGGTTGATAACAACACTGTATTTGCGCAAGCGTTCGAATAGCAAGTACAAGTGTTGGTCATGTTCTTCGTCCGAGCTACTGGCCACGACTATGTCGTCTATGTAGGCATAGACGAAAGGCAAACCTCTAGTAACCATGTCGATAAACATTTGGAATGCCTGTGCCGCGTTGCGTAAACCGAAAGGCATACGCAGGAATTCAAACATTCCGAAGGGTGTAGTAACTGCTATCTTCGGGATGTCCGCAGGTTCCACTGGGATTTGGTTGTATGCTCGCACAAGGTCGATCTTGGAAAAGATGCGAGCTAGAAAAATCCTACTAATAGGTGCTGAATATGCATCACTGACAGTACTTTTATTCAGCGATCGATAATCACCGCAAACCTGCCAATCGGTCGATGATTTTTTTGGGATGCAGTGTATCGGCGAGGACCAGTTGCTGCTAGACGGGTGGATGATTCCAAGGTCGAGCATGTGCTGAAATTTCCGCGTGACAGCCTTGAGACGATCAGGTGGTAACCTTCTGGGTCTTGCAGCAACAGGTGGACCGCTGGTTTTGATGTGATGGGTGACTTCGTGCTTGATCGGCTGGTTGTGGAATACTGGTCGAGCGACGTCCAGATATTCTTTCAGGATAGCACTGTGACGAGTCATCGTTGTGAGCAATATAGTTAGGCTGACTGTGGCCATACGAGCGGCTATACCGCGCACAGTAAGCTGTGCGATGCTGTCGACAAGTCGTTTGTTTTTAATGTCTACAAGGAGACCGAAATGATGCAGGAAATCGGCTCCTAAGATAGGGGTCGGCAGTTTAGCAATGACAAATACCCACTGAAGGGTGCGGCGTAGTCCTAAGTTCAGCGTTAGGGACTGTTCACCGAAGGTTGGAATGGGTGAGTGGTTAACTGCCTGAAGACAGACTAGTGTCTCTTTTCTTTTTCCTGAAGTGTTGGAAACAGGAATGATGCTGACTTCCGCGCCGGTGTCAACCAGGAAACGCGTGCCTGTTACACGATCGCAAACAAAAAACAGGCGACTTTGTGGGTGCGAGCCAGGAACTTCCATCGCGTTCAATTCCTGGCGGTGTCGTTTCCCAAACTAGGTGCTGAAAATGAGCATGGGATCGTGCATTTTTGCGCCCGTGTTACGAATTTTCGATGGTACCAACACGTTTCACGTGAATTGTGGGTAGCACTGGGACTTCGGGACCGTCTACCATATCGACGTGATCGGCTGCTGCTTTGATGCTGGATACCACGGGATAGGGCTTGTATCTGGTCTGTCAGAGCCTGTATCTGTGAAGCCCGCTGAGTGACCAATGCACGCAAGTCGGAAATTTCCGAAACACTAGACAACGAAAGGAAAGGGTTGGTGGCAGGAATCGCTGCCTGGAATGCCATGTCGACCGAGGATGTATTTTCCGCTGGGTTATGTTCTGGGAGAGCCATTGTGTTCGCAGGAACTCTCAGTACTGTTTCGTTGTCAGATGATGTGCAAGCTGTGATTCTTCGACGGGATCACGGAGCGTAGTGCTGAAATGGAAAAATTCAACCGCAGTACAAAAATGTCTTCATTTTTCAAATGCAGTTCGGTTGGTAAAGCTGGTTCAAGGGAAGGCCGCAATACGTTGACGGAGTCACCAAATGTAGTGGTTAATGTGTGTGCATCAGATGAACAGATGCAAAAGGAATGTGTATGCCTTTGAAGTAAACAAATGAGTGAATCGATTCATAGTTAAAAATAATTTATTGACTGGATTTAATTTGTCGTTGGTACACATAATTCTTCACTACATGTAAAATGTTGACAACTGCTATGAGTTACTAGAAATAGAAACAGGGTACATCTGTGGAAGTGATGTGTCAGAAATGAATATGCTTGTCTCTGTGTGTGTGTGTGTGCGTAGTTCATCTGAGATCAGTAGTCTACCGTGGAACTTCGAACATTTCTCTCGGGTCTCTGCGGTCATTCAAAACCTGTCGTGTCGTAGACCTTTCTCGTTTGCCTGCTAGGCCTTGCTTTCTTTTTGTCTGTCTGTTGATCACCGTATTTATAATAATCGTGGCAGCTAGAAGGACAGACATATTGCAGTAGAGTTTCTACCTAGATAGGTCAGCTCCTGTCCATTTGAACTTCGCCTGACATGGCTGAGGTCGTACGTCAAAGGGAGGCGATCAATCACTTTGACAGACCAAAGAAAACCTTTTTTCGCGCCTGTTAATCGTGGCGGTTTAGACGACCAAGAATTCTTAGATTCGGTTTCGAATCTAGACTTGGAGAAGGAAGTGTTAATTTTTACATGGTAAAGAACCCCTTCTGTCCATGGGATTGCATTTCGAAAGTTCCCCTCTGAGGCACAAGTCCGAGCAAGGTTGTTTATGGAAGACCAGTAGTTGCCCATGCATGCCAGCCCCCACCCTTCTCCCTCTGATGTTATCCAAGGGAAAGACAAAGGCCGATGCAGCTTCGCATTAGTGACGTCGCAATTTATTTCTACAGCTGAAGGAGCAAGATTTCCGCCCGTCACCACAACCACCCTTCTTAAAATTTTTTTTTTTCGATACAAGCTCCCCTTTTGGGCTGCGGAGAATACGAATCTGAAAAGAACTGGCAAAAATCGGCATTTTAAAATTACTCTCACCCCCATTTCCTTCATTTTTTACTTTTGTCAGAATCCCCCCCCCCCCCCCCAAAAAAAAAAATATGCGGAAAAATACGGAGATTATGATTCTGAAAAAATTACCCAAAATTTTTGTGAATTTTTTTTTAAGAATTTTTTTTTTAAATTTGCGGGAAAATACGGACATTATGATTCGGACAAAAATTTCAAAACATTTCTGTAGTTACGGTTAGGGTTAGGGTTTTAGGGTTAGGGCTAGGGCTAGGATTTTAGGGTTAGGGTTTTTGGGTTAGAGTTTGAGGGTTAGGGTTAGGAGTAGGGTTTGGGTTTAAGGTTAGGGTTAGTGTTGGAGGAAAAAAGAAGAATTTGGTGGGGGAAGGGGGGAATTTAACAATGCCGATTTTTGGCAATTTTCGGGAACCTCCGTATCCGAAAACGGGGGTTTTTGGCAAAAAGTTTTTTTTAAATAAACAAATTTGGGAGAAAATGGGGCGGTGACGGGCAGAAGTTTTCCTCTGAATGAACTGGAGCAACGTGAAATAAAGTGTGTTGCTCAAGAACACAATCCGGTCCAGGAATCGAACTCATCACTTCATCAATGTGTGTCCGACGCTCTAACCGCTTAACTAAACTATGCTGAGATAAACGAACATATTTTAACAACTTTGCGGTTCCTGCTGTTGCTTGCAGAGATGTGTTCTACTATTTTAGAAGCGATTGATGTAATCGTTGGAGGTCAATAGTTTGGGAGATAAGATTTACACCATTTTTCTTTTCCTTTTTCTTTATCATTTTTTGTTGTTGTTTTTGCAGTCAACAGGAGCATTAGCAATATATATTGTCAAGGTTATTCTGTAAAGTTAGAATTCTTGTGTATCCACCAGTATGGGGTCAGAAACCAGTGATACTATCTAGTCAAGGAAAATGTGTGAGAGCTGACTATTGTAGCAAGACTTCTAACTAGTTTCGAACCACCTCGCTCAGATTCTTAGTTTAGAACAACGGCTTAACTGTATTTCAATAAAATGTAAGACTATCCATAAGAAATTAACTGTATTTCCATAAAAGGCATAAACGCCTACGTGAACACAGTTCGACAAATCAGTATAATCTGATATTTAACTAATAAAACAGTGTACTTGAAGAAAAGTTGTGTGAAAATTCCGGCCAAATAGTTTTGCCGTAGGTTCTAGAAACTTTGCTAAAAGTTATATAAAAACTGAGATATTGAACTCCAAGACAGAACTCTCTTAGGTTCTCCACGGAACTCTGTCATTCGGTTCCATGATAGGTTTTCCCACTTTTTTCTACTTGTTCTGCCTGTAATAACTATGAACAATTATGTAATTGATTAAAATATTACTTCTATTTTACTCAGTGTAAACTTTAGACTATCATATGCACGATTATGTATGTCTTTCAGTTCAATTAATTCATATGACATATGTAAAAACGTTAATATTACATCACTAAATAAATTAATATTATTTTTAGTACTAGGTTATCTTATTTTCCCCGTTTTAAAACACCACTTAAAAGTTTAATCCAGTTTAAAATATCAGCTATATTTTGTTTATTATGAGTGGCCGACAGAGGGACAACAACTAGAACCAAGGAATTGGATTTGGCTGACTTCTGTATACTCAACATATTTAGAAGATTACATCAAAGAGAATTGAGCGGACATTAACAGCACTAAATAACATTAGTGTCATATTAGAAAAGGGATCTATTTGATTGGTTGCCAGCATTTCAAAAATTAAAGTGTATCGAAAATTTTAAAATATGGCACATTAATATACTTTTTTAAACTGAATTGCTGGAGTTATTTCACCTTTTCTAGAAAAATGTTTTTAAAAAGTTAGAGGTTCAAAGTTTGATCATTTTCATCCAGTAGGGAAACATGATTTGAAAGTTGTCATTATGTGCGTGGCTGTACATTTTTTTCAACATTCTGAAAAGAGCACGTGTTGTCAAGAAAGAGTAAACAACACGTCTTTTGTAGTTTTAAGCATTACAATAGCACGAACTTAAAAAAATTATTTAAAAACAAAAATAGCACACTACAAATTAAATATTAAAAAAAAAACAAGCATTTTGTTGACCAGTTCATAATTTCACCTGCTCAGTTGTCAACAGATAGGTAAAACAAGTGGTTTCAATATATTTCTTAATACGTGTTTTCTCGCAGACAAAAAAGTTCTCATGTTCCGCTTGTTACTATGGAAACAGGCATGAATGTGTCTGTGACTTACGATTGGTTAAAATTACCTAAAATTTTCAAATTTTAATTGCTAATAACTCTTTAGTTATTGATTTATAGGGAAAATGATTATCAAGTCATTCATTAGCCTATAAAAGTGTATCATTACACTGAATATGAAATCAATTCGAACAGAATTGATGCTGGCAGCCAAACTGAACAGATCCCAGAAAAGTTTAAACAGGGACTCAGCTCATTCTACTCACGGCTTAAATATACTGATAATTTTTGTAACACCTTCACATAGAAATACATTAGCGTACATCTGATCACTACAAATCAAAGCCAAATTATTTAACCGATCTTGTTCCATAGCTTTGCCAAGACAACTCTTCAGTCTTTTGCGAGTATTAAAAAATGCTTTACGATGTAAAGCGTGACTGGAAAATCAACCAACAAACCAACTATTTCCATCGTTTATTAACATATAGAGATTGAGAGCGTCGAGATGGTTATACTTAGTGGTATTCGTCCGTCTTTACGTTCTGAGTTCAAGTTCTGCCGAGGTCGACTTGCCCTTTCATCCCTTTCGGGCACTAGCTTAGCTAGAGTGTGTGCCGCCTGGGGTGGTCCTTCTGTTTTCCGCCCCAGGACCCCACAAAAAACACATATTGCCTACAGCAGACCCAAAAGTGCCACCCCTTTAAAAGTGCCACTCGGAACGGACCGACCCTGCAGCCCCACCCCATCTACGCTAGTACTTTTGGGGTCGATAAAATTAGTGCCAGCTGAGCACTGCAATCGACTTACACTATTCGCCGAAATTGCTGGCGTTGTGCATAAAAAAGAAAAGAAACTATTATTGTATAGAGATTACAGACGCTGTTCATGTTCTTTAGTAGTTCTGGGAGATGGAGTATAACAAAAACAACAATAACAACAACAACAACAATAAAGAATGATATCGCAGTCAGTAAAAAAAATAATGTTAATTTGAAATGATTGATGCTCATTTTCTCATGATAAACTGAATGAACGACTAACTACGCTTAATTATGTGCTGTATTAGATATTGCATGTTAGATACCTTACTGCGACAAAATAATTTCAACATCTAGATGTATCCCATTACAACATGTGAGATTAATTTTCAAAAGCTAGATTTATATCTAACGATAGTTTTTCTTTGTTCAGTGTCTTGTAATTTGGACATTTACTATGAGTTATTCTTTGCCTAGCTTCTGTTAATAAAAATCGATTGTTTTTTGTTTTTTTTTGGTGGTGGGGGTTGTATTTGATTTTCATAATTACCGTATTTGGTGGCAAATAAGAGGCACTTTGGAAATAATATATTTCTAAATCTCTCAGAGAGATTTAGAAATATATTATTTCTATTTTCAAAAATCAGTGAATGTATTTCACTTGAAATATATGTTTTCAAAAGCGGATAGTCATCGACAGCTAGCAAGCCATGCTAGTCCGGACTGATGATGAGCAATGACTCTGAAACTAGTCTCTGCATGCTGGCTTTGCTGGGTTAAGGTGCTTGTCTCCACTTTGAAAACATAAGGACACAGGAAATGTGTCAAGTCCAACAGGAAACGGTGTTTCCTAGGGCTAAATAACAGTAGCATTCTTCCCTTTTATGGGACTATCTCATTAAGTTGACAACATTCTAAGACGCACTTTATTTTTCCAAAACTATGCCTCAAAAAGTCACCCCGAGCCTTATATGCGAAGTTGGGCTTTGTTTAAACTTATACATCATTGCCATATCAGAGAAGTTTGTACAGCTTCGAACCACCTCACTCAGATTCTTAGTTTAGAACAACGGCTTAACTGTATTTCAATAACATGTAAGACAATCCATAAGAAATTAACTGTATTTCCATAAAAGGCAGTTCTTTCTTCTCAAGGTTAAATATATTGATAAGCTTTGTAATGTCTTCACATAGAAATGCATTATCGTACACCCGATCATTACAAATCAGAGCCACATGCTTTAATACACTAAAATTTTTTTCCTGAATGTGTGTTTCTGAAATTGGGGTTCCTCTAATACGCCTATGCGTCTTTTATGTCATGAAATATGATATATTCTTTTACTCTTTTATTTGTTTCAGTCATTTGACCGCGGCCATGCTGGGGCACCGCCTTTATTCGAGCAAATCGACCCCAGGACTTATTCTTTGTAAGCCTAGTACTTATTCTATCGGTCTCTTTTGCGAACCGCTAAGTTACGGGGACGTAAACCCACCAGCATCGGTTGTCAAGCGATGTTGGGGGGGGGGACAACTAGACACACAAACATATACACACATACATATATATACATATATACGACGGGATTCTTTCAGTTTCCGTCTACCAAATCCACTCACAAGGCTTTGATCGACCCGCGGCTATTGTAGAAGACACTTGCCCGAGGTGCCACGCACTGGGACTGAACCTGGAACGATGTGGTTGGTAACCAAGCTACTTACCAGACAGCTACTCCTGCACCTGTTTACATATTTTAATCAGATCCCCTGATTAAAGATGTAATATACATTAATTTATTGTATACTATACAATACTAGTGAGTTAGTATTCTGGTTCGACCATTGGTAGTTAAAGGTGTTGAGTGACTACCGGGTGGTTTTTGTGAAGGACGAGCGAAGATAATGTATAAGACCAAGTCTATTGCGACTATGTTCGTGGGCCGTGACTTTTCCTCTAGGAAGAGTGATTAGTGGCGTGGTCATTTTTTACTATATATTATTATCGTAAAATCTAGTTTGACATATTTTGTATAATTTGACATGTTAGGTATCGAAATACAAATCGTCCATTAGCAATACTGAAATCTATTTCGATTGTCAGGAAACGCAGAAGAAACATAAAATATTCTTTTCTACTCTAGGCACAAGGCCTGAAATTTTGGGGGAGGGGGCAGTTGATTAGATCGATCCCAGTACGCAACTGGTACTTAATATATTGACCCCGAAAGGATGAAAGGCAAAGTCGAGCTCGGCGGAATTTGAACTCAGAACATACAGACAGATGAAATACCGATTTCTTTACTACCCACAGAGAGGACAAACAAGGACAGACAAACGGATTAAGTCGATTATATCGACCCCAGTGCGTAACTAGTATTTATTTAATCGATCCCGAAAGGATGAAAGGCAAAGTCAACCTCGGCGGAATTTGAACTCAGAACGTAACGGCAGACAAAATACCGCTAAGCATTTCGCCCGGTATGCTAACGTTTCCGCCAGCTCGCCGCCTTAGAAGCATAAAATATTTATTTCTTTATTGCCCACAGGGGGCTAAACATAGAGGGGACAAAGGGATTAAATCGATTACATCGACCCCAGTGTGCGTAACTGGTACTTATTTAATCGACCCCGGAAGGATGAAAGGTAATGTCGAGCTCGGCGGAATTTGAACTCAGAACGTAAAAACAGACGTAATACCACGAAGCATCTCGCCCGGCGTGCTAACGTTTCTTAGAAGCATGAAATATTAAAGAAGCAACTACAGTGTTGCATGACCTATGACCTCATTTCTAGCTGTAACCTGATTAAAACGTGATGCAACACCGATATCAATTATGTATTAACTAAGGAGAAGGATCTTTTCTGCTTGGCTGCCAAGATTTCAAAAATTAAAGTTTATCTAAAATTTTAAAATTTGGTGCCTTAATGTAGTTTTCCAAGCTGAATTGCTGGTTATCTAAAAACAAAATCAAACAGATCGATAAAATTTCCAGTTAAGTAAAACAGCAGAACACAAGTGGTTTCAATATATTTGTCAACAGGTGCTTTCTCGCAAACAAAAGAGTTCTCATGTTCCGCTTGTTACAAGCATGAATGTGTCTGTGATTACAATTGGCTAACATTACCCAAAATTTTCAAACTTTTATAGCTAATAACTCTTTATTTATTTACTTTTTTATTTATAGAGAAAATGATTTTCATAGCATAGATTAGCCTATAAAAGTGTATCTGAATATGAAATCAATTCGAACAGAAATTGACCATGGCAGCCAAATAGAAAAGATCCAATAAGAGTGGATGGGACAAGACAGGTGAAGTATTATCTCCTACATCTTTAATTGTTCTACTTTAATCCGAAGAAACTGCGATTATCGGCTTGCATATTTCTCTCTATAGGTATGGCTGCGTGGTTAAGAAGCTCACTTTGCAACCACGTGGTTTCAGGTTCAATCCCACTGCGCGGTACATGGGCAAGCGTCTTCTACTCTAGCACGAGATCGATTTATCCTTGCGAGTGAATTTAGTAGATGGAAACTGGGTGGGATCTCATTGTGTGTGTGTGTGTGTGTATTTTCTTTCTGTGTTATTTGTCATACATTCACATCATGCCGCCGCTTGGCAACTGGCGGTGGTTTGTTTACGTCCACGTAACTTAGCGGTTCGGTCACACAGGTCAATAGAATAAGTATCAATCTTAATACAAAAAAAAAATAGAACGTAATCATCGTGTTTGATTTGTTCGGCTAAAACCCTTCAAGGCGGTGCCCCAGCATGGCCGCAGTCCAATGACTGAAACTAGTAAAAGATGAAACAAAAAGATACAATGATACTGGTAACATCGAACCATCTTTCTCTCTCTCAAGAAGTAATTGTCATCCTTGTAATACCCCATCCACGTATCGTTTTAAATAGCGGTAGACTTTATCTTTAGTAACAGGCACTAAAATAACATCTGACTTTTTATAAAAGCGATAGTATAATACCTTGTAATGCAATATTTAACGTTCAGAAGGTTTAGTAGAACATAGTAATTTACTATAAGAGGAAATGACAATAGCATTAAACCAAGGTTTGCTTGACAGCATACAAGGTAATAGCATTCAGAGGTGTGGTATAACAGTGTCCTAATGAACGAAAGAAAAGTTTGAGCTACTCGTTATAGGGTCACAATTCCAGAAGAAGGTGTATGCTGCATAAATAACATGTACCACTGTTACTGTATATTGTAAAATGTGAACAGGATAAATGCTCGAACAGTCCATAAATAGTTATTTAATTCTAGAGTGTGTCTTCTTTCGATATTGTCCACATGGTGGAGTTGAGCTCCGACAGCAACATGACAAATTACGTTTGACTTTCTTGGAGGCTTAGCTGGGACTGATTAAAATTTTCACGCATAGATGGATAATAGTTCAATCTTAGGGAATTAGTGCTCCTACAGATCTTTGTGGTTATAAATAATGAGTCTGTGAAAAGGGCTACAGGGTTGCCTATGTGCATGAGCTTTTAGCTTAGATCTTACTAAATCGAAAAAAGAAGGCGGCGAACTGATAGAGTTGTTAGTACGCTGGGCGAAATGCTTAGAGATATTTCGTCCGTTACCTTTTATCTTCTGTGGATCAATAAAATAAGTACGAGTTGAGCACAGGGGTCCGTTTAATCGCCTTAGCTCCTGCTCTAAATCTGCTGACTTTGTGCCAAAATTTGAAAACAATAAATCGAAAGAAACGTTGTGAATATTAGATTCATATATTAACGCGAGGTCCATGAACTTCTTTAATCTGTTGGGTATGAAAATGCATATTATAGTACTATAATATAGTACTTTTGCGGATTTAGGATACATTAAGAACTAACAAGTTCGCGTGACTAGTCACACACTCTCATACACACACATATGAGTACACACCAAAAGCTGTTTTACATATTATAACTGTGGCAATAGCTTTTATCTAAACTGTTCAGAGTGAGTTGAACTCACACTGAACGCTTTGCTATGCATGCCACGTAATTCATAATTACATAATTAACATTGTCACCAACCCGGGCTATGTGTCTTCCCGAGTGAGGTCGACATTGAATATATGTATATTTATATGTAGTAGCTTCATGCAGGCATGGCATAGATTCGATCCTTGATCGCCAAATTTCCCTTAATAATTCAACAGCATTTTTCTCACAGTAAAACGATAGTTTTTTTTCTGTGAGTGACAGTAGTTAGATGCCTTCGTTAAGCAGATTAATGTCCTTGCCTCTTGACCCTTCTAACCTCTTCTATTTCACCAAAAGCTAGAAAAGAGATAACAGACTGCCAACGAAATTCATTGTTCTCAATAATATGTCTCTCTCTTTCTAACTAGTTTGGATAATTATAAATACTAAAACACCATAGGAAAAAGTGAGTTGGCAAAAAGGAGATGACGCAGAGGCGACCAAAGGCAAAATCCAGTTAGTGAGATAATTTAACTGAGAGAAGGCTTACAGTGAGAATGTCAACTATGATACAGTGTCTTATCACAACACCACTGCTGTTTAAATGTCAGGCATAATGAAGGTTTCATTTTATCTACCTCCTACACTTAATATTCACTCTATCTTCCTCTAATTCCTAGTTGGGCAGCTAGCAGTTGACCAAACATAAACTGCAACCACATACAAGAAAAGGTAACTCTATTGTTTTTACATAATACACACACCTGCCCGTCGAGGCATGGCATTATTCAAAGAAACGGTAAATAAATATTTCTTTACAACTGCGATTGCTGTTCTTCTTCCATCTTGTACATCTGCAACAACCGTTACACTGGTGACCACTGATTCCACCTTAACCATAACGTTACACACACACACACACACACACACACACACATGAAATTTACAGAAAAACAAAAGACAATATATATATAACTTAAATAAACTTGAATACTGTAGCTGGCTAACTTAGCCATTGTTGGGAGACATCTTTTATCCATTAGAAATTTAACTTGCTGTAAATTTAGTTTAGCATTTATACGAGGTCTTACATCTCCTTTCGAAATTGCTGTGCTAGGGCTGTGTGAGGCACGCCGATATATAATTTAATTCATGTCTGACTGAGTTAGGTTAGAACAAACAGAAAGAAAACGAAATAGTATCGCTATAATTTTCCCAATCTAAATCGTGAGTGATGAATATTTTATTGTTGATGGTCTAATTAAGCATCAGTGCAAAACTAGAAAAATATATTTCATAGTTTTGTTACATACAGAGAACATGTGTGGAATATCTATGAATTTTATATTGTTATAACCCTGTAAAGATGCATTTTATATTGTTATAACCCAGTGAAAATGGGTGTGTAGGCAACGCTAATTGAGACAGATTCGCATGCCCACAAAATATTCGTTGGGAGTCAATGACAGTTATCTCTCCTGATCGAACATTCTTGAAGATTCCAGAAAATTCTAGGCGAACATGATTAACTTCTCTTTTGCTAATATACTACGCATAACTTCAAAATACTACGTAGGAGGTCGCTAGTAGCAAATCGCCTATTTAAGCGGCATTCCCGCATAAATCAGCCTCTCTACTGCTTCTTCGAGATATGACAGTAGTCCACCGCGACCTAGAGAGAGCCAGGCACATGAATTCGATTTCTGATTTCCTACCAATAGCTCATCTTGGTAGTCTGTCTAGTGCCTGTAGAAAGTAAATCTCGAAGCTTGATTTATTTCTATTTCCTTAAAGTCATCATGGAACATGGCAAGATGTTCAAAACCTTTCTTCTTCCCAGAAATCTTTATTCAACATTGTATACTCCTTGTACGTGTTCATTTATCACATGTGGGAATAAAACCTTGAACATAAAGCTATTCACACAAGATCAGTGTTATTGTCTTTTACTGTACAGAGGTAATATTTCATAGTGGATTAATTCAGTCCAGTTATTAAAGTGTTGAAGTTTTATTAGCGACTTCCCACGCTAACAGTTCACTGGGGTATTTTTGAAAGACAACTCGATGGAGAAATACACAATAGTGAGAACATTTGCTCCACGAAGAGAGTGGGAGGGAGAGAGAGTTAAATTACTTGAAAATGTTGATTTCATTCATGCTGCACGCATAATTGATATTTCAAAGGCTATTGAAAAGATGCGATCATTCAGACTTCAGTTAAAAATAGAATACGAGTTCTTCATTTTCTATCGTATGCAGCAAGTGTAGTCACTTAGGACTTGAATGAGCACAAGGAATTCTTTATGTTCTGAACAGTACAAGTGTTAATATAACAGAAGAAACATTGAGTAAACGACAAAGGAAAATAACAGTAAGCGAATTTAAGAACTAAAATTTTTAGATTTAAAAGAAGGAGCGCAGGCATGGCTGTATGGTTAAGTAGTTCTCTTTGTAAACCCGTGGTTTCGAGTTCAGTCCTACTGTGCGGCAAGTGGTTTTCTATTATAGCTCCGGGTCAAATTTGGTGGACAGAAACTGTATGGAAAACTGACGTATACGTGTGTGTGTGTGTGTGTGTCTTTGTTCACCTCCACCTCACCACGTGACACCCGGTGTTGGTTTGTTTATATCTCCGTAACTTAGCATTTCGGCAATAACACTATGACAAAATAAGTACCAGAATTTAAAATTAGTATGGCGATCGATTTGCTCAAAGTGGTGTCCCAACATGGTTGCAGTCCAATGGCTGAAACAATAAAAAGAAATAAATTTAAAATAAACGGGGAAGGAGCTCATCATGATGTGGCCAAGTCAGAGAAACAACTGATGAAAAAAGTGGCCCAAAATGCTAAAAATGAAACAAAAACCAGCATCAGACCTGAAGTCTTGGGAACCCAAACTACATTATCCAAAGTGTTCTGTTCGACGAAGGTTGCATGCAACATGAGCGATTTGGTTGCTATTTATAACACGTCTATCTACGTTCTAGAAATATCACTCGATGCATCACACATATAAACAAGCTCAAAACAGTAGAATGTGATTTGAGGGCTATGTAACTTCTAGTAATCTTGACAAGCAACTACATCGAGATGTTCGTTGCAAGCGCATACATACGAAAAGCAGCAGGATTATGACATATATTTAAACGTGGGGGTTGAATTGTTACAGGAGTGTGGATCACAAGAGGTCGATAAAAGATAAACTGAAGAATATTCTGAATGGTCATGGTATATGCTAGTATTCTCACGTAACAGCAACCCGGTATGTTCGAATTATTGATATTAGGTAAAACTGGTTATCGTACGTAAAGTCGAAAGATGGATGAGCAGAAAGAAGAAAAGGCAGAAGGGGAGCAGATAATTACTTACAGCTGTTTCGAGAATAGGTGTGCAGATGCTGCATTTCTCTACAAACGATCGTCAGCCAATTTGCGACATATTCCATCTTCGGAGGAAGAACGAGATAGAGCCCTTAACAGGAAGTAATGATCTACTAGTAGTGAGCGATGTACAGGGATGGAATTAAAGGAAGAGCGGCAGAGAATACAATGTCATAATAATAATAATAAGATAAATAGAAGCTAACAAACATGACAAGGGAGTTGATATACGACGTTTAAGAGTAAGATATATAGAAAGACGTGGGTAGGTAGGGGGAATGCTAGGTGGGATGGTGTGAAGGAGATCCTGTGTAAAATAGCAACAGCATATGAGACAAGTAAATTAGAATTATCAATTAGCTAGACTAGCTACCGAGGAGGGGTCATTATGTGAAGAATGGGTCTAGGGTTTCAGAGTGTAGAGTGACGCACGAGATAAAATATACCTACTAGCCACTATCTGAGTACTATGGTGGTCAGTGCAATGTGAGTGGGGAGGAAAGGGAGAAGCAAGAGGATCGCGAGATAATGTTATGGATTAGGTAGACGGAAACTGACAAAAGTCCTTCATATATATATATATATATATATATATATATATAAGCAATAATAAATCTCTGAACGAGATGTAAACAGTAACCGCTCGACAACGTAAAGTATACTAGCCGTCTCAATATGGCTAACCACTAAGGGTGGGTGTTACTGTAGCTTTTATCCCCCGGAGATCACCGTGTCCAGCTGGCTTTAGGCACACTTTCTGTGCCCTTATGATATTTGCAAAGGGAGGTCATCCCTCTCTCGTAAACCTAAGTGATACGCACGGACTGGGAAAAGCATTATATAGATATTCGCAATCAGGTCTCTCTTCATCGAAAACCGGTGATTACCGTACGTTGACATGAGGCAAATACCTCGAAACTGCAGTCCGTGCGTATCACTTAGGTTTACGAGAGAGAGATGACCTCCCTTTGCAAATATCATAAGAGCACAAAAAGTGTGCCTAAAGCCAGCTGGAGACGATGATCTCCTGGGGCTAAAAGCTACAGTAACACCCACCCTTTGTGGTTAGCCATATTGAGATGGCTAGTATACTTTACGTATATATATATATATATGTGTGTGTGTGTACATACATACATATATATATAACATACATACATACATACATACATACATATATATATATATATATATATATATATATATATATATATATATATATATATATACTTTGATACTTTGATAGGTTTCGGCCATTATTGGCCCAGGCCATGTCTAACTTAATAGCACCACCTGGTTGAAGTCTTTCAAGTCAGAATTTGGGCACTATGGCCCACTCAAGTAGAGAGTTATTGTTTACAGAGACATATCCGGGTGTAGGAGGTTTATCCGGGATTTCTTGAAGGAATCTGTCCAAAGACTTCTTGAACCCTATAGGGTCTGTATATATATGTATATATATACATACATACATACATACATACATACATACATACAGACATACATAGACAGACAGACAGACAGACAGACAGATAGATAGATAGATAGATAGATAGATAGATAGATAGATAGATATTCTCTGCGTGTGTGTGTATGAATTTATCCACTACCAGCGCTTGACAACCGGTGTTGGTTTGTGTATATCCCGTAACTTAGTGGTTCGGCAAACGATACCGATAGAATACGCATCAGACTTTAAAAAAAGTACTAGGGTTGTTTCATTCGGCTAAAAATACGGTTATAAATCAGCTAACAAGATTCAAGTTCATAAGTTTATAACCTATAGAATACCGAACGGGCGTTCTGAATGTGCTTTAGATGTATGCGTCTGTTGATAGTAACCAGAATAAAGAACTTACTCATTGTAATGACAAGCAATTAATATTTAGAAATGTAAGTTCAATGAAAAGTATGAATATGATTAAATGTTGGTATAGGAAAAATTTATACATTAGCTGAGAATACCTATAAGTAGTTGGTAAAATATAATATGTTTGCTAGGAAATAATATTTAGTAAAATCATTGTGTTGAAAATACGAGCAGAATGTAGATAAAAATAAAATGAATTATGGAATATGAAGTCATGCAGTTCGAGTAAGTGGTGAATTTAGGATAGGGGAAGCAACTAAGGATTTCAGAGAAGTTTATAAAAGGATAACCATGGCAAAAGATGAGGACTAAAATGGTGAACTGCAGATTAAATTAAATAGGCATATGATGTACATCTAGTTTTTGTGAGAACTGTGTAGAGAGATTCAGAACTCTTAGGTTTGTAATGAAATCGGAATATGTGAACACGCGTAGTAAACGCATCATTTTGTTCAGTGATTAAGGTGGGTTATGTAACAGAATCTGTATAGATTTTTTGAGCACAGCTAACCTTTGTGTCTTGCTATGGTACTCAAGTATCGATGACAAAGTAATATCATGTGGCACAATGTGGTTAGCTAGTGTGGTAGATTCATTATTTTTAGCAGATTTAAAAGAGTTTAAGTGGACTATGTATCGGCGTTTAAAGTTGACGGTGGAACCAGTGTATATCTTGATAGAATTTTGTTCTTTGTTAAGGATCATACATTTATAAACAACGTTAAATCTGCAGTTGTTGCCTTATATTGGACATTTACAACGTATTTTGAAGTTGCATCCGTCCCTGTTAGATTCATTTGCATTCTGCTTATTGTTAGTATTATTACTAAGATACCTATCTGGAGTTAAACTAGGTCTGTCAGTTTCATCTCCCTCACATATGTTATATTCCAGAGTATTTGCGGTGTTGTACTAGTTTTCTTATTATCATTGTTATTATTTTTTATCTATCTATCTATCTATCTATCTATCTATCTATCTATCTATCTATCTATCTATCTATCTATCTATTTACCTATCTATTTCTTTATGTATCTATTTATTTATTGATTTGTGGTGTGTGAGTTATATCTGTTCATTCTGAATGCATTTGACGCTGCTATAATGGATCCAATGTTAGGTGCCGTTGATATGTATGTATGTATGTATGTATGTATGTATGTATGTATGTATGTATGTATGTATGTATGTATGTATGTATCTATCTATCTATCTATCTATCTATCTATCTATCTATCTATCTATCTCTTGGTTGAACGTCGCTGAACAGTTTCCAGACGATTAATATCCTGGGCAAGATAGGGATTCCAGACCGGTGATGCAAATTGCAGGCGAGGCCGCACCATAGCTATATAAAGCCTCAGATAGATAGCCGGAGTGGTAAGTGATGCCAAGACACCCTCAGCCGTCTTGGCAATTTTAGCAATGTGTTTTGTCCAATACAAATCGCCGTCGACAATAATACCAAGGTCACGTTCACAAGAAGACTTTTTGAGATTAGTGTTGTGGAGGGAGTAAGTAGACTTTGGGTTTTTCCTCCCAAAATGCATGGTGGTACATATATCCACAGCCAGCTTGAGTTGCCAGTCCATGATCCATTGCTGCATTGTGTCCAGGTCTGTTTGTAATAAAGATCTATAGTGTACAGGATCTGTCCTCTTTATTCAAAGTAAAGCTTGATGTCATCTGCATATTTCAGCACTGTCGCATTCTTTAAGTTGGCATATATGTCATTAATATATGCAACAAATAAAAGGGGACCAAGAACAGATCCCTGTGGTACACCAGATGTCATCTCATAGGTTGAAGAGTGCTGTCCTAGAAATGTGACAGCCTCTTTTCGGCCGATAATGAAGGACATCAACCAGTTATAGAGATCATCTCTTACACCCACTGCAGAGAGTTTCACCATAAGTCTTTTGTATGGCACAGAATTAAAAGCCTTAGCAAAGTCCAGGTAAACAACATCTACACAGGAGATGCCATTAGTGATTCGGGGAATGTCCTCGAGAAATTCGATGAGTTGATTACAGCAGCTGGAGTTAGAAATAAATCTAAATTGTGACGGCCGGATGAGGCTTTGAGATTTCCAGAAGTTCCAGATGGTTTCTCTGACACAGGATTCCATTCATTTGGCGATGCAGCTAGTAAGACTGACGGGGCGATAGTTGACATGCGATGTGCGATCACGTTTTTTGAACAGAGGGATAACACTGGCAGTTTTCCACTGCTCTGGAGTAGCACCATTGTCAAGACAGAATTGAAAGAATAGTAAAAGTTGGTTCAGAAGAAAGTACCCACCGCGTTTAAAAAGTATGTAAGGATAAAAATTTGTTGTTATAATTGCATACGGTAGAATGTGAAAGATGGGCAATGCATGAAGTTTTAAGGAAATATTTATTTACCGTTACATTACAATACCCTGCCTCGACTGGCAGGTTATGATAAATCCAAAAGCATGTGAAGTAAAGTTTGTGTTTGTGTCCTCTTCATTGTTTAGTAGTAATTACCGAGAGAGATAGAATGATGTGTTAAGAGAACAGAATTAGGGCTAGTGAGAGTTGTAGGGTGTGGGACGTTGTCTCATAGTTGCTGATAGTAAACTTCATTTCTCCCTCTGACCAAGGTTCTAGCTGGTTGAGTCGTCACCGACTGATTTTTGCTTGGGGTGTTTCTTGCTTTTATAACTATCCAGAAGGATAGACATATCATTGAGAACAATAGATTTAGTTGGTGGTCTTGTTATCTCTATTGTAGCTTTTGGTGAAGTAGAAGAGGTTAGAAAGGGTCAAGTGGTGAAGACATTATTTCAGCCTAGCTAAAGGCATCTGGAAAATGTAAAGCTGCTGTCAGAGAAAAACCATTGTTCCACCGTGGGAAAAGTTCTGTTGCAGTGTTAATTTAAATTTGGCTATGGTCGATGGAATCCACTTCATGCTTGCAAGATTCACTACATCACTCCCCTCGCCAGTGAGGTTCCGGGAAAGGAAACGAACGATCGAAAGAGAGAAAGAAATGCATGGTAAATGTTTTTCAGCAGTGAAATGCGTCTGGTGCTGTTGTCGTGATTAATTGCTGAGTTAGCAAGGGCGACTGTGTAAGCATGCTGGAGTGATGCGCGAGACAGATAATTTTCTCTGTTAATTACGTGACCAAACGGGGGTCTAACAGGGGGAAATTATGCCTAAACATGAGCGCAGCGCATGTGAACATCCGACGTGCTTTGAGTCGGGAGAAGAATTGAGCTGACGCAGACGTGTTGCAAAACAAGGGAGTAGACGTGCAGAACAGAAGTGCATGTGCATGAGTGCTTGCTAGGCTGAAATACAGTGTACAGTATTGAATATGCCAGTGATTAATGTAGTAAGGCTGAGGCTGCCAACCAGTACTTGAGCTATTATATGCCTCGATCGTGCAGGAACTAAAGTTTGGCATGCTGGAGCGTTGTAAAGGACAAACAACTTTCTCTATGTATGCGTGACCGACCTAGGATCTTACAGAGATGAGTTGTGTCTACAAGGGCGCATTGAGCATGGAAAACAATCGAGAAAGGCATGTGTGGCGTATGAATGTGACAGAGATAGCATTTGTGTGTGTATTAACCATGTGTGCAGATGCGTGCGCAAGGCCAGGCGCTGAGGAAAGGTGTATGTGTGTGTATGCAACAATACAAACATTTTCAAAGCGAATAAAAAAAAGTACATGCAAAATATGAATAATAATAAAGAACATTCAAAAAGATATGCACAGGAATTTAGCAGTTTTAGTGAACGAGTCATCGCAGAATTTATGCATCGCGGAATGTGTGCATCGCGGAATCTGTGTATCGCGGAATGTGCATTACGGAATATGTGCCTCGCGGAATATGTGTATCGCGGTATTTGTGCTTCACGGAATGTGATGTGTCCATCGAGGAATATGTGTAACTCGTAAACAATTGAAAGTGTGCAGTGCAAACAGAACAATAAAATAAGCGAAATAACAAACTTAGCTGAAAATAGTGTCCTTTGTTAAAAGTCTACAGCTGAAAGTGAAAAGATGTGCATGCTAAGAAAAAGAGTTGTTGAAAGTCTATGTGAGTCTTATGTACGTGCAAAAGTTCATAGACAATGCAGGGTTTGTACGTCGGGACGAGACGAAAAGCGTATGTGTGCCGAAAAGGTTGCATGTGCGGGCTTCCGTATTTTCTTCCAGTTAGTTTCTGGGCATGTAGCTGTCAAAATGTTGCGTTTATAGGCTTTCATGGTCGCCGATTTCCTTGTGCAGTGTTGCATTGTGGTGAAGTGCATCGTTGATTGCATCGCAGTATAGTACTTTCTGTAGCAGGTCGATGGAGAGTGCATCCTGGTGGTTACGAAGGTTGTCATTCTTTTTCTTTGGTTTAGCGAACTAGATATTCTAGTTCTTTAGTTCGAATCAGTAAAAAATGCAGCGGCATGTAGCATTGGAAGGTATCAATTCTCTTTACACGGGTTCACCAATTGTAAGCGATGAAGTTTAATTTTTGTAGCGATGCCTGTTATGGTGCAACGTCGGGGTCGCCAGTTTATCGATGATGTATCTTTAGAAGGCAGCGATTCTTTTTTTCACGGAGTCGACAGTTGTTGCGGTTAATTCTTGGGAAGGCTGCAATGCTCTTGTTCGGGGTCACCAGTTGTAACGATAAAGTTTTTGTTGAAGTCGAGGGTCACCAATTGTGGCGGTTAAGATTAATTAGTAAACAATATTATGAAATGTCTGAATCAGCAGTTGTAACGATAAAAATTTGTCGTCATAATTGCATACTGTAGGATGTGAAAAATGGACAATGCATGCTTGCAAGATTCACTAAAATTAGGCATGTAACACCATCGAGACCAGGAGAGGCATAGTTGCGTTTATTCTTAAGGTGGCGTTGTAGCATTGCTGGTGTAAATTTCATAGTAGATATAGAGTCCGGTGTCAGAGGTGATGGAAATGGAACATTTTGATCTTTAACAGTAAAGATGCCTGCATAGCATCCAGCAATGATTTCTGCACATTCTTTGGGATTCTCAGTAATCTGGTCTGTGTGGGGATTGCCAAGTGGACCAACTGGAGAGTGAGGTCTCTCGCGAGCAGTTCCAGCTGCTTTACATCCTTTTTTGAAGTTGAATAGCAAAATTGCTCGAATATTGCGCTTTGACAGCTCCATTTCAGATGATTGTAACAACGGTGATAAAAATATCAATGTTAATTTATTGATGCAATTTGGCAAGTGCAACTCTATATTATCAGACAATTGCAAAAAAATGCATTAAAAAAAATTAAACTCTGCAAAAATCCGGTACAAATTCTTCATTGTTCAAAACGTTGCTTACGTTTTACTCAACTAGATACATATTTGTAAATTGGTATCAAAATACATCACCTTCAGTTACCGGAGTGGACAGCCAGGTCGTTAACATTTTTTTCTTCTTTTACTTTCACAGTTATGTCCCTTCGGAACATATTTTGACAGAATCGTTAGCCTTTCGAATAAAACGCACAGCAGTAGTTCATCCGTCTTCACGTTCTGAAATCAAATTCCACCGAGGTCGATTTTGCTTTTCATCCTTTCGGGGTCGATAAACTTATCAGGATACAACAAAACCCAAGTAGCTTAGTGGGCAGAGACAAACCTACAACAGTAGTACAGTATATGGGATTTATTTACACTAATTTAATATCATTGTCACCAGATTTAGTAACATGGATCAAGTACTTCTGACAATATCAACAACAGGGTAGCGTTCTGCATACTAAATACACACACGATTATGTCTCATATAGCTTGAAAAACTTCTGGGGTTATATATCCTTGCAATTAATAGACAAAACTTACTCTGAAGATGAGTACCTACAACAAAAATGAAATGTTTCTAAAAATACTAAGGGAGATGACTCTAACATCCTTAACGGTGATGCAGCTGGTTATTGACTTGGCGCTTACTTTGAGAAGATACAAGGTCAGTTTATGGTTGATGGGAGGGGTGCGCCAGCAATTGCGTCGATTTCTGTAATTAACGCTAGAGAGATGGGCGGCAAAATAGACGCCACGATGATGTAAATTCACATAATACACGACCGAAACTAAATACTATAATGTATTTAAAATTTAGTGCGCTATCATTTCTGTTCCCTCTCTTCTTATCATTTCAGTAAGGTCAACGGCATAGTGAAGAAGGAAGAGATGCTTACCACCACATCATCCTATCGGTCGAATTTGTGAAGGAATTCTCAAATTTCCTCTAACTTAGCAAATTTGTTAATTAATTAAGAAAAGCGGCGTGAATTAAAAGATGGGGTGCTAAAAGTGTCTTTTGCCGTTGCGCAAGAAGAATCCTTTTTCTAAGTTAAAGGGTGATGTAGAAAATGTTGAGCTAAAAATGATAAATGCTTGAAAATTATTTTTCCTTCTCTTTAAAACTTGCCAATAATTGTCACTAGGGTTTTTGTTTCCTATTATTGAATGAAAATTAATTTTGATTAATTATATTAAAACAAACTATTTTATTCAATTATTATCAGTCGATTGAATCAAGTGTCACTTATTTTATCGACCAGAAGTATGATAAAGGTAGAGCCGACTTAAACCCGATTTGAACTCAAAAGGTGTAATTATACGTAGTGCATTATATTTCTATTTCATTTTCAGCCGTTTAGTCAGAAGAGAGATAACAGAGTCCATATTCCTTTGGATGACTGATTGAATGAATATTTTCGTCTTCATGTCTGAGAGGCCTTGAGCAAAACCCCCATTCCTACTCACGCACTGAGGACTCATGCTGCACCTGTGTATTCCACCAAGGTCCCCTCTGTTCAGTGCTTAATGGTTATGGTTTCATCAAATGCTTAGCGGCATTACGTTCTGGGTTCAAATTCCGCTGAGGTCGACTTTGCCTTTCATTCTTTCGGAGTTGATGAAATAAGTACCAGTTATGCACTGGGGTCAATGTAATCGACTATCCCTCCTACAACTTTTCAGGCCTTGTGCCTACAATCTTTGTCATTGTCACTGCTAGTCTTTTTTCCATCCATTCGGCGCCTATAAGTTTTGGTACGATAAACGGGAGAAATTATACTCAAATCGGGATCTTGTTTCGAATGCTTGCGGCAAAACTCCGTTAAAAGAACCCAAGGCCACGTCAGAAGTTGCCAAATAAACAAATACCACATTCCACCAAAATATTGGTAGGTTGTTAGTATGTTATTTTTATCACATAGAAATATTTTTATTAGTCAACAACAGGATTGATTTCGTCATAAGGTGATGATGTATTCATGGCTGTTGAGAATAACAGATGGGACGTTTGTGGCGATGATGATGTTGATGATGAGGATGATGATGATGATGATATTGGTTGCAGTGGTGGAGATTAATGTGGTGCTGGTGGTGGCTGCAAATGTACTTGTAACTGTGAATTGGCATTTTCTCTTTATCAGGAATTAGGGACATAAAATGCCATTAAGGTTATCCAATGACAGCCACAAGGAATAATAACACTAGAACAGAGGTTCCCAACATTTTCACCTCCAAGGACCATTTTTATTTAAATGTGTTTTCCACGGATCCTTTATATATATATATATATATATATATATATATATATATATATGTCAAAATAAGCAACAAGGATATCCAGAGGTAATGCAGTACGATCGTTTTACGCAACTCCCTTTAAGTGAACAATGCAACCATTACATCAATTTAAATGCAGAGCAATCCTCAGTTGCTCAGAGACATAGAATTTAATTAAATTAAAACAGATGGACACATTAGTATAATTTTACCTAAAATCTGCAAGAAGTTAAGGAGATAGACAAAGAACATGCTGCCTTCACTTCCACTTAGAAGCTACTTGCTGAACTAGTCACAATGCACTTCGCAATGTTTTAGCCTTCAAATGACGCCACCCCGCTGGCTAAGCGAGCAGGCCAACAGAAGAAAGAGTGAGAGAAAGTTGTGGCGAAAGAGTACAGCAGGGTCCGTCACCACCCCCTGCCGGAGCCTCGTGGAGCTTTTGGTTTTTTTCGATCAATAAACACTCACAACGCCCGGTTGGGAATAACCGCGAGTCCGCTGCCCTAACCACTGGGCCATTGCGCCTCCACACACACACACACACACCACACACACACACACACACACACACACACACACATATATATATATATATATATATATATATATATAAAACTTCCTTTGTCCATGATCCCTTAGGTGGCTTTTAAGTTCAGCATTAGATTGGCACGGTCTGCAGCAAACGTGACAGAAAACATGTGCCCTCTATTGGATTTATTGGGTCAGCTTGTGGGCTGTCATCCTTATGTATCCTCATATCTCTTTTAAGACCAGGTATTAATTTGCAAATCTTTTTGCACACTAAACTTGTTGTCTCACCCAGCATTAGAGGGATAACGCTGCATGTAGTTGGCTTGTTATGTGATTTTTAATGAGAGATGTATCCAGATTTAGAGAGTAGTAAACGACCACACACGTCACAAATCCAGCTCACTATGTTCTTACTGATGTTCATACCGAGGCCTTTTCGAAGCTGGCGTTTCAATTTTTCATAATTGAGGCGTCTTTCTTCAAACATTCTGTAGCCTTCCTTTACGTATCCCCTCCATTTACTCCTCTTTAAAGCTAGCACTTCCCAGTCCTGATCTTTACGCTGAAGATCTTTAAGGTTGTTTTTTTATGCAATCTTTGTATCTTTTTCTTGGTTTGTGCATACATATGTACATGGTTGTCCACTCCTTATGCAGAGTTTGACCACCTTCTGTACCTACACATTAGAACCATCAAAGCATCTGATGTGGCTTTTTAAACCAGATAATGTTTTGAAGAGACACCCACATAAATTCCAAATCAGATTTGGACCAATAAGAGCTGCAGATAAGTTCTGATCTTTGTGGGTCTTAAAATGTTTTTTGAGGCCTCCGTTAGATTTGCAGACCTTCTGGCATACATTGCATTGAAAGGTTTTCACAGACATATTGACAGAATAGTTGGTGGATGTCACAATTTGGATTTATTCCTAACTCCAGCTGCTGTAATCAACTCATCGAATTTCTCGAGGACATTCCCCGAATCACTAATGACATCTCCTGTGTGGATGTTGTTTACCTGGACTTTGCTAAGGCTTTTAATTCTGTGCCATACAAAAGACTTATGGTGAAACTCTCTGCAGTGGGTGTAAGAGATGATCTCTATAACTGGTTGATGTCCTTCATTATCGGCCGAAAAGAGGGTGTCACATTTCTAGGACAGCACTCTTCAACTTATGAGATGACATCTGGTGTACCACAGGGATCTGTTCTTGGTCCCCTTTTATTTGTTGCATATATTAATACCCTACATCAGGCATTTGCCATATTTTGAACGCCTTACTTCTCTGGGCATGGATACATTGAAACTCCGACGTCTGGCAACTGACTTGGCAGACACCCATAAAATTATTAACCAACTTACTAACACTAACTCTGAGCACCTTTTCAAACTCCACCTGTCTAACACCCGTGGACATGTTTACAAAGTCAGAAAACAACACAGCTCCCATGATTTTCGGAAACATTTTTTCACGCTAAGAGTTGCTGAAGTATGGTACAAACTGCCGGCATCAGTTGTTAGTTGTCCGAGCACTGCATCCTTCAAAACTTCCATGCTTCCTGAGATTCGCCAACACTACACCTGATTTTCTCCCCTCCATACACACGCAAGCATGTATCTGATTCATACACTGTTCACTTTCCAAACATTTGTACATTACTGCATATGCTTTATACGCACTTTTGACAAGTTGTAGTGCACCTGAGCACTGTATACAATAATTTCATTATTATTATTGTCTATTTTTAAAATGTTTGGTGAGGAAATTACCAGTGAGTGGTCAGCTCGAAAATGGTTTAAACGATTACGCAGTGGAGACCCTGAACCTTGAAGATTGTGAGCGTAGTGGACGCCCACCTGTCATCGATGACGGTCAATTAAAGACTGTCATTGAGAAAGAACCACGTAAAACCACTCTAAAACTGGCAAAAGAACTTCAAGTTAGTCAGAAAACTGCCTGCAACTATTTGCATGCAATCGGAAAATCAAACTAGCTCGACAAATGATTTGAATGAAAATCAGAAAATGTGCAGATATGAAATTTGCTTGTCACTTCTCCGTAACCAGACCAATCCATTTCTCGACCGTATTGTAACTTGTGATGAAAAGTAGATTCTGCACAATAATAAAAAACGTTCTTCGCAGTGGTTGAACCAAAATGAAGCACCGAAAACCTTCCCTAAACCTGAGCTCTTCAAAAAAAAGGTTATGGTGACTGTTTGGTGGTGTGCTGCTGGACTCATCAACTATAAATTTTTAAAACCCAGAAAAAACTATTACTGCAGAAACATATTGCCATGAAATTCCCAAAATGAACGAAAAACTGCTATTCCTCCGTCCGAGACTGGTCAACAGAAGAGGTTCAACCATTTTTCATGTCAATGCTCGATCACACGTTCCACTTTTGACGCTCCAGAAGTTGAGGGAACTTGGCTATGAAGTTCTTCCCCACCCAGCTTATTCCCTAGACCTTTTTCCTGTAAGGAGCTGTGCGATGTGAGATGACGAGAATGGCTCTTTAGTACCACATTACACGGCCGATACAATAAAGAGAAATTGGATGGTACAAATAAGTGCCAAAGTAAAAAGGAGGCAAAACCGCGTGAGAACGATTAAGAGAATATTTATTGATATGTTAACATGTGTGCCTGTGTGTGCGTCATGTATACAGAAAATTTATATATAGGCGCAGGAGTGGCTGTGTGGTAAGTAGCTTGCTTACCAACCACATGGTTCCGGGTTCACTCCCACTGCAAGTGTGTTCTACTTTAGCTTCGGGCCGACCAAAGCCTTGCGAGTGGATTTGGTAGACGGAAACTGAAAGAAGCCCGTCGTAGAGTAGATGAAACCTTAGCGACTGAAGAAGGGGTTTTTTCGTTGTGTTAATTGTCCTGTACTCCATTTTTTGTTGTTTTTAAAAAAATGTCCTGTTCCTTTGGTTTGTGTCTATGTTTTCATTTCTCTTTGTGTTCGACGTCCCTTTGGTGTCCTGTACTCATATATGTGTGTATATGTACATGTAGAGGTAGGTACGTACATATATGTTTATATATATGCATATGTTTTATTTCATTTATTAATATATATATATATATATATATATTATATATATATATATATATATGTGTGTGTGTGTGTGTGTGTGTGTGTATGTGTGTGTGTGTGTGTGTGTGTGTGTGTATGTATGTGTGTGTGTGTGTGTGTGTGTGTGCCTGCGTTTGTCCCCCCCCGCCCAACATCGCTTGACAACCGATGTTGGTGTGTTTACGTCCCCGTAATTTAACGGTTCGGCAAAAGAGACCGATAGAATAAGTACTGGGGTTACAAAGAATAAGTCCTGGGGTCGATTTGCTCGACTAAAGGTGGTACTCCAGCATGGCCGCAATCAAATGACTGAAATAAGTAGTAAGAGTAAAAGAGTAATATAAACTTGATCGGTTCGTATTTTAGCCACTGCTGGGTAGTGTGTTTAATTTGTTCACTGAACACAGCCGCGAATTTCCCCTTGTTTTTCAAAAATCCCCACTTAAGTCTTTTTAGTAATGGTTTCGAATTATGATACAAACTTGCAGGAATTTTGCGGGAAGTCGATCACATCGACTCCAGTGTTCAACTGGTATTTATTTTATCGTCCCCTGGAAGGATTAAAGGCAAAATCGGCTTCGGTGGAGTTTGAACACATAACGTAAAACCAGAAGAAATGTCGCAAAGCATTTTGTCCGGCACGCAAACGATCCTGCTAACTCATTGTCTTCCTGTGTCAAATTTTAGCACAAAGCTAGCCATTCTGGAAGGAGCGTGCCAGTCAATTATATCGACTTTAGTGTTTAGCTGTTATTTTATCTTATTGATCCCGAAAGGATGAAAGACTTGACCTCGGCGGATTTTGAACTGAAAACGTAAAGAGCCGGAAAAAATTCCACTAAGTATTTTGTTCTACAGTCTCACAATAATGTCAGCTCACCTAATAATAAAATTTCTAAAGGCAAGAAATGTAAATCTGGAGTTGATGAATTAACTAGTAATGGTTAAAGATATACATATGCAAAAGAAAAAAGACAGATTTCAGATGTTATCTGATGACCGTCGAAAAAAAGCTAAATATATGTAAATTTGGTCATTAGAATTGATAATAACTTTTTTGACGACTTTAAACTTTCTACATTTTCAACTGTACATTCCTCGATGATTAATTCCAAATTAACAAGAGACCCGGAACTTGACAGTATAAGCAAGCAAACGAATTCATGTCTTTGAAGCACACAGCAGTAAACTGTATTGTATCTTGTAAACTGTAGTTGTATCATGCTAAATAACATTGCCTATAGAGTTATTTAGCATGATAACATCTACAGTTTTGTGCCCCACCTCGACTTTATTTTTTCTTAACGCTTTAAAAAATACGCTTTCCTCCACACCACCCCAGAAAAATAACAGTTTACAGAGATATATTTTCAGAGTGTATATTATAATTATGGTGATAAAAAATTAAATACAAATGAAAAACGTTGAGAGGATTTCGAGTCATTTTCCCTATCCCAACTTTATTATCACGTATTCCTGTGAATTTAACATTCTCTCCCGGCTTTTTCATTTTTGCCTTCAGATTTATATGTTTGAAGAGTGAAGGAGGTAAATGGAAATTTGTTGAAAGGAAGTGAAAGGAGATGGATTGAGTATTTTAGTGAGCTCTTAAATGTGGAAGATAATACAGAGGCCAGTATGGTGGCTGTAGGAGGAGAGAGGAGAATGCCTGTTGGGGAATGGAACTACGGTTCAATTAGAAGGGAAGAGGTGAGGGAATCCTCACGGAAGATAGCAAACCGGAAGGCACCAGGTATAGATGGGTGTACAGGGGAATGCCTAAAGAAAGGAGGAGAAACAGTGATTGAATGGTTAGTGAGGCTTATGAATGTTTGCTATATGGCTGGAAGAGTACCAAAGGTTGGCGGAGTGCCTGCATAGTGCCACTGTAGAAGGGGAAAGGGGATAAATGTGAGTGTAGAAATTTTAGGGGTATAAGTCTGTTGTGTGTGGTTGGTGAACTCTATGGGAGAATTTTGATTGTGTGAGGAACCAGAAGAGAGTGTACTAGAGAAAAAGCAGTGCGGTTTTAGGAGTGGAAGCGGGTGCGCAGATCAGATATTTGTAGAAGTTTGTGTGAGAAGTTTTTAGCAAAAGGGAGGGATGTATATTGGGCCTTTATGGATCTAGAGAAGGCATATAACCTTGTGTATAGGGATGCAATGTGGAAGATGTTACGGTTGTACGGAGTAGATGGCGAATTGTTGAGAGCTGTACAGAGTTTCTATAGAGAAAGTAGGGCGTGTGTAAGGGTGGATGGTGAAGTAAGTGAGTGGTTTGATGTGAAGGTGGGGTAATACAGGGTTGTGTGATGTCTCCGTGGCTGTTTGATTTATATATGGATGGTGTGGTGAGAGAGGTGAACGCTAGAACCTTTGGTAAGAGAACCCAAATGGTGGGAGAAAATGGAGAGAAATGGCAGAAGTTGCTGTTTGCTAATGATACAGCACTGGTGGCGGATTCGGAAGAGCAACTGAAGAGACTGGTGGTAGAGTTTGGAAGAGTGTGTGAGAGGAGGAAACTGAAAATGAATGTAGTTAAGAGTAAGGTGATGAGATATCCGAGAGATGGAATGGTTGATAGGATGGATGTGAGTATAAATGGTGAGATATTATAGGAGGTGAGTGTTTTTATGTATCTGGGATCACATGCGACGGCGGATGGAGGATTGGCTGAGGAAGTGGGATACAGAGTGAAGGAGGGGAATAAGATACTTGGAGCTGTGAAAGGTATGCTGAGAGATAAAAGGTTGAATATGAAAGCGAAAAGAGGTGTGTATGAGGGCGTGATTGTGCTGACAATGTTATATGGTGCAGAGACGTGAGTCTGAGAGAGGCGGAAAGGAGGAGACTTGATGTGTTTGAGATAAGATGTTTGAGGGCTATGGTTGGTGTGACACGGATGGACAGAATGAGAAATGAGGAGATGCGAAAACGAGCAGGAATGAGAGAAGATCTATGTACCAGGATGGATAAACGAATGTTGAGGTGGTTTCGCCACACGGAGAAGATAGATGAGGAGCAGATGGTAAGGATGATAATGAAGGCAGAAGTGGTAGGCAGCAGAACCGGAGGCAGAGCTCAGTTTGTGTGGATGGATGGAGTGAGGAAAGTTTTGGTGGTTAGAGGTGTTGGAGTGAGAGAGGCAAGAGAGTTTATAAATGATATGGAAGCTTGGAGAGTGTTTGCGGACGGATGAGTGAACTGATATTGCTCAAAAGGGTACAGAACCAATATGATATGGCGGGGGTAAACCAGCATTCTCTGTCAGGCCCCGCTGCTGATATCGGGGGGTTACTTTCTATGCCTTGATCCGAAAATAGGATGGGGCTCGCCTCTTTCAGCTGGGAAACGACTGGAATGCCTGGTGTGTGTCTTGTTGTGGTTACCCTCTCCTGTGGTGAATAGGCCTTGGTAAAAAAAAAAAAAACTCGTTCAAAAAGTTATTTAAGCAAAATGTCATTTAAAAATATTTCCAGCTAACTTAGTCGGTAGAGCGCGAGACTCTAAAATTTTGAGGGGTAGGTGGATCATATGTTAGTTCCCCATGGTATTATAGGTACAGGAATAGCTGTGTGATTAAGAAGCTCCTTTTGCACCTACTTGGTTTCGGTTTCAGTCCCATTGCGTACATCTTATACAATTGTATTCAGCAAATGAACTTGGAAGATGAAAACTGTGCAAGAGATGTGTGTGCATTGAGCATATAAACAAAAGCAACAGGCTTTAAGGACATTATTGGTTAGTTTACGTTTGGCAAAAGACACAAATAGAATAAGTACCACACTGGTAAGTACGCAGGGGCGACCTGTTCGATTAAACCCTTCAAGGCAGGGCACCAGTATAGCCATAATTCAATGACTGAAACAAGTAAAAGAGTAGACGAATTTTAGAGTTACAAAGAGGCAAATTCGGAGTGAGTGGAGAGAACGATCTGAATTTATTTCATTGATATCAATATAATCGTAATCTACAGCCTCGAAAACATATCTCTGAAAATTTTCCGGTCAATATAAAGATCCTCACCCGAGAACAAAAAATAAAAATAACCAACCTGTAGTGTGTTAACAAGTATGTTGAAAACAAATATGAAAAGAAAAGTGCGCGCTGACGACCCAGGGACTTTCGGAAAATTCACAAGACCCGATTTTTCCGTCATAACTTCCGGTAAAATGGATATAAAAAGTTCGAAAAAATTTTTTTAAGAAAGTTTGAAGAAAAAAATAAAATAAAATAACTTTGTCATATTACTGCAGGAAATTACTCTGAAAAAATCTTTGCAGAAAGGTAAGTAGATTGATTACATTATGTTATCTCGCAATCTTGTGAGATTTGGCTGTTATTTCTAACATGTGGATAGCCTGCTTGAAGGCCTAAGGATATATATATATATATATATATATATAAAACTAGCAGTATCGCCCGGCGTTGCTCGGGTTTGTAAGGGAAATAACTATATAAGCATTTTTAGAGAGTTATAGCAAAAAAATGCATTAAAATGGAATAAAAAATGATGGTAATTTTTTTTTAAATCGTTGACTCATCGTAGACATTTTTAGAGAGTTACTTCCCTTATATAATAGCGAAAAATGCATTAAAATGGAATAAAAAATTATGGTAATTTTTTTTTAATCGTTGACTCATCGTAGACATTTTTAGAGAGTTACTTCCCTTATATAATAGCGAAAAATGCATTAAAATGGAATAAAACATGATGGTAATTTTTTTTTAAATCGTAGACTCATCGTAGACGCGCGCTAATACCCAGAAGGGCTCGATATGAATCACGACTATAAGATACCCGGTTTTGGTTAAACTGCACCGCAAAATGTGAGAGTAGTTAGGAATCTAAATCGTAGGAGACAGACACACAACTTCACTCTTATATATAAAGATTTGTGCAACAACTAAAACATTCGGTTGTGCAAATTGTTTGCACAGGAAACCTGCCCTGTGTGGCGATTTTTGCCGTTTTTGTGGATCTGTTTCAGCTTTTTTAGCGATTTCTGTTTTGGCGACTTCAAGCCATGAAATCGTTGTTCTAAAAGAACGCTGGTCTCCTTGACAACGCATTACGACGTTGATTTCCTTACACTCCCTTCCCCACAGCTTCACGAGGGAGGGAAGAAGGTGGAGAAGCAACACAGGTGCAGGCGTGAGCGTGGACGCCAACTCCGCCGCCATCGACACACGAAAAAATATGCATTAAAATGGAATAAAAAATGATGTTAAAATATTTTTAAAATCGTAGACTCATCGTAGACGCGCGCTAATAGCCAGACGGGCTCGATATGAATCACGACTATAAGATACCCGAATTTGGTTAAACTGCACCGCAAAATGTGGGAGTGGTTAGGAATCTAAATCGAAGGGGACAGACACTCACACAACTACAGTTTTATATATATATAGATATTCTGAAAAATTGAAATTTTACTAACCAATTTTTTTCAGAATCGTAATCTTCATATTTTACTACGTATTTCGCAAAAAAAACCCAGAAAAATTTCCGGGAAAAGTGAAAAATAAGAAGGAAGGAGGGGTCATTGAAATTTTGAAAAAGTGATTTAAAAAAAAAATTTGTTTTCAGAATCGGATCCTCCATAACCAAAAACGCGGGACTCTACAACAACAAAAAAAAAAAAAACGAGAAACAAAAACCAATATATATCCATTTTACTGGAGGTTATGACAGAAAAATCGAATTTTCCGAAAGTCCCCTCCCCACCCACCAGGGTCGTCAGCGCGCATTTTTTTTCATATTCGTTTTCCACATACTTGTTAACACTCACCAGGCTGATTAACTTTTTTTTTGTTCCCAGGTGAGGATCGTTATATATATATATATATATATATATATATATATTATATATATATATATATATATACACATATATATATAAACTATATTTATGAGAATTTTATAGGAAATAAAGTCAAGGGTGGAACGCCAAACTAGTTTTGCATTTAGCCTTAGGTCAACTCTGACGGAGATGACGTGAATAAAATACCCTAATCACGAAAGGAAAAAACAAAAACACGTTTTTATTTCTTATTTTTATAACACGAAATACAGTACCCGATATGTCCTTTCCTTATCGTAGGATAAGGTGTGATTTGAGAAAAATTGGCTGCAGTTTCTAGCAAGTGGGACGATACCGTAAAGGCATCATTTATTGAGCCACCAAGATATGTCGTTGATAGCGGCACAGGAAGATGCCAGTAACGAGACAGCTGTATTAACTTGGATACAAATGACCAAATCTGCAATACAAAATACCAACGATTAAGAGAGAGAAAAATTTTGAGTTTTTTTCTTTTTGTATGTGTAACCAGCCTTGGTGATGATTCTATCCACTCGAAAATTTTATGGATTATTTTTATGTCCTTAAAACCTGTTGCTTTTCTTTATATAATATATGTGTGTATAAGTATGTATGTATATATGTGTGTGTGTGTGTGTGTGACTACATGCTAGCTAGAGAGACCTATTAACAATCATAAACAAATAAGTTGATTATGCAATTTGTTCACTAGAGTAGTTTCCCCTCCTTTAAAAACTCGTGTCCTTTTCCATTCAAATAGTCTGTTTCTTACGACATCTGTTGGCGGAGTGCGGAAGCAGCATTTATTATTCATTTACTGGATTGCAATCAGATTTACAATCTTAACGGCAACAGTTCACAACAAAGCTTATTATAAATACAAGATATTCGTCCGTTCTCTTTGTATCGACTGAACGAACCGTCGTTGTACAGTAACAGTTATTTGAGGGTTTTTTTTTTTACCCCTGCCGTCTTCTGTACAATGCTTGATGATCTCGAAATGCCGCGTGTTCTAACCATCCAAAGTACTGTTGTATCAGGCTATGTGGGTAACAAAGTGGCACTGTTCCCTCTACAGGTAAATAGTAATTTATTTCCATGGTCATATTTTTGCTATAACAAATATATATATATATATATATTTATTTATTTATTTGCAGGTGAGGGCATCACCGCCACTCTTTAGTCTTTCTTATTTCCCCCCGGGTTTTTGTTGTTGTTTTTTTGTTTATCAGATGAAAAATATTTCTAATTTATCGTTACTTATATATGTATAATTTATCGTTAGATTTATAAAAGTTACTTTCATAAATTTAATCTCCAAGGTCAGTGGATTATCGAAACGGTAAAGTGCCTGAAAGACCATCATGTGGTATATAGTTACGCCCTTTTAGGTTGTGCGTGCAAATCCCACCAATCTTGACTTTATCGCCCCGGTGTCGATAGTCTTGTGCTAATGTTGTACTTCAATATTTATTTGATTGATTATGCATTCTTATAAAACAGAACTTGCGGGACGCAAATTGTTTGATCTTCTCCATGTAAACATACCAATATCCCCTCCCTTGTATTATATTCCTTAGAATGAACTCCAGACTACGTACTTTCGTGTATTAATCCATTATTTCTTCTTTGAAGTTAAGATAACTATTATAGTCCATTAGATAACGGATCTATACATCAGCCTAATCGTACGAGTCATATATCGAGGCTCGAAAGCCGGGACATATTTTTAAACTACGGTTCTTCTTATAGATTAGCAAGTCTTAGATTTCCTCTAATCTTTAACAGTCGTTTGTCTCAGATAAGATAGTCCTGTTTATTAATTTGTTTACGGGTTTAATTGTATTTTAACGAACTAAAGGTACGGCAAAACAAAGGATGTTTATTTTCAGCTCGAAGGTTGTTATTGTTGACCATTTGTCCGTGTCCTTTTTAAGATAACAGTAGGGTTATGATTCGAGTGTTATTTGGCTGCTATTTCTAGTGGTTCGAATAACTACGTAGTCCTAACGTTTATATACCGTCTAGTCTCACATAAGCCCTGCTCGAAGAGACAGCTGATTAAAAAGGTTCCACTCGTGGTCATCGCTACTCTTATTTTTCGACACTGTGTATCAATGATTATATTATTCAATGCGTCTGGCATTGTTTTGAAAGACTTGTAGGACTTAGAGGGAGATTTGAATATGATTTCTTGCCAGTCGGCCATCTCATGCCGGCTATAATACATTTGTGCAGGCCTGTACATAAACAATACTCGAATATATTTGAAGTGGTTAGTAGTAAAATAACTGAGTAATTTCGTTGTTTTGATAGCATTTTTTTAAAAAGAACAACGGAACATTTACTAGGGGAGCAACTTAGTACTAAATGTAACGACATTTATCCTAAATTTCGATTTAAATAGAGCTTTAGATTTCACCTGACAGCTTATTGATTCCGATAAATAAGCTGTCAAGTCCTAGTGATATATAATTTTTTTTTTGTTTCATTTATTAGACTGCGGCCATGATGGGGCACTACCTTGAGGAATTTTAGTCGAATTAATCGACTCCAGTGCTTATTTTATTTTGTTAAGTCTGGTATTTATTTCATCGAACCGCTAGTCGCGCGGACGTAAACACGGCAACACCGGTTGTCAAGCGATGGTGGACACACACACATCATCATCATTTAACGTTCGCCTTCCATGCTGGCATGGGTGGGACGGTCTGAAAGGCGCCGGCCAGGCAGAAGCCTGCACCAGACTTCTATGTCTGTTTTGGCAGAAATTTTACAGCTCAATGCCCTTCCTAACACCAACGAACCAGCAGAGTGGACTGAGTGCTTTTTACGTGGCACAATCACAGGCAAGGTTTTTACAGCTGGATGCTTTTTATGTAGCACCTGCACTGACAGGGTCACCAAGTAACTTTGCAAGACAAAAGTCTTTTGAGAGGGGTGGGGACATTGGAGGAAGTGATCTTGTGTCAGCTGATGAATGGTTATAGTGAGACAGAGAGACAGAAACAGGTGTCTTGCTGTAGAGAAGGTACAAGGTTACCCAGCCTAAGAGAGAGTGAGATCAGGAATAAGGACAGGAACAAGTGTGCTGCTGTAAAGGGGATACATGGTTACCCAACCTGAGAGAGGAGAAGGAGAGAGTGAGTGGGAGACATCAAAATAGAGATGTTGGCAAAGGGCTAAGCATACTCACATGGGACAGGATCAGAATATAAATGGGATGTTTGAGTAAAGGGAGGGAGAGATATAGATGGTGGTATGTGCCAGGGCATACCCTTGAGGTTTGAAGTGACAAAGGAGCATATTTAGCTTATTTCGCTTTATGAGTTCAATGAAGGCAACAACACAACGGAAAGTGTGCGGAATATTAATGCTGTATATGGGGATCAGACAATAAGTGTAAACCAGTATCAACTTTGGTTTCAGAAACTACAGCCTAGATGAGCCTCATCCTGGAAGATCTGTAGAGCTTGACGAGGACTTCCTGCAAACCCTGGTGGAACAAAATCTCAGAATGAGTTGCTTGAACAATGAATGTACCAATTCACTCATTGATACAGATACACTTGTTTGTGTGTGTGTGTATGTGTGTGTAAATATTTCACTTAGGCATTGTGACACTAACAACCTAGTGTAGAACTTAATATATGTATGTCTCAGAATGAAGCATTAGTTGAGTATAGAGCAGTAATAAGAAAAGAGATGACAAAGGAATATATACATGTGTGTGTGTGTGTTCCCTTCTGTCTATGAAAGGAGGAGCAAGCTCTTTCACACACATGTATGCACACAACAGAACTTCTGTCTACCAAATTTACTCACTGCTTTGGTTGACACGAGGCTAAAGCAGAAGACACTTGCCCAAGGTACCATGCAATGGGACTGACTCCCAAACTATATGGTTGGGAAGCAAGCTTCTTGCCCACTTCGCCATGTCTACACCTGCATATGTAGGTGAAAGGTAGGAGAGTCCAGTTTGCTGGACATTGTTGTAGAGCTGAAAACGAGGCAATTTCTACTCTTCTCCTCTGGAAGCCATCTACTCGCAATACCAGAGGGCGCACACTCTCCTACCCTGATGTAATCTCCAGGGATACAGGCATCCAGCAACAGGACCTCCGTAATGCCATGATGGACCGTGAAGTCTGGCTTAGCATGGTAAATTCCATTGTCTCGACCATGGTCGAACAATGATGATGATATGTATATATGTATGTGTGTGTGTGTTATTTTTAATCAGAGATTATAAAGAGATAATTTATTCATTCATGTGTGTGTGTATTATTTTTGATCAGCAGAATTTACAGTGACTCAAGGGCCAAGAGTTTAATGCCTAGCAGTTATCAAGCTTGTATGTGTATATGTATGTACACACACACACACACCCACTTACACACATTTTCTGTTCTATTTCTACTATCTGTATTACAAAACCCTTAGATAAATAGTACATCTGACCACTTTGCTCATGTAAGTTACTCAAATTAGGTCACAAACATGCACCCCCACCATTACCTTCATCGTTTTTGGTATGTGAAAGTCACTGGTGACAAGGAAACTTCCAGTAAATCTATGTGTGGGTGTGTGCTGTGCTTATGTGAAGATTCTGTTTCCATTGTAAATACAAAAAGTATTAAATTTGACAGAGAATAGAATGCTTCAACAAATATCGTTAGGCATCTCACTATTGTGAGTTCAAACCTCATTGGGATCATTTTCCACCTTTTATATAATATACATCTATAATAATGAATTTACTGTATACAATGCTCATCAGAAAAAGTGGCTAAAAGTGTATGAATAGTACATAGAATGATGCACAGAAAATAAACAGTTAACAAGTTGTTTAAAAGAAAATGTGGGGCTGGGACATCAGGTGTGTTGTTGGCAAATTTCAGGAAGCAGGGAAGTTTTGAAGGATGTAGTGTCTCAACAGTTAACAACTGATGCAGGTAGTTTATTCCCTGCTTCAGCAATTCTGTGTGTGAAAATAAATTTTGTTGCATTTCAGAACTGTCATTTTTTTTTGTTTTGCCAAATAAACACATGCACTTATATATTTGTTCTTCACTCGTTCATTACTGTTTTTTTTTTAATTTTTTAAATTTTAACTCATGACCATTGTCCAGAAATCTTTCGTCACACATCTATATGACCTCTTCAGCGACACTTTTCGATTTTGTGTGTGCTTTTGTCACTGAAGAGGTCACAGATGTGTAATGAAAAATTTCTGGACAATGGACATGAGTTAAAATTTTAAAAAAATAGCAGTAACAAACAAGTGAAGAACAAATATATAGTGCATGTGTTTATTAGCAAAAAGAAAAACAAAAGGCCATCACAAAATACAACAATATCTGTTTCAACACACGATTTCACATCAGGAATCTCGCAACACAAATTGGTAAAAATAAAATTTTATTTTTGATAATAAAAGTAAGTACTAACAAGAGCACTCAGAGAGTGCAAACTTCCACCAAGGTAACACCGTCCTCTCAGTGATTAGCCAGAGATGATTTTTAAAATGAGAATATCTGAAATAAACACAACTGCTCTCACAAACGAGAATACTAAAAATTAACCTGACCACTCTCAAAAATTAAGTAAAAAAAAACAGGAAAAATAATCCAGAATCCTTGTCCAGAACTGGATCAATCCCCAAATCTAATCAGTTTGTGCCAACCATGAGGCCAAACATCCCTGAAAGTTTCATTCAAATCCATCCAGCAGTTCTTGAGATATCTTGTCCACAGACAAAAAGAACCCAACAAACACAACTGAAAACAATACCTCCGCCTTTGCTAAGGCGGAGGTAAATATTACTCTATTAATTAATAAAAGTAAGTACTAAATATTACATTATGGTTAATCCAATTAATTATACTTCATTCTTCAAATTTGTTTGCTTTGGGATTGCTTGGCTTTGGGTTCAGTCCCACTGTGCAGAACCTTGAGTAAGTATCTTCTACTCTATCTCTGGGTTGACCAATGCCTTTTGTATCAGTATGGTACAGGAACTGTGTAGAAACCTGTTGTGTGTGTGTGTGTGTCTATATATGTCTGTTTGTCACCCACTTACCACTGTTTAACCCTTTCATTACTGTATTTATTTTGAGATGCTGTGTTTCTTTCAATCAATTTTAAATATAACAAAGAATTTAGTAAAATAATTTAGTTATCATTAAGCTAGTGTTAGAAACAAATTGTGACTAAGGTTTGGTGGAAGATTTTAATTCAAAACTTATGAAAGCAAGACATTTGTACTACAGAGCCAGAGCTGGTTTCAGCTGGGTTGGTAGCGAAAGGGCTAACAACCACCTTTGGTTTGTTTATATTTCTTGACTTAGTAGTTCAATAAAAGAGATCAACAGAAAAAGCACCAGGCTTAAAAATACATTAGTATTTTGGTTGATTTGTTTGTCTAAAACCTTTCAGGGCAGTGCCCTAACATGGCCACAATCTAATGACAGACATAAGTAAAAGGTAATTGTTTCCCAACCACACGGTTCTGAGTTCAAGTCCCACTGCATGGCATCTGGAACAAGTGTCTTCTACTATAGCCTCAGGCTGACCAAAGCCCTGTAAGTGGTTTTGAAAACTTAGAGGAAAGACGCCCATCATGTGTGTGTATACACATATATATGTATGTGTGTATACCCACACACATATATGTATGTATACACACACATATATGTATGTATACACACACATATATGTATGTATACACACACATATATGTATATATACACACACATGTATATGTATATATACACACACATGTATATGTATATATACACACACATGTATATGTATGTATACACACACACACATGTATATGTATGTATATATACACACACATGTATATGTATGTATATATACACACACATGTATATGTATGTATATATACACACACATGTATATGTATGTATATACACACACACATGTATATGTATACACACTCGCACACATGTATATGTACGTACACACACACACACACGTATGTATGTATATGCACATACACACACACATGTATATGTATGTATATACACACATGTCTATATGTATGTATATACACACATGTCTATATGTATGTACACACACATACATGTGTATATGTATACACACACATGACTCGCTTCTTTCAGTTTCTGTCTGCCAAATCCACTCACATGGCCTATTGCTATAATCTAAGACATTGAACCTAGGACCATGTGGTTGGGTAGCAAACGTTTTGCCACACATCTATGCTTGCACTCATTTGTTTTCCAATGATATTGTTTCATCAGCTTGTTTTCCACTTAAGTCCTCTTTTGCCACTCACTGAGGAGAAAACAGCAGGATGTCACTTATGTGTGTATTTACTCTCGTATCATTTACATAATGATTGAAGTCTTTCTGTGTTGTGCCAATGGGATAATATTTTCTCATTAGTTGCAATAAGATACCACAACTGTAAATATTGATTTCAGCATGGGAAAATCAAACAAGTTTAAAAATATAAAGAAATTTATTGATAAATATGAGTGAGATGAAAAGACACAAAATAAAAGATATAAGAGCGTAGGAGTGGCTGTGTGGTAAGTAGCTTGCTCACCAACTACATGGTTCTGGGTTCAGTCCCACTGCGTGACACCTTGGGCAAGTGTCTTCCACTATAGCCTCGGGCCGACCAAAGCCTTGTGAGTGGACTTGGTAGACGGAAACTGAAAGAAGCCCATTGTATATATGTATATATATATATATATATATATATATATGTGTATGTATGTGTGTGTCTGTGTTTGTGCCCCCAACATCGCTTGACAACCGATGGTGATGTGTTTACATCTCTGTAACTTAGCTGTTCGGCAAAAGAGACAGATAGAATAAGTACTAGGCTTACAAAGAATAAGTCCTGGGGTCGATTTTCTTGATTAAAGGCGGTGCTCCAGCATGGCCACAGTCAAATGACTGAAACGAGTAAAGAGTAAATACTTAGACCTTTTTTTTTTGTCTAAGGCCATTACAATCTTTCAATGAAATCGTGATTTTATGATGTTTTTGAATATTTTTTAATTAATTAATTACATGGTCACATACCATGATGTATTTATTTGTATTCATGCCCAAGTATGTGTGTCTACTTATCAAGTTACACCTCTACCTGCTTGCCTCTGCTTATCTATTCTACCTATCTGTCTATTCTACCCCCTCCCTCCTGAAAAGTAGAAATTGACAGCAACTGCTTTTAGTTCGTTTGTGGAAGGGATTTTGTGATTATAATCTTTTCAAATTGCTGGTGTGTGTGGAGAAGGAGCAAGGGTGTCCTTGTTGATTGACTTTATTGGTTCAAAATGTGGAGCATCGTTTGTTTGTCTGTGAAGATCACTGCAGGAAGTCATGTGTTATGACTTTGTTTTGTGAAGGTGTTTTCTCTTGGCTTTGTAGAGCAGATCTAATTAGGTTAATTGGGGGCTAAAAGTGTATGAAGAGACAGGTGTCTTCAAGTTGGTCCACAATGTGGTGAGATGTTGCTTGGCCTGGTGGAACAGAATAGCATGATACTCCTTTATTCTGTTACTTGTTTTAGTCATTTGACTGTGGCCATGCTGGAGTACCGCCTTAAAGGATGTTAGTCGAAGAAATCAACCCCAGGGCTTATTCTTTGTAAGCTTGGTGCTTATTCCATCAGTCTCTTTTGCCGAACCACTAGCGATGTCAGGTGGGGTTGTCAAGTGATAGCAGGGGGGAAAACACAGACACACATGCACAAATATATACACACATATACGAGGGGCGTTCAATAAGTAATGCCCCTGACCCACTTCCCATAGCAGTAGAGCAACGAAACTTGGCACAGTTATTAGTCTTTTTCTACATAGGAACCACCCAGAGTTACGCATTTCTCCCATCGTTTGATGTGGCTCTGGAGACCGTTTTTGTAGAAGAACCCAGCTTGGTCCTCCAACCTCAACGTGACTTCAGAAATCAAGGCTGCATCATCTGGGAAACGCTTTCCTTTCAAAAACAACTTCATGATTGGGAAGAGGTGAAAATCAGAGGGTGCAAGGTCAGGAAAGTAGGGGGGGATGGGGAGGAGTTCATAGCCATACGCCTGTGCTTCTGATCTGGCGACAAGCGAGTTGTGGACCGGAGCGTTGTCCTGCAGGAGGAGGATGCCTTTGCTGATCTTGCCTCGCCTCTTGATTTTGATAACTTCTCTTAATTTCCTCAAAAGTGAAGCATAATAGGCTCCTGCAATTGTGGTACCCTTTGCCAGGAAATCTGTCATCACTACTCCGTCCTGGTCCCAGAAGACTGTGAGCATGACATTGCCAGCGGAGGGCTGCACCCTTGCCTTCTTTGGAGGGGGTGAGTCACGGTGCTTCCACTGCATTGACTGGGCTTTGGTCTCTGGATCATCGTGATGGACTCCGGTTTCATCCTGTGTAATCAGTCTTTTGAAAAATTTTGACTCATCTTCTTGGCACATCTCCAAATTCACCCTCGAGCACTCGACGCATTCTTGCTTCTGGAAAGGCATGAGCAACCTGGGAATCCATCTGGCAGACACCTTTTGCATATGCAAATGGTCATGAATGATAGTTTCCACAGACCCGGTACTAATCTTGACCTCATGGGCTATTTGGCGAATAATTATGCGTCGATCTTCCAAAATGGCAGCCTCAACTTGACGGACAGATGCCTCATCAATGGTAGAAGGAGGCGACCAGATCTGGGAGCTGTTTCCACAGAGTTCCGACCATGTTTGAATTCACGATGCCAGCGTTTTACAAGGTCATATGATGGGGCATCATCACCATAAGTTACTTTCATTTCATCAAAAGTCTCCCGTGGTGTGCGTCCTTTCAAATACAAAAATCGGATCACTGCTCGACACTCAACAGGCTCCATTTCACACTTGACTCGGTTCAAACACCTGTAAATCAGAAACCACAATTAATTCAGTGCTGTAATTTGCCACTTAATCTATAGAGATATAAATGATTGCACATGCAAAATTTCAGCTAGATCAAACAACTGCAAGTGGGTCAGAGGCATTACTTATTGAACGTCCCTCGTATATATATATAAGACAAGCTTCTTCCAGTTTCCCTCTACCAAATTCACTCACAAGGCTTTGGTCAGTCCGAGGCTATAGCAGAAGGCACTGGCCCAAAGTGCGATGCAGTGGGACTGAACCCAGAACCATGTGGTTGGGAAGCAAGCTTCTTACCACACAGCCATGCCTGCACCTATGATTAGCAAATTTGTATAGGAATTGATGAGCAACTTGCTTGTGGTTGAATGTGTTTGTGGGTGAAGAACAGTTGGTGTGTGGTGTTAGTAGCATTTCATGTCTCACAGTTATATGCATTCATATATGGAGGTACATTCATACATAGATGAGTTACACACAACATACAAGCATTTACAGATATGCTAACAAAATATACAGTTTTAAATGACATGCACTATACATAAAATACATGTGGAATCAATGCTAACACTGCTTACTTGTTAAAATTGCTCTTTTCATTTGATGCTGAATATCCATATTTATGTTTGTGGCTCTAACTTTCTGCAAGTAAAATCTCATTTTTATATCTAAAATTGGATTTGAAGCTTCTTCAGGGGAATAGCTTAGAAACAATGAGAGAAAATTTACTATTGCATATAAATACAATAATAAATGGAATAAAATTTAATAAAGTAAATTAATTCTGCCCTGAAATACATTAAACACTTACCTACAGTGACAATGAGAAATTGAGAAATATAAATGTAAAATAGAATGAAATCAAACAAGAAGCTTCATATTCAGTTTTAGCTACCATAAAAAGTCAATGGTTTTGCTCACAGAAACATGTTTATCTGAAGTTATAAATGCAAATTTATGTACAGCTGTTTTGTATGAAATGAGGTTATTTAATAATGGGGAAGCAATATTAGAGTCGGAATTCAGAATATAATTTCTCTGGAGCTAGTTTGTTCTAGGACCTTGAATTAGTTTCAAATTTGATTGTAAATTCTGTTCAGACTTTTCGTTTTTTTTTGTGTGTGTGTGTGTGTGTGTTGTTTATTCTGTAATCAATGATCAAGTACCCTCAGCCATAAACCCACTTCAAGTGCTATTATCATTTAAAGCAATAAAGTAAAACTTTTCCTATTTTACTATCTTCTGGCTTGTTTCAATCATTAGACTGTGGCCATGCTGGGGCACCACCTTGAAAAGTTTAATCAAACAGTACTTATTCTTTTTTAACTTTGGCACTTAATCTATTGGTGGACATCAGAACATCCAGACTTACCTAAATTTTTTTTCTTCTTCCAAGCTCTTAGAATTCATAGGGTTGGTTCTCCAGTATCTATGGCATATAAGTGAATGGGACCCCAGTTCATTGCAGGGTTCAAAGTCTACAATTTCAAGAAGAGGGGGCAAGTCAATTACATTCAACCCAAATAGTTGACTGGTGTTTTATTTCATCAACCCTAAAGTAATGAAAGGCAAAGTCAACTTCCATGGGATTTGAACTCAGAATGTAGAATACCAGAAATAATACCACTAAGCATTTTCTGCCAGCTCATATTATCACTTGATTAATGTATTTCAGAGAAGAATTAATTTACTTTATCAAATTTTATTCCATTGAAGGCAGCAAGCTGGCAGAATCATTAGCACACCGGGCAAAATGCTTGGCGGTATTTCGTCTGGCGCTACATTCCAAGTTCAAATTCCGCTGAGGTTGACTTTGCCTTTCATCCTTTCAGGGTCAATAAATATTAAGTACCAGTTGCGTACTGGAGCCAATCTAAGTGACTGCCCCCACCCTACCCTGTCCCCCCAAATTTTGGGCCTTGTGCCTAGAGTAGAAAGGAATTATTAGCATGCCAGGTGAAATGCTTAACAGTATTTCCTCTGTCTTTATATTCTGAGTTCAAATTCCACTGAGATTGACTCTGCATTTTGTCCTTTCAGGGTCAATAAGATAACTAGTTGAGTGCTGGGATTATTTTAATCAATTTTGTCCTTCCCTCAAACCTGCTGGCCTTGTGTTAAAATTTCAAACCATTTTTTATTCCATTGGTAAAGTTCAGATTTCATAGTTATGATTCATTGAAAATAAAGTTATCATTGACTATTATGTTTGATGTTAACGTATTTGTTACTTACTGAAATCACTTTTGTTTCTTTTCCCTACATCAGCTCCATGGATTTGAGACAAGTGCCATTAACTCTGTTCAACTCTCAAATCATACAGGTAGGTCATATCATTATTTTGATATTCACTTTTCCATGCTGGCATTGATCTGACTAATATCATTCATGGATAACAACAAATATTCTAGTGGTCGATGACAGTACTGCCTGAGTGGCACATAAAAAGCACTATTCGAGCGTGGTCGATGCCAGTGCCAGCTGACTGGTCCCATGCTGGTGGCACTTAAAATGCACCATTCGAGTGTGGTCATTGCCAGTGCCACCTGACTGGCTCCCGTGCCGATTGCTTGTAAAAAGTACCATTGAAGCATGGTTGATGCCAGTACCACCTGACTGGCCCTTGTGCCTGCGACACATAAAAGGCACTCACTACACTCTCAGAGTGGTTGGCATTAGGAAGAGCACCCAGCTGTAGAAACTTTGCTAGATCGGATTGGAGCCTGGTGCAGCCTTCTGGCTTGCCAGTCTTCAGTCAAACCGTCCATATATAATATATTTAATGTAGTCATTTGTTTTGGCTGGTCAGAAAGTAACATATTGCTGCTTAAAATATTTTTGTGACCTATGAAAAACTGACCGATATGTATGGATTTATCACTTCAGCTAGCCTGAGTAAAAGGTGAAAGAGCTGTTCTAGTGCTGCTTTGTTATAAACACACACGTCTATTTCCTTAATTTCTACAGGTTATCAATATTTCAAGGGTCAAGTACTTGGTGCTAAAGAGATTGACGAGTTATATGAAGGGCTCAAGCTGAACAAATTAAACAGTTTCTCTTTCATTCTGACAGGTAAGTGTAAATCTAAAACAAAAGCAAATTTTCCTAAAATTTTTATTGCATATTAAAGAATGAAAGTTGAATTGTTTACAGGAGTGGGTCAGACAATACCAAGGTGAACAGGCTTCCTGTACAGCTATGATGTGTCAATGATCAAGTCACCATTCTCTAGCTATTTGGACTGGTGACTCTGTTCTATTTTAATGTTGGATTACCTACTGGAATGTTTTTGGTTCAAATACATTTCAAAGATTCTTTTGTTGTGAATGTGAGTAATTCACTTAATTCAACAATAATCCTAGCATGCTCATCTGTTGAAAGCACCTGGGAATGTTATCTATCATACATGTATATGTGTGTGTGTGCCTTATCCATATATAAATTCTCTCTTTTGCTTATATATATTTATAAAACCAGGGCTTAGCACAGACTCAAAAACTCCCATCCCCTCAGGGCTTATGAGCCATTATGTGACTCATTATCTTTCAGCAATTATGTTCTTTCTAACAGTTTGTGAAAATTTTTGAATTTTTGGTTTTGTCTTTGCTAACCTGAGATAGAATCTCTGGAAACAGACTGGACAAATCAAAAGCATGTTCAGAAGAAAGGCACAAAAGTTGAAGTTGGTAGTACAAAATATTTAAATTGAAACAAAAATAAATCTCAGAAATTTATATATATATATATATATATACATATAAAAGTAAATAAATGGCACAACGAAGCACCGATACTTACTGGAAAATAGCGAACGTAATAAATACGACGCTAATGTATAGCTTCACTGCGTATGTACTAGTAAAGATGCGTGTGTGCAACAAACATTTTTTCATGTTTGTTGCACACACGCGTCTTTACTAGTACATACGCAGTGAAGCTATAAATTAGCGTCGTATTTATTACGTTCGCTATTTTCCAGTAAATATCGGTGCTTCGTTGTGCCATTTATTTACTTTTATATGTATAATTTTACCCTTACGGGCTATAATAATAATAATAATAATAATAATAATTGTGTACAGTGCTCAGGTGCACTACAACTCATCTAAAGTGTATATATAATCAGGTGTAGTTTCGGCGGATTTCGGAAAGCATGAGGCCTTAAAAGATGCAGTGTCATGGCAGTCAACAACTGACACAGGCAGTTTATTCCATGCTTCAGCAACTCTGAGCGTGAAAAAATGTTTCCGAAAGTCATGGGAGCTGTATGTTTTCTGACTTTGTAGGCATGTCCACGTGTGTTAGACACATGGAGATCAAAAAGGTGTTCAGTGTTGTTGTTGGTGAGGTGGTTGATAACTTTGTGGGTGTTTACCAAGTCCGTCGCCAAATGCCGGAGCTTCAGTGAATCCATGCCCAGGGAAACAAGGCGCTCAGAATATGGTAGGTGTCTGATGGAGGGTATGCGTTTGGTTGCACGTCTCTGGACAGATTCCAGGAGGTCAATGTTCTGTGCAAGATAGGGGTTCCAAACTGATGATGCGAATTCCAAGTGTGGTCGTACCATAGCTGTATACAGTTTTAAATAGATGGCTGGAGAGCGGCTAACAAAAGACCTGCTGAGTGATGCCAAGACACCCTCGGCCTTCCTGACAATCTTAGAGATATGCTTTGACCAACGCAAATCACTGCTGACAGTGATGCCTAGGTCACGCTCGCAAGAGGATTTCTTGATATCAGTGTTGTGGAGGGAGTATGTGAACGCAGGGTTTTTTCTCCCAAAATGCATGGTGGTACACTTGTCCACAGCCAGTTTCAGTTGCCAGTCTGTGATCCATTGCTGCATTGTGTCTAGGTCTGATTGCAGGAAAGAGTTGTAGACATCAGGATCTGTCCTCTTGATTTCAAGGTACAGCTTGATGTCGTCTGCATATTTCAATACTGTGGCATTCTTTAAATTGGCATCTATGTCGTTAATGTATGCCACAAACAAGAGGGGACCAAGGACAGATCCCTGTGGTACACCCGATGACATCTCATATGGTGTAGAGTGCTGTCCTAGAACTGTGACTACCTCCTTTCGGCTGAGGATGAAGGATTTCAACCAGTTAAAAAGGTTTAAAAATTGCTTTACTGGAAAGCAATACTCTCGTATTGCATTACTATTTTCATATATATATATATATATATATATATATATATGAGATCCTTGTCTTGCAAGCTCATTGAGGCTGGTGCCACATATAAAGTGCTAGTGTTGGTCCCATGTAAAAAGTACCCAGTACACTCTGTAAGGTGGTTGGCATTTGGAAGGGCATCTTGGCTTAGAAGCCATACCAAAATACAATTGGAGCCCAGTGCTGTGCTATGGCTTGCCAAACCAAGGTACATAACTCTAGCTGGCTTGGATGGAGTGAATTCTGGAGTCTGAAGAAACTGGTGTTGGTCTGTGTTGCAGAGGGAATGTAGAATCAGATGATACTTCAAGTAAGAGGTAAAAGTAGAGAAATAACAAACAGAGAGAACAACAGACAAAGCAGTAACACCTTGAAAATAATAGTTTAATTGTTGTAAGGGGACATCTTGATCCTCATCATTATTTAACGTCCACTTTGCCATGGTTGTATGGGTCAGACAGAATTTATTCTAACAGACTTTCTACTACTGGGTGCCCTTCCTGTTTCCCAGCAAAAAAATATTCTCATGGCCAGACATTTTTTAAGACTAGAAATTAATGATCTCACTTATATGATGGTGAGGCTCATTTACAAGGAGTACACACACACACACAGGTTTTATTTTCTGTCTACCATATCCACTCATAAGACTTTAGTTGGCCCAGGGCTATAGTACAAAGGACTTGCTCTAAATATTGTGCAGTGGGACAGAACTCAAGACCACATGGTTGGAAAGCAAATTTCTTAGCCATACATGCTTTCAACTAAGCGTAAAGAGTTGAGTAGCAGTGATATTGCTACTAGGCCTGTAATTACGTGGGTAAATAACTGAAGTGAAGGGGTAAAGTGACAGCATGAGAGAAACCTAAGGTGGGAGGTGAACAAAAAAGGGGGAAGCTAGTAATTGCAGAGGGAATGTAGAATCAGATGATGCTTCAAGCAAGATGTACGAGTAGAGAAATAACAAATAGAGAGAACAGCAGACAAAGCAGTTACACCTTGAAAATAATAATAATGGTTTCAAATTTTGCCACAAGGGCAGCAATTTTGGGGAAGGGATGAAGTTGATTACATTGACCCCAGTGTTCAACTGGTACTTATTTTATTGACCCTGAAAGGATGAAAGGCAAAGTCGACCTCAGTGGAATTTGAACTCAGACTGTAGCAGTAGACGGAATGCCATTAAGCATTTCACCCAGCGTGCTAACGATTCTGCCAGCTCACCACCTTTGGAAAGTAATAATAATAATTCTTATTACTATATGCACAAGACATGAAATCTTGTGAGAGGGAGCTAGTCAATTACATCAACCCCAGTGCTCAACTGGTACTTATTTATTAACCTGAAAAGGATGGACAACAAAATTGACATCTAAGTATTAAAAACCAGAAGGAATGCTGCTAAGCATTTTCCCAACATGCTGTTCTGCCAGCTTACCACCTTATTATTAGTAATAGTAAAATAATAATAATGATAAAAAACACTGGTTCAGTCCATTTAGTTGTAAACATGTTTGATGGTGTAACAGGTCCTTACTGTAGGATTGGTGGAACATTGTAAATTATCAGTTCAATGTGTGTGGCGACAATGTTGCCACTGTATGTTTTAACCAATTCTATTATCACATCACCAATATGGACATATTATGAATAAACTATATATGTTATAAATTATTTCTCATTATAAGTTCACTATATAGTTGTCACTCATTTTATATGTATTATAGATTAAGGAAGTCTGATATTTGATGTGTTCTTCCCCCCCCCCCAATTGTGTGTGTGTTAAATATATCTTTTTGTAACTCAGACATTGGATGTGTAGTTAAGATGTTTGATTCTCATCCATATGGCTTCAGGTTCAATCCCACTGTAAAGCACCTTTGGCAAGTGTCTTATACGATAGCCCCCAGGCTAGCCAATGTCCAGTAAAGGAATTTAAATGTTTACAATCTACACCAAGCTACAATTATGAACGGTGACATCCTTATTTGTGACTTAACTGAAACTGGTGACATTTGTTGATATTTGCTGTGTTCTAGTCCTGAACTTCTGAATTCCTCATCATCATCATTTAACATTGCTTTCCATACTGACTTGGGTCAGATAGTTTGGCAGGAGCTAGCAAGCCAGAGGGTTACACCAAGCGTGTTTTGACATGGTTTCTACGGGTGCAATGCCTTTCTGACTGCCAACCACTTTACAGAATATACTGGGTGCCTTTTACATGATACCGGCATAGGTGCTTTATTTAAAACAAGGTGTCTGAACAGATGATTTTTTTACGTGGGACCAGAACAGGTGCCTTTTTACATGGCACCAGAACAGGTGCCTTTTTACATGGAGCCAGAACAGGTGCCTTTTTATGTGGCACCAGTACCAGCAGGGTCACAAAAACAATGAAAAATCCCTTACTTGAAAAGTTGGTTATGTTTGACAACAGGAAAAGCTTCTGACTATAAAAATCATGCCTGAAATACCTCCCTCAATCACATCAAAGCTGTGCTTAAATGAATGAGTGAATTTCTTTTTGTTCAACAATTTTTATTCCTCTGTATAGTTACTGTTTTATGGTTCAGGTTGACCGTTGAAATTTCTCAGTACTAAGGTTGACTTATTGTTTATATTCTTTTTTTATATTTTCTGAATGAAATCCACATTACCTCTGTCATTAAAGAGTGTCAGAAACTAAAAAAATGCAATGAAATCTTTCTTTCAAATACTAAAATTGTCTATATTTGATAATAAAATTTTACGTTATGAGAGAGGTTTTTTTTCAATTAAAATGTACCTGAATGTCTAAATTCAATGCTTCTGGTTAACACTTCATAAAATACATGTTTATTATGTTGCACTGGCACGAGTTCTTATTTATGTGTCTTCACTGACAGTTTCATGTCATTGGCTTACTATGCTATTTTACATATCAAGCTTTCTATTCTAGTTTTGTTTTTGTTGTTGTTTTCTTAACTTCTATCATTTACTTCTTTATGTATTAATGTCACAAATATAGTCAATCTGGGATTGATCTGATATCATTTTATGCATTGTATGTGCCCTTAGAAAACCTGTCTTTTGGGGGGCTGTTTTTTTTTTTAATTGCTAAGAATCTATCTACACTAACTGGTTAGTCATGTTTTTTGTATCCAATGTATACCTATTTTAATTTTGTCTATATCTATTTGTGTGTATGCATGCACACACACACACACACACACACACACACACACACACACACATGCTTGTATATAAAGACATCATTGTGTGGTTAAGAAATTTGTTTCCCAACCACATGGTTTCTGTTTCTGTCCCATTGGGTGACACAATCGGTGGGCGTCTTCTGCTATAGCCTCAGACCGGCCAACACCTTGTAAGAAGATTTGACTGACAGAAACTGAAAGAAGTCCTTCGATATATTTATATATGTTTGTGTGTGAGGGAAATTGTGTTTGTGTTTGTATCTCCTTGTCTTGACATCACATGCTTGTTGTAACTCTGCTTTTCCATGCATGCATCAATCAGATGGAATTTGTTGAGAGAGATTTTCTATGGCCAGATGCCCTTCCTGTCACCAATCTTCATCTATTTCTAAGTAAGGTATTCTTTCCTCATGGCCAAACATGTTTTCGCAAAAGATTGGAAATAAACAACACCACTTGTTGGAAGCTCTGTAAAGAATCATGCTCACTTGCTTCCTTCTTGGCAAATATATATAAACAACAACAATATCATTTTAATGTCCACTTTTCCAGACCTGCCTGGGTCAGATAAAATTCATTGGGCCAAATGCTCTTCCTATCACCAACTCTCTCTTGTATTCAAGCAAGTTAATATTTCCCCTTGGATGAACATACTTTCGTGGAAGATTGGAAACAAATGACACTGCTTTTATGACAATGACACTCGTTTACAGTTATCACACTGTATCAAGACAATTACATACATGCACACATTCATGTACTCACTCACACTCTCTCTCACCAAATCCACTCATAAGACTTTGGTTGGCCCAAGGTTATAAGCGAACACTTGCCCAAGGCACTATACTGTGGGACAGAACCTCAAAGTACATGGTTCCAAAACAAAACTTTTAACTACAAAGCCATGCCTATACATACATACATACATATATATATGTCAAAGAGTGGATGAACTCAGGGTCAATGACCATCCAACAACCGGGATTGCGAGGTCCTTAGTCTTTTAGATATCTCCCTAGGAGAAGGAAAACCCTAATGTAACTAACTCCTGCAACGTCATTTACATCCAATGATGTAGACTATATCTTCCTTTTGGGCAAATGCATACACTTCTTAGAGGGTAGGATAGGCCCTGTGCAAGACATTTTTCACCTTTAGACAAGGCATCACTTGATTTTAACATTTCTCAGTATATAAATGCTATAAATTGGAGCTGTTAATATTTTATTTAAGTTCTTTAGTAATTTATAATCGTTTTATTTAGTTTTATTTTGGTGACTGTCTTGATTCACAAATATTGCATTATAAAGCGTCTGCTACTGTATTTAAACTCTACCTGACCATTTACCTTTGTCTATTCTATGTCATTTCTGGAATTAATTTAGACATGGGAGTTGATAAAACCTGTTTTACTTAGCCTTTTCTTTCATTTTTTTTTCTTATCCCTTACATTTCTTTATGGTTTATTATTTTCTACTTGGTATGTTATATACAGGTTACATGGCCTCAAAATCTTTTCTGGAAAAAGTGGGTGAAGCAATACGAGAAATGAAACAAGAAAATCCTAACACAATATATTGTAAGACTCTGTTTTCTCTTTTCATTTGTTTCTTCTTTAAGTCCCAGCTGAAGATATGATAATATAAAAACACCTGCCCAACAATGGAAGGTCTCTAAGTTCATGCTAATTAACTTTTTTGCTGAATTGAAAACCTATAAAAAGAGGGTGTGTGTCCTATTAATTGCCATTTAAAAAAAAATATTTTGTATCCAGTTTTCAATGCTTACAGATTAAATATTTTTATCCTTGCTTTAAAAAAAAACGATATAAATAGTTTTATCTTCATGGTTGCTCTACTGAAACTGGGTGAGGGTTGTCGGTTTGAGAGAATAACATGCAGCTTGTTACAATTTCATGTATAGAATAAAACTTAAACCTCCATTCATTGTATTTCTAAATGTTGAATGACAGAGTTAAGCCGGATAACATCTACTATAATAATGCTCTTGTGTTTTTCTCTGTCACAACATATGAATGAGAAAGGAAAGGGTGATAGATGAATAAGGAAGGAAGGGGTGACGGCAAAGTGGTAGTGGGAGTGTTTCAACTATATGTGAGTATATGTGTGTGTATGTAAAAGGAAAGTATGTGAATGTGTGTGTGTGCAATGGAAGTGGGATGGTGAACATTCAACACTGAAAAGAAATATCAAACAGCGTTTTAACTCTGTGTGAGTATATGTGTGTATGTGTGTGCATGTACAAGGGAGTGTGTGAATGTTTGTATGTGTGAACCAGTGTTCTTTCAGTAATGAATGATGATCGATGTCACACCTCAAAAGACAACCATTACATAACATTCACAAGTATATTAATTTGATTTACCATCCATGTTTATATATAAAAATACTACAATTAGCCGTCATTTTTGACGGTACAGGGCCAGCTAGTAAATAAATAAAATGCACTTCTTCTTTCTTGGATGGTCCTTCAAAAATGATATTAACAACAGAACTTCATCTTAAAACAGATGTGATCAATTTAGCATTAAATTGCAACCTTAGTTGAATTACTACTTCAGAAGCGCAGTTATAAGTACGGACTTACCCTGATTCACCATTATTCCCATGTCTGCTCTGACCTGGATCCTAGTTATGGGTTAAACAGCAGAATTCAGTCAAGTGCCTTGGGGTTGGTCCTTAGACATGTTTCACTTAGGCCCACCATTGATGGACATGCACTGATGTCAAGTGAATCAGTCATCCAGCCTGACAATTACTTAGGACCTGTTCTTCAAGAATAAACATGAGAGAGCAGGAGATTAGTGCAGGGAATTGTAAATAAACCAACAGAAGGCAACAAGATGTTCTTTGATGCTGGCTATCAATAACAGCACCAACAGAAAAGAAAAGAAAGTCCCAACTCTGAAAACAGAGAGGAAGTTGTCACAGATCTTGATCAAGAACAAGGATCACTTTACACCAATGAAGTACAGACAACTGACTCAACACTTACAGTAAACTACCACACATGTACAATCTCCCTAAGATTCACAAGGATGGTATTCCATTAAGAACTATAGTGAGCTGTAGAGGTTCAGCATGTCATCTACTGAGCCGCTTCCTTGTGGATATAATCAGTCCATTAGCAGGAAAGTCAACATCATACATAAAGAATTCCACCCACTTCACAGAATTGATCAAGGATACTCCCATTGAATCTAACCAAATGGTGAATCTAGATGTGATAAGCCTGTTCGCCAAAGTCCCAACGTTGATACAGGAAAAACTAGTGACAGACACCCATCTAAAAGGATGCACTAGTATACCAATAAGATACTTGATGGAAATGTTGACCTTCTGTGTAGAAACTACCCACTTCAGTATGGACACTGATATATATCAACAAGAAGAGGGTTTGGCTATGGGTTCGACATTATCACTGTTAATAGCCAATATATACACGGAATACTTTGAGAATTTGGCTTTAGGATCAATACCACTAAAACCAACATGATGGCTACGATATGTTGATGACACCTTTATACTCTGGCCCCACTAGGAAGATGTCCAAGTGCTGTGAGATCATGTGAACTCAATAAAGCCATCCATATGGTTCACAATGGAAAAGGAAAAAAACAATCAGCTGGCATTCCTGGATGTATTAATAACATGCACCAAGTATGGATTCAGGACATCCATGTACCGCAAGCCAACCTTTACTGGACAATGCCCCAACTTCAATTCCCACCTTCCATACAGTGTAAAGAGAAGGATTGCTCAGTGCTTAAAACATTGTGCAAATAATATAAGTAGTGATCGTGATACACACCACGAAGAAATGATCTGTTAAGCAACAGCTACCCCAAAAGTATACTATCCACTCAAATTATGAAGAAGAGAGAGGATGAGGCTAATAAACTGTCCACAGTCTGTCTATCCTATGTGAAAGGCCTCTCTGAAAAGATACAAAAGATATACAGCCCATATGACATCAGGATAGTATTCAAGAGTAATACAGCACTTCACAAATATCTCCTTCAAGTAAAACCAACAATAGAAGAGAATATGGCCAAAGATTGCATGTAATCATCCCATGCAGCTGTGGTTGGTGATACAAAGGCGAAACATGCCGCCCCCTCAAAATAAGGGTAGACAAACATCGCAAAGCTGTGACACGAGGAGATATTGATAAATCAGGTATAGCTGATCATGTATGGAAAAATGGAGACCACCTCCCCCTGTGGGATGAAGTTAAAATAATAGACAGAGAACACCACTGGAAAATACGAAAACTAAAAGAAGCAGCACATAGCTAGGACACAACAACCTCCTAAGCAGACCGAGTGCAGATATGAGCAGCATATGGGAACCAGTATTAAGGAAGGATAGAAAAATATTAGATTTAATAGCCCTAAAATTCACTCCATAATTGCCCACAGGCATATGGCATAGTGGTTAAAAGTGCAGGCTTCTAAACCCAAGATTCCAAGTTCGATTCCAAGCAGTGACCTGAACAATAATAAAAATAATAATAATAACATCGAAAAATACCTTTGGAATGAGAACCCAGGTTCGAATTTTCCCCAAGACACCTGAAGAAGGCTGGAGGGTATATCAGCCCAAACGTTGTGTTAACAAACAAGATGAGGACAAATATCCTTCAAATGTAATAATGTACATAATTCCTCATCTCTTAAATATAGTACAGCAGTGAATCAAGACTGAAATTAATGAACTGTTGTTGTTGTTTAATTCCAGCTTAGTTTAGTTGAATAGTTGAAGCAGATCTATGATCAAAGATGCTCCAACTGTGACCATCCAATTCTAAAATGGGTTCTTATAAGCACTCAGCTCATGCTATATAGTGGTTGGCAATAGGAAGAGCATCCAACCATAAGTTGGCCAACTCCATGACAAACTATCCAACCTATGCCACCCTGGCATTTCACCGACAATCTGTCATTCTAGCCTCTTCCTGTTTACTCCCGCTTTCTTTTCTATAATGTGACTGGCCTTGTAGGTTTCCTACAGCATGAAATCTGTTCTGTTCTGGCACTTATCTTTCTAACTTGAACCCCTCACCTCATAGCATGCAGCTGACTTCCTCTGCTGTAGTCCAACTCAGTCAAAGGGGATCTTAGTCTTGCAAACGGTTTGGTGGCCTCCCTAGTAATGCTGGTGTCACAAAAAGTGCTTGGTACACTCTGTAAAGCAATTGGCATTAGGAAGAGCATCTTGTCATAGAAATCATGTCAAAACAGAGACTAGAACACAATGCAGTCATCAGATCTGTTGGATCCTGTCAGACCATCCAGCATGAGAGCTGGACATTAAATGATAATGTATTCATGTATATGCATGTAGGTATATACAGGTCGGCCCAAAAGTAGGTTTACAGTTATTCAACTATCTCTTCTGCATTCATATATTAACAGTTTAGATCTTAAATATAAAAAAAAAATTATGCTAATTTAGGTAATCTTGTCAAGCTCTCTTCCCACTTTTTAAGATAGAAATTTAAATGTAATAAAATGTTTTAAAAGAAATTTAAAGTGCCAACGTGATAACTGTAAACCTACTTTTGGGCCACCCTGTATGTTAGGGTGAGATCTGGATGTTATACCTAGCATGGCAAGTCCAGTGTAGTCTCCTGTTCGATTTGTAGTTGTGTGCAAGGTACATAACTCTATTTGCCTTAGCTATGTTTCATTTTTGATGTTTAATTGCTAGAAATGCCATCCAGCTGTATGAAAATGAACGAACCACAATAAGCTCACTTTTCCTCTTTCATGTAATGTTAGCATAGTAAATTATTTGAAGAGTAAACCTATTCATGTATATGTGTGTGTGTGTGTGTCCATCTGTTTATTGAATGGTTCTAATGTATACGTATGTATATTTATGTGAATGACTTACAGAAAACAAGTTGCATGAAACTGCTTTTTGTTGGAGGAAAACTATTTTGATTTAATGCTAAACAGTGAATTTCTTTTCTCCATCTTACTACAATCTAAGATACTTCAGGCTTTTTGTTTATGTTAGTGGGGGAAGAAAAAAAGATTGAGAGGCAGGATAATGGATGGATAGAACCATTAGAACATTGGAGAAAATGCATTGCTGTATTTCTTTCGGCTTTTTATTTTTTGATTTCAAATCCTCCTAAGGGCATTTTTACCTTTCATCCCTCCAGAGGTCTGAAAAGAATAAAGTGCCAGTGTTTGGTAAGTAGTAGATGAGGTGATGGTATCAACTAGCCCCTTCCCTCAAAACTGCTGTTCTTGTATCTAAATAAGATACCATTGTTCTTTAAACTGGTGGAGTCACTGATTTGCAGTATTTGTTCCTGGACTTGACATTCTGATTTCAAATCCTGCTGAGGTCATCTTTGCTTTTCATCCCTCCAGGGGGCCAATAAGAATACAGCACCAGTGCTAGTCAAAAGGCATAATGGTATCAACAGACCCTTTCACTCTAAAATTGTTGGCCTTGTATCTAAATAAACCTTTATTATTCAAACTGGAGGAATCATTAGAGTGCTGGAAAAATTGTCTTGCAGTATTTATTCTTGGACTTCACATTCTGAGTTCAAGTCCTACTGAGATCAACTTACTCTTTCATCCCCACCACCTCTGGGATTGATAGAATAAAGGACCAGTCAAGTACTGGTGTCAGTGTAATTGACTAATCCCATTCCCTTAAAATTGCTGACATTGTCCAAAAACTATAATTACTACTATTAAAGTGGCAAGCTGGTAGAGTCATTAGCACAGCAGGCAAAATGCTTCACAGCATTTTGTCAGTTTTTACAATATCAGTTCAAATTCCACCATGGTTGACATTGCCTTTCAGCCCATCAGGGTTGATGAAATAGTGTCAGCTGAGCCCTAGGGTTGATAAAATAAGTACCAGATGAGTAATGGAGTAATGAACAAAATTTTAGGCTTTCTGTCTTTTGGAGAAAGGATTATTATTATTATTTTATTGTCTTTGCACAGCTTCTAACACTGCAGATATACTATGGTGTCAGCTGTTCACCAGTAAACTAAGGTAGCACCCCTTATTTTTCGAGCACCATCCAGAGTATTTGAATGGTTCCAAACAGTGCTGTTTTCTGCAAGTGCTCCACCCTTATTGCAGCCCCTATTTCTTCTATGTACTTCTTGAGATTTTTACTCACAATCACAACTGCCTAACCTCCCAAGCTAATCTGTCATATCCATCGCCTTTTCTTTCTTCCTTATCGCATACCTTGTCAGCTGGGTACACTATATCTATGATTCAGCATCGTTTGCTTTCTTTCTCAATTAACACGGTCTGGTTTCCTATTCTCTATCTTATTTTTATTATTATTCATGTAGTAAGCTGACTGAATCATTAGCATATTGGACAAAATGCTTAGCAATATTTCTTCCAACTCCTTGTGTTTTGAGTTCAAGGTTAAAATACGCACGCACACCTGATGGGCTTCTTTTAGTTTCCAAGTCTACCTACAAAGCTTTTGGTCCAACAAGAGCTATAATAGAAGACACTTTCCCTAAGTGGCACACTGTGGGACTGAATTCAAAATCCTCTGGTTAGGAAGCAAACTTCTAAACCATGTTGCCACACCTGCATCTACAGCCGTATCTGTGTGTATATGCGTTCATGAATATTTACATCATTTTGTACATCAAAGCATTGAGCTAAATCAATGACGTTTGTTGTCATTTCCCTGCCAACAATCTTCATCTGGTTCTGTGCTTTCAAAATCAAGTGGAATGAATAAAGAAAATCCCTTACTTGAACAGGTAAGTTAGTGAGAGAAAGAGCATCCATGCATCTGTAAAATAATACCTCCCAGTAATATATATTTTTCCATCCCAAACTAGAATGGGAAAATGGACAGGTTAAATCAAAATATAATACTTGTTCCTTAATGTTTTGCAGTGTGTGATCCTGTCATGGGTGATAATGGAGAAATGGTAAGTTCTTACATTGTTTTCTTTTCCATTCATTTCATTAAATATATTTATAAACTTTGATATCGTATTATTTTAATTACTTTTAGTCAACACGATTAAGGCCATGCTGGAGCACTGTCTATTTTAAACACTTGGTTATTAGACAGTGATTGCCTACATGCACTGAATGGATTCACTGCTGAGTGTTGTAAGGCAAGCATGAAAGTAAGTGTGCACAGATCAAGACAGTGGTCCACTCAGGAAAGTTTTCCCAGTGCACGTTAATGGAACATCACTGAGGCAAGCAGAGATGTTTAAGTATCTTGGGGCCATATTAATGAGTGATGAGTATGAGTATGAGGCTAAATTGGATGCTAGAATCGCAAGTAGCAGCAGAGTAGTGCACCAGCTCTAACATTAAATCCTCAGAAGAGGAGAGGCTGGTAAAAATGCCAAACTTGCTTTTTTCAATTCCATTTTCCTTCCTATCCTCACCTATAATCTGGAACATTGGGTGACGACAAAGAGTACAATTTCATATAAGTTACTGAAATGGGATTACTCTGAAGGATCTGGAGTAACACTACTAACAGGATACATAGCTCAGAGATCAGGGAATCTCTCCAAATTTAGCTGCTATTTCTCTACATTGAGAGGTCACAACTCTGCTGCTATTTACATGTGATTAGAATGTTGCCGGAAAGAATCACAAAACAAATTCTTCAAGCCAAGCCAACCAGCAGGAAACAGTTGGATCATATCCATAGTATTAGTTGGTTGCACTTGGGAATCCAGGTAGGGAAAATGGATAGAATTATTATAAAACAAGCAAATTAATTCTTATTTACTATATATGACTAAGTTAATATAATATGGGAAAGAGAATATTCTTTTCTACTCTAGGCACAAAGCTTGAAATTTTGTGGGAGGGAGTCAGTCAATTAGATTAACCCCGGTACACAACTAGTACTTAATTTATCGACCCCGAAAGGATGAATGGCAAAGTTGACCTCGGTGGAAATTGAAATCAGAATGTAAAGACAGATGAAATACCACTAAGCATTTCACCCAGCATGCTAACATTTCTGCCAGATCACTGCCTTGGGGAAGAGTATATTAATAATGTATATGTATTTATGTGTACACATCAGCACACATGTATATAATTTTTTTTTTTTTCATTTAGTATGTTCCTGAAGAACTGCTCCCTGTCTACCGAGATATACTTGTACCACTTTCTGATATTACAGTCCCTAACCAATTCGAAGCTGAGTAAGTAACTTGTTTATGCATTATGCATGGATTTAATTATACAACATGTATATTTATTGACTATTTATGTTGTTTATATTTAATTAATGGCACAGATATGGGTATGTAGTTAAGGAGTTTGTTTTGGAACCTTGTGGTTAGTAGTTCCGTCCCGCTGAATATATGTTATCTGCTGGCATTCTGTACTATAGCCACAGGATGACTATTGTCTTGTGAGTGAACTGGTGCATCGTGTAGTGTATGTGTGCATGTATATCATCACCATCATCACTTAACGTCCATTGTCCATGCTGGTATGAGTTAAATGGTTTGACTGAGCTGGAAGGCTGCACCAAACTCCAATCTCATTTGGCATGGTTTTCTACAGCTGGATGCCCTTCTTAATGCCAACCACTCCAAGAGTGTAATGGGTGCTTTTATGTGACACCAGGATGTGTTTACGTGCCACCGGCACAGACACCAATTTGCATGACACTGGTGTCTGCAATGAATGTGATATTGCTCAGCTTGATGGGTCTTCTTCTCAAGCATGACATAATGCCAAAGGTCTTGATCATTGCCTCCATGAGACCCAACACTTGAAAGGGACTCGACCACCTCACCTCCATGTGGCCCAACACTCGAGCGGAACTCAGCCACTTTGCCTCTGTGTGGTCCAATGCTTGAAAGGAACTCAGCCACTTTGCCTCCATGGTTCAAAAAATGTTCTTTACATGCCACCAGGGTTCTCTCAAGCACAGCACATCGCCAAAGGTCTCGGTTACCAGTCATTGCCCCTGTGAAGCTCAAACTTCAAAGATCATGTTCACCACCTCATCCCATGTCTTCCTGGGTCTACGTATACCATGGGTTCCCTCCACAGAGATCGGCACTTCTTTACACAGTTGTCCTTGTCCATATGCATCACATGACCATACCGGTGCAGTCGTCCTATATATATATATATATATGTGTGTGTGTGTGTGTTGTATGAGTCAGTTTGCATTCCCCCTCTCATTTTCACATGTGTTCACTAACTGTAAACAACATCCTTGCTATCAATGCAGTCGGTGTTCTTTGTTTGCAGCCAACTGTAAAAATCATGTCTGAGCTGTTTGTCATATGATAGTTGGGAATTATTACCTTGCTTCGAAACAAACAGTCGAGAGCTGGCAATGGGAAGGGCTGGTGCAGTTGTTTCCAGTGCATGCAAGCTGGCACAGCCGCTTATAAGTACATGGCAGCAGGTGCTGTCACTCCCAGGTACACAATACTACCACTCAGTTGCATGCACTCATCCATATGCAATTGCTAGCACAGTCACCAACATTTTTATGCACGTTACCACACACGCATTTTCCCAGAATATTTTCATGAGCATATTTTTGCATACACATTTTGCATATGTATACACAAGCATATTGTATGCTCTGATATTGTTCTCTACTAACATTTTTTTTCTTTTGCTTTTTTTTTTTAGGTGTCTTACAGGAATAAAGATTAATAACCTAACAGATTCCATTAAAGCTATAGAATGTATTCACAAATTAGGAGTGCAAACTGTCATAATGTCAAGCAGCACACTTGGTAAAGGAACCAATACCCTTGTATGCATAGCCAGCAGATACACAGGTTGGTCTCTAACTTACACCCATTATGTATACTTTGACATGGTGGCAGCAATTTCAAAGTTTCTATGATGATTTTGTAGATGAAGACAGGGGCAATGGGTTAGTGCAAATAGTAATGATAATTGTTCTAATCCCTGTCACTCTAAGTTCAAATCTTGGTTTACATCTCAATTGTTGATTTCATAAAATAGCTACCAGTAATATACTGGATTAAATTAGGGTGATAGCTGGCCTGCTTTTTGTCAAAGATGAACTGAATCAGGTGTGATTACAAACGCATGTCTGAAATATATAATCCAATAAAATTCATATTTATAGGATTTTGAGCAAGTATCTTCATTTGTAGTCCCCTGTCCAATCAAATCCTTGTAGATTTAGTAGATGGCAGCTGAAAGAAGCTCATCATGTGTGTGTGTGTGTTTGTGCTGATGTGAGTTCATACTTTCTTTTGTGTGCTTGCTGGTTGTAAAATATAGCTTTGTTAGTGGTGGTGTTTGCTTGCAGTCCACTACAAAAGTATGTCCAGGGTTCTTGTTAAGTTGAACAAACTTTGTAAACAAGAGGCTCATTCACACGGTGTCATTTGTTTCCAGCACTTCATGTAAACATGTCTGAGCTGTTTCTTGTTTGGGCAAACAAGTGAAATTTGATGGCAGGGTCATCTGGCCATAAATTCTCTCCCAACTTACTCCCATCTGACCTATATGAGTATGGAAAAGTACATGTTAAAATGATGATGAACGTCATCATCATTTAACATCCATTTTCCATGCTGGCAAGGGTTGGGTAGTTTGACAGGAACTGGCATGGCCAGGAGCTGCACCAGGTTCTGTAGTCTGTTTTGGCTTGGTTTCTACAGCTTGATACCCTTCCTAAGGTCAACCACTTTACAGAGTGTTCTTTGTGCTTTTTTATGTGGTGCCAACACTAGTGCTTTTCTAAGGGGGCTAGCAGGGGTGCCCTTTTTAATGTAGTGCCGACATGGGTGGCCTTTTTAATGTGGCACCAGTATAGGCTGATGTTAATGAAGTTTTAAGAAAAGTATTATCTTAAAGGCCATGAGATTAGTAATTAAACAAAGAATGGGGATTGACTGGTCCTCTCCTATGGTAGCCAAATAACTGGTTTGCAAAAGTACTAATAAAATGGACACCAACAGGATGAAGGACAGAGAGGGAAATTTACAGGCCACCGAGTGTTGAAACTTTCAAGAGAATTTGGAGGCTGTCAAGAGACACTGAGAAAACATAGAAACACACAAATGATTGAGAAGATTTGCCTTTCCGATGCTTTCAAACATTCATGAAATTAAGTAATTAACTGTTAACATTTAATGCATAGAGCATTAAAATGCTGACTAGGAATAGATGTGTGAAGAGGAAAAAGTAGAAGTAGCATTATTAATCAATGATAAAAAGCTTTTGTGATCTTCAACTAAAACCGTTTTATATAAACCATTCCTATCATCAATGATATTTAAAACCTGTTTTTTTTTTAATCTTGTTACAGAGACTTACAGTCTGTGACATTTGTCAATCTTTTGTCCTGTCATTTTATTTGCTATCCATCAAAAGTTAAGCTTAAACATTTCAGTATTCTACAGATTCATATTTGATCTGACTTAAAAGAAACTCTCTCTCCCTCTCTCTCTCTCTCTCTCTCTCTCTGTATGTGTGTGTGTGCATATATATATATATATATATATATATATATATATCATCAGGAGGGGTGAAGCTGTTTGATAAGAGGAGGACTGGGGATTTGATGGGAATGCTGGGGTTTGAGGAATCGGTGAAATGGTTGGTATGGGGATGTGTTGAGTAGGGATGAAGAGCATGTTCTGAGAAGGGTGATTGCATTTGTGGTAAATGGAGCGCGAAAGCAAGGTAGAGTGAAGAAAAGGTGGAGGGGACAGGTGGAGGGGACAGGTGGAGGAGGAGATTAGGAAGGTTGGTTTGAAAAAAGAGGATGCCCAAAACCAGGCAAGACGGAGAGATGGTGTGAGGGCAGTTGCTATGACATTGAGGTAGATTGCACCAGGCTCCAATCTGATCTGGCAAGGTTTCTCCAGCAGGATGCCCTTCCTAATGCCAACCACTCCAAGAGTGTAGTAGATGCTTTTTATGTGCCACTGGCATCATGGGAGCCAGTCAGGCGGCACTGGCATCGGCCATATTCAGATGGTGCTTTTTACATGCTACCAGCACAAGAGCTAGTCAGTGGGGTGCTGGCATCAACCACGTTTGTATGGTGCTTTTTACGTGCCACCGGCATGGGGAGCCAGTCACGTGGAACTGGCAACAACCCAGGCATGAATGGTGCTTATTGCAAGTCCCAGATGGTTTTGAAAGCAGTGCCCCAGCCTTGCAGGATTCCAGTGACTAAAACCAGTAAATCATCACCATTTTCACGTCTAATTTTTTTATTCTGGTTTAGACCAAGAAGATCTGAACATGATCAATGCCTGGCCTGCCTGACTGGCTCTTGTGCTGGTGGCATGTAAAAAGCATCCACTACACTCTCAGAATGGTTGGCATTAGGAAGGGCATCCAGCTGTAAAAACATTGCTAGATCAGATTGGAACCGGGCACAGCTTGCTGACTTGCCAGTCCTCAGTCAAACCATCTAATCCATGCCAGCATGGAAAACGGATGTTAAACGATGATGATGATAAGATTTTTTCGTCACTTCAGTATTCTACACCTGGATGTCCTTCATGATACTAACCCCTTTTAGTTGTCCCTTACGACATTCAGGAATAAAGAATGCCTATTCTAAAAACTAGGATACACAGTGTTGTAGTTGTAATAATGGTTTCACAATATTTTGGTACAGGGCCAGCAATTTTACAGGGAGGGTCTTAATTGATTACATCAACCCCAGTTCTTAACTGGCATTTTCTTTTTATTGACCCTGGAACCTGGAAGGATGAGAGGTAAAGTTGACCTTGGTAGAATTAAAATTCAGAACATAAAGAACCAGAAATACTACTAAATATTTTGACCTTTGTGCTAAATATTCTGCCAGTTCACTACCTTAACCATAATGATAATAATGATGGTCTCCCGTTGATTTTGATGTATGAGTATTTGAAGGAAAGAATTAAAAAAAAAAAACAATTAAAAGTAATAGGAGCTACATCTATTTGTGATGGATGCATGAATATAATTTGGGTCCCTGGATGGATTTTACTATGAAGTCATAATCGGGACAATGAGGATTTTGATTATGCCTGAGATTGAATAAATGTGTCTATTGATTGCAGGATAATCTTTCATTGTTCTGTTTCTCTGATCTTGGCAATAACTTTACCAAGATGTTATATTAAGTTGTAGAAATTTTAATGATTGTTTCAACTTATCCTTATACCCTAGGATAAGTCCTTTTTTTTTTTTTTTTTTTACTGTGGAATCCCTCTACCGGTTGGCCATGTAAAAGAATTTTCGGAATGCGATCAACTTGCACCCATCCACACTGAATTCTCAACAGCAGCAGTGTCTCCTCCTCCTCTGCCTATCCTTTTGTTCATTTTTATTTACATACATATACACAAAGGTATGATTTGAGGTCAAGTAACTCATAGACACTTCTTTGTTAACTCTCAGGACTTGATATTTTGTACACAAGTTAACAAACTCACTAAACAAACAATTAGGAATGAATGATCCTAATAGAGAAACTCTCATTGTGGTATTATGCACTCTTGACTTAACATTATTTTTATTTACAGCTTAGAGAAGGAAGGACAATTTTTATTACTTTTATGCTGTGTCTCTTGAGACACAAGGCGGTGAGCTGGCAGAAATGTTAGCACACCAGGCGAAATGCTTAACGGTATTTCGTCTGTCTTTACTTTCAGAGTTCAAATCCCACCGAAGTCAACTTTGCCTTTCCTCTTTTCGGGGTTAGTAAATTAAGTACTAGTTGCATACCAAGTTCGATCTAATCGACTGGCTTCCTCGCCCAAAATTTTGGGCTTTGTGCCTAGAGTAGAAAAGAATATTTCATAGTCTCTGAGAATGGGTAGGAAGAGCACATGACTCATAGGTTGTAGCAATAACAAAATCATCCTCATTCTTATGTCCACTTTTCAATGTTTGCATCAATGTTTGCATTCTGTCATTTGTTAATTTAGATCAGTGGTTCTGAACTGTTTTTTTTTTTTTCTTGTGGACCCTTTTGGTTCTTGTTTTATTCAGATGGACCCTTTTTGCCATTCAATGTTTAAAAAATTGTATAAAATGGTGTTGAAATATTTTGTGTATTGTAGATAAATTTTAACAAAATCTTACATAGACCACAATTGGAAACCATTGGTTTAAATGTTACTTTAACACCCAAACTGGAGGCTATAGCAGAAGACACTTATTCAAAGGGCTATACTATGGGATTGAACTCAAAACGACATGGAAAGAAAATGTCTTAACCACCACACACACACACACACACACACACACACACACACAAAGTAATAAATAAAAATACATGGTAAATATTCTTGGGATAAAATATCAAATTTTTCTGGGGTGTTTTTGGACAGGAAAGGAAGCAATTTATTCAGTTTGTCTGTATTTACTGTTGTTATCTAGCCCTAGGCAAGCTTCAATCATGCAGACTGAAGCATCCTATTATTTTTCATGGATTACATTATCAAATGTACCTTCCCTTCTCACCCTTAAATTTTTTTTTTCCATTTAAGATGGTAGGATGTGATTTAATGAGGGTTTTAGCCATTGTTTGTAACAGTTTGAGTAGCAATGTGGCTCATAGCTATTTCATCAACAACCTTAGAGACAAAATGTCAGAATTGAACCAGCCGCTACTTGAAGCCAGAAAAGGGCTGAAGTACATGAACATGTGTGTGTGTGTGTGTGTGTGTGTATATACACACACACACACACACACACACCATAAATAATTTAGTCTGCCATACAAGTGTCTCAGACATAAGCATATTAGACAGCTGTCGTCTTGCATTTCTCCAACTCTTTTGTAAAAGGTCACCACTAGAATTACATTAGAAGAATAAGCTGAAATTACGATTACATTTGTATCATATTTTTTATCTTTTATTTGTTTTAGTCATCAGACTAGACCATGCTGGGGCACTGCTTTGAAGAGTTATTAACTGAATGAATTAAACCCAGTACTTTTTTTTTTTTCAAGCTTGGCTCTTATTCTGGTTGGTCTGTTTTGCAGAACTGCTAAATTACTTGGATGTAAACAAACCAAACACCAGTTGTTAAGCATGGAGAGGGAACACACACACACACTCTCTCTCTCTCTCTCTTAGCTTCTTTCAGTTGCCATCTACCAAATCCATTCACATGATTGTGGTTGGACCAAGACTATACAAGAAGACACTTGCCCAAAGTATCACACAGTGGGACTGAACCCACAACCATGTGATTGAGAAGGAAACTTCTTAGCCACATTTGCGTTTATAGATTTTCAGAGATGTCTCAGCCATGACTATCTTATCTGTTTCTTTTTTTTTTTGTTTATTTTTATAATCATGGTGCATCCAGGACTACAATCCTGAGTGTTGCTTTTCATTTCAAAGATAATAAAAGGAAATTTGGTTGTTATTTCTAGCAGATCGAGTAACTTCGTCGAGTCTCCTGCATAGCCTTTTTGTCTCATATTTGTGTGTATCTGTATCATCATAATCATTTAATGTGCAGCTTTCATCTTGGCATGGGTTGGTCAGTTTGACTGGGTCTGATGAGCTGTGTACCAATGTCTATTATGCCATATTTTTTATGACTGGATGCCCTTCCTGACATTAACTACTTTACCCAGTGTACTTTATCTCTTTGGAAGCAAGCCAATGAAATATAAAGTACCAGTAATATACTGTGACTCCTGTAAGATTTGTGCTAGTTAAAAATTGTTGCATTGATAATTTGTTGTTCTTATTCTTGGCAGCAAAGTGGCAAAATTGTTAACATTTTGGGAAAAATACTCAACAACATTTCATCTGTCTTTACATTCCAAGTTCAAATTCCATCAAGGTTGACTTCACCTTTCATCCTTCCAAGATTGATAAAATAACTACAAGTTGAGCACCTCTCCAAAATTGCTGGTCTTGTGCCAAAATTTGAAATCATTGTTGTTAGTGGTGTATAACTAGAAACTAATGAAAATTTCCAGAAGCTGCTCTTCAAAGACAGGCTAAGAAACAAAAACTACCTGTAATATACTGTGGCGTCTACAACATTTAAAGCCTTATGCTAATGTTAAAAAGTATTTGTTATTAATGTTATAAATGTATTATTACCAGGAACTAATTATATTCTTTTCTTTTTTCCAGAAACTGGTGTTGAACGCTACAAAATTGAATTTCCACATATTGATGCCATTTTTGTTGGAACTGGTGACCTCTTCTCTGCAACCATCTTAATCTGGTTACATAAAGACAAGAATTTAAAAGTAAATAGTGTTACTTCAATCAGTTCGGTTTGCATTATTGTATTTCTTATATTCTTTTACTTGTTTCAGTCATTAGACTGGTCATGCTGGGGCACTGCCTTGAAGAATTTTACTTGAACAAATCAACCCCAGTATGTAATCATTTTAAGCCTGGTACTTATTCTATCAATCTCTTTTGTTGGACTGCTGAGTTACAAGGATGTAAACACACTAAAACAGGTTACCTCACAGTGGGACTGAACCCAGAGCCATGTGGTTGGTAAGCAAGGTACTTACCACACAGCCACTCTGTATATTTTTATTTATCATCATCATTTTTATTCTTATTATTATTGTGAGGATGGTGAGCTAGCTGAATCATTAATGCATTAAAAAAATGTTTCGCAGCATCTCTTCTGATCTTCTGATCTTATGTTCTGAGTTCAAATTCTGCCGAGGTTGACTTTGTCTGCAATCCTTTCAAGGTCAATAACATAAGTACCAGTTGAGCACTGGAGTCAATGTTTTCAACTTATCCCCTCCCACAAAATTGCCGGCCTTGTGCCAAATTTCGAATCCATACGCATCAAATTGCCAAGAGAGACAACTGCACTGATATGGCCATGTGATGGATATGGATGACAACAGTTGCGTGAAGAAGTGCCGGTCTCTGTGGAAGGGATAGACCCAGGAAGACATGGGACTATTGCTGAAACAGGATCTTCAAATGTTGGGCCTCATGGAAGCAACGACAAGTGACCAAAACCTTTGGTGATATGCCATGCTTGAAAAGACTCATTGAGTCAAGTGAAATCGTAGTTGTGGCTGATGCTGGTAGCACATAAAAGCACTTGTACCAGCTGCATGTAAAAGGCACCCATTACACTCTTGGAGTAGTTGGCATTTGAAAAGGCATCCAGCTGTAGGAACCATACCAGAATCAGACTGGAACTTGATGCTGTTATCTGGCTTACCTATTCCAGTCAAACCGTCTCACCAATGCCACCTTGGAAAACAAACACTAAATGATGATGAATATTTACTATGAAAGTAGGGCTGTTTCAACAGAAATATAACAACAAGGAGGTTAAGGGATCACTTTCATTGAGCGATCTTTTGGTTCAGATGTGTGCCTATTAAAAATAATCCATATTACGATCCTGAATATTTTGGCAATCGACCTCAGCAAAGACAAACTACAACTATTGATGAGGCTCCAGCTTGGACATTCAGGAGCTCATAGGGAAAATGGAGTTACTCCTTAGTCACCACTGCTTTCAGGTCATCTCTTACCCTGGGTGGTTACAGGTATCAAGGAAGCCTATAGACATGACACCTAAAGAGTTAGAGAGGGGATCTTTGCAAAGTATGATATAACTGCTAACAAATAAATTAGCACACTTTTGTTTTTAGGGGATTGTTTTTTTTTGTTTCTTCTTTTTCCTCGTTTATTTTTACATTTTCAATATATTCATTCCTTTATTTATTTATTCATTTATTTATTTATTTATTGTTTTAGACTGCTCTTGAGAAAACAGTGTCAGTGATACAGTTTGTCATTCAGAAAACAATTGCAGCAGCATGTGAGTTTCACTGATTCTAACTTCTTTCATTAAGCTGTCCTTATCAGGAATAACTAAGAGAACAAGGTTCCCCCTTTAGTGAGACTATGAATACATCATTTTTAATCTTTCCTTAAATTATATATATTTTTTCTTAATTTTTAATTAAATTAGATGCATCTAAATTGGTGGTTCCCAACCTGTGGTCAGCAGACCCCTGGTAGTCTGCAAAAGTAGTACTGGGGGTCTGTAAACTAAATTCAAAATTTCATATATATATATATCATCATCATCGTCGTCACTTAATATCTACTTTCCATGCTGGCATGGGTTGGACGGTTTGACTGAGGACTGGCAAGCCAGAAGACTGTACCAGGCTCCAATCTGATCTGGTAAGGTTTCTACAGCTGGATGCCCTTAACGCCAACCACCCTGAGAGTGTAGTGGGTGCTTTTTATGTGCCACTGGTATGAGGGCCAGTCAGGCAATACTGGCATCAACCACACTTGAATGGTGCTTTTTACATGCCACTGGCATGGGAGCCAGTTGTGTGTGTGTGTTGAGGTGTATTCCTTTAAGAATGTATTAGAGTACAAAATAGAGCTCATTCACCCTTAGAATTACCAGACAGCTGGCAATATTATGATATACTACCAATTCTAGGATATTAAAAGGGATCCATAGGAAAACTCATTTAAATAAAAAGGGTCCTCGGTAGTGAAAAGGTTGGGAACCACTGATCTAGATACATGCATGGTCATGTGGTTAAGAAGTTCATATTGCAATGGCATGGTCTTAAGTTCAATCTCACTGTATGGCAACTTAGACAAGTGTCTTCTACTTTCCCCTGAGTCAACCAATTCTTTGTGAATGAAATTGGTAGTTGGAAACAGAATGGAAGCCTCTCTGTGGCATGACAAAAGCACCCATTACATGTTGCAAATTGGTTAACGTTAGGAAGGGCATTCAGCTGTAAAAAGCATGCTAAAGCACTGGAGAACAAAGCAGTTCTTGGAGCCATTGGATCTTGTCAAATCATCCGTCCCACTCCTGGAACATTGATGCTAAATGTTGATGATGATGATAATATATCATCATCATCATTTCGCATTCACCTTCCAATACTGGCATGGGTTTGACAGGCTTTGATTGTTTTGATATGATTTCTATGGCTGGATGACCCTCCTAATGCCAACCACTTTACAGAGCATACTAGGTGCCTTGCACGGGGCACTAGCTACATTCTGAGTTCAAATTCCACTAAGTTTGACTTTACCTTACATCTTTCTGACGTTGATAAAATACGTACCAGTTAAACACTGGGGTCGATGTAATCAACCCATCCTTTCTCCACAAAAATTGCTGCCCTTATGGCAAAATTTTAAACATCATCATCATCATTATCATCGTTTAACATCTGCTTTCCATGCTAGCATGCTTTGGACGATTTGACTGAGGACTGGCGAACCAGATGGCTGCACCAGGCTCCAATCTGATCCAGTAGAGTTTCTACAGCTGGATGCGTTTCCTAACGCCAACCACTCTGAGAGTGTAGTGGGTGCTTTTACATGCCACCAGCACGAGGGCCAGTCAGGTGGTACTGGCAACAGCTACACTCAAGTGGTGTTTTTTACATGCCACCTGCACAGGAGCCATCCAGCGGCACTGGTAACAACCTCGCTCGAATGTTTTTCATGTGTCAGCGGCACAAGTGCCAGTAAGGCGATGCTGGTAATGATCCCATTTGAATGGTAGTTTTTATGTGTCACCAGCACGGAAGCCAGTCAGCTGCTCTGGCAGCGATCACGCTAGGATGGTGCTCTTAGCACTCCACTGGTATGGGTGCCAGTCATCGAATTTTATTATCATTATTATTATTATTATTATTATCATCATCATTTTAGCTTTGTGCAAACATTTAAAATCATCATCAGACAATAAGAAGTGCCCAATGTGATTTGTAATAGATTGTTTATTTAGCAGTTTGAACAATAATGCAGGATTTCCTCTTATTTTGAATTTCTGTGTATCTACAGTTGCTTTTCATTTTATGTTTTGAACTTGAAGAAGACAGATGATCTATCACAATATCATTCGAACCATTAAATAAGCATCATCATCATCATTATTGTTTAAGGTCTGCTTTCCGTGCTGGCATGGGTTGGATGGTCTGACTGAGGGCTGGAAAGCCAGAAGGCTGCACCAGGCCTCAATCTGATCTGGCAAAGTTTCTACAGCTGGATGCCCTTCCTAATGCCAAACAATCCAAGAGTGTAGTGGATGCTTTTTACGTGTCACTGGCACGAGGGCCAGTCTGGTGGTACTGGCATTGACCACCCTTGAATGGTGCTTTTTACTTGCCACCAGCATGGGAGCCAGTCAGGCAGCACTGGCATCAACCAAACTCGAATGGTGCTTTTTACATGTCACCAGCACAGGACCAGTCAGGCAGCACTGGCATCAATCATGCTTGAATGGTGCTTTTTATGTTCCACTGGCATGGGACCAGTCAGGTGGCGCTAGCATTGACCTCACTCGAATGGTGCTTTTTACGTGTCACAGGTACATTAACACTCTAACACAAATAGCATTGCACTCTTCTTATTGTCTATATACCTTTGTGAAGAGTTACAACAATCTTTATGAATATTATTATTATTATTATTATTATTATTATTATTATTATTATTTTATATTAGGCAGCAAGCTGACAGTCATTAACAGGCTGGACAAAGTGCTCAATGGCATTTTCTCCATCTTTACATTCTAAGTTCAAATTCCACTGAGGCCGACCTTACCTTTCATCCTTTTGGGGTTGATAAATTAAGTACCAGTTGAGTACTAGGGTTGATGTAATTGACTATCCCCCTCCCCCAAATTTCAGGCCATGTGCTTATAATAGAAAGGATAATTATTATTATTAAGTCCAGACACCTCTTGTTGAGGTTAAGCTGACGTGACACTGTAATCTATATATTCTAGTAAAAGATATCTGGTTTGTTTGGGTTGACATTTAAACACTTAAATGGTATTCCAGCTAAAGTCACCCTGACCTTATTGTGGATGTATTTCCAGGACATAAAACATGTTTACTAGCCGCTCGAGCTGGTAATGCTAGAAATAACAATTGAATCACACATTGGTGTCCTGAAAATACCAGAAGGCATTTAATCAGGCGTTGGCAATTTACAAAATTCAGGCAATTAACTTTTATAACTGTTTGTATATTGTGATTATAATTTTTTTATTAAAATTTGAAACCATATTCTTTAGGCATGATGCTGTTAATTTGAACAGCTTCATTTCTTTCTTGTTCATTCAGGCTTTCTCTGGTTCAAATTCTTATTCATTTGTGTGTTATGTATGCTATATCAGCCAAATACTGGGGTTAATATAATCAACTAATTCCCTCCCCCTCAAATTGTAGGCTTTGTGCTAAAATCAGAAAGAGCTGGCAGAATCATTAGCATGCCATGCAAAATGCTTTTGCAGCATTATTTCTGGCTGGACAGTCTACGTTCAAATACTGCTGAAGTCAAATTTCACCTTTTCATCTTCTTGGGGTTGATAAAATAAGTACTGATTAAGCACTGAGGTTGATGTTATCAACTTACCCTACCACCGCCACCACCAAAAAGCTGGTGGTTTTGTGATGAGCTGGCAGAATCATTAGCACGCTGGACGAAATGCTTAACAGTATTTTGCCTGTCGCTACATTCTGAGTTCAAATTCCAACAAGGTCTACTTTGCCTTTCATCCTTTCAGGGTTGATAAATTAATACAGTTCTATATTTAAGAGATGAGGAATTATGTACATTATTTACAATTGATGGATATTTGTGCTCATCTTGTTTGTTGTTAACACATTTCGGCTGTTATACCTTACAGCCTTCATCAGGTGTCTTGGAGAAATTTCAAACCAGGGTTCTCATTCTTAAGGTATTTTTTGATGTTGTTGTTGTTGTTAAGTACCAGTGAAACACAGGGGTCGATGTAATTGAACAGTCCCCTCCCCACAAAATTGAGGCCTTGTGTATCCAGAACAAAGGATTGTTACTGAGGGTGGGGACAGTGGCAAGCAGGCCAAACAAAACGTTTTGTGGCCTTTCACTTGTATTGAGTTCAAATGCTGTCAAAGTTGACTTTGCTTTTCATAGTTTCGGGGTCGACGCAATTATCAGAATCATTGATGCTCTGAACAAGATGCTTAGTAGAATTTCTTCCAGTTCATTCTCAAATACTTTTCAATTCTATTTTTGATCATTCCTAATGCTTGTACAATCACTGGTATTGTAACTGCCTTGAGATGCCACATTTTTTCAATCTCAATGAGCAAATTTTAATATTTTCTGAGCTTATCAAATTCCCTAACCACAATATTATGATCACAAGGAATCATCATCATCATCATCATCATCATCATTCGCTTTCCATGGGTTAGGGCGGTTTGACTGAGGACTTGCAAGCCAGGAGGCTGAATCAGGTTCCATTCTGATCTGGCAATGTTTCTGCACCTGGATGCCCTTCCTTAATGTCAACCACTCTGAGAGTGTAGTGGGTGCTTTTCATGTGCCACCAGCATGGGAGCCAATCAGGGAGCACTGGAATCAACTACATTCAGATGGTGTTTTTTAGGTACCACCGGTACAGGAGCCAGTCAGGAGTTACTGGTATCAACCACATTTGGATGGTGCTTTTTACATGCCACTAGTATGGGAGCCAGTTGGTGGGGCACTCTCATCGACCATATTTGGATGGTGCTTTTTACGTGTCACCGGCATGGGAGCCAGCTGGGAGGCACTGGCATCGACCACATTCAGATGGTGCTTTTTACTCATATCATCCAATAAACAGACTTTATTATTTTAGTCTTTTTCGGCAATATCCGGTTTATTACCTTTAATGGTTCTGTTTGCATGTACAAGGAAGTCCTAAAGAACTGTTATATGTTTTGCCTCAATAACAGCAACAACAATATAAACATCACCTTGAGGCTGTAACTATTATAATTTAAGGTAGCGAAGCTGGCAGAATCATTACTGCACCAGGCGAAATGCTTAGTGCCATTTCATCTATCTTTACGTTCTGAGTCCAAATTCTGCTGAGCTCATCTTTGCTTTTCATCTACCCTTTTGGGGTCAATAGAATAAGTACCAGTTGAGTGCTGGGGTTGATGTAATCAACTTACCCCCTCCCCTGAAATTCCTGACATTATGCCAAAATATGAAATCATCATTATTAGTATTATTGTTGATATCGTCATCTGTTCTTTTTCAGCTAAAACCGCACAGGGGCGTTCAGACTCGGCAGCAAATATGGAATTGAAGCTGATCCAGTGTAAGAGAGAGTTGGAAGACCCCAAAATTCAGTATTTTGCTGAACCTTTATGATGAAGCCTTCAAGTACCTTACTTTGGAAGCTCTACATCATCAGTGAACTTAAAAGGACTATATTAGTAGCAGTGGAGGTGTTGAGTGTTGTGCCTTGACTGCTGTGATCTTAGTGCACATGTTGTGACGAGTACTGCAAAGAAAATGGTATCCATGTGTGAATAAAGCTGCCTTGAAATAGAAACTACATCTGTTGTGCTCCTAGGAAATTTGGTACCATCCAATGAAACATATATGCATGCATATATATATTATATATATATATATATATATATATATAATGTATTGTGATGTATGATTGTTGTATGTAGTTGATTTTGTATTTATTTTGATTTTTATTTTTCAAACTAGTTTGTTAACTTATTAAGTTCTATCAACATTGTTTAGAACTTCTGGGTATGTTGGGATAATGTCTGTGTTACAATAAGGGGCCAAGACTTCTAATGATAGATATATATTTATATATACACACATATATATATATTTTCTCTTCTAAAATAAGATAAAAAAATGGAAAACAAAATGGGTTGTAAATGTGGCTAGGATGAACAAGTTTGTTTTGTTCTGGAATAAATGGCAAACTCTATCTGTATATATTTATCACGAATGAAACTTCCGGACCAAAATGAAAGGGGTGTGTGAGGGATAGGGGATGGGGATGACAAATATATAATCTGGTTGACAGACTTTCAAACTGCTTGCTCACCTAAATTAATTTATGCAGTTTATTTCCTTGCATGTATTATTATTACATATCAAAGTTTACATTCATGGAAGACAAAAGTGATATGGCTGTTGACAGTTTTTTGTTTTTATACCACGCTTGCAGATCGATGGGTTCATTCTATCAATACATATATTTTACTGCTGAAGATATCATTATTGTTATTATTATTATGGCAGTGAGCTGGGAGAATCATTAGCACACCTTATAAATTGCTTAACAGCATTTCATCCTGAGTTCAAATTCTGCTGAAGTCAACTTTGTTTTTCTTCATTTTGGGGGATCAATAAAATAAATACCTACTGTGTAACGGGGGTCAATGCAATCAACTTGCCCCTCACCCCAAATTTCTGGCCTTGTGCCAAAATTTGAAACCATCATTATTATTATTATTTTGGGGTTTCTTTTTCCATTGTTATTGAAGGCAGCAAATTGGCAGTCATTAGAACACCAAGAAAAAAGAAAAAAACTGCTTTGTGGATTTCTTCCAATACATTCTAAGTTCAAATCCTGCCAACGTCAACATTGCTTTTCATCCTCCCAGGGTCAATGAAATAATGCACCAGTCAAATACTGGGGCTTATACTACCAAGTGTCCCCACTCCCTAAAAATTGCTGGCCTTGTGCATAAATCAGAAACCAGAGGCAGTGAACTGGGAGAATTGCTAGAGCATCAGACAAAATAACTTGCAGTATTGCAGTATTTGCTCCAACTCTTTACATTCTAAGTTCAAATTCCACCAAGATCAACTTTGCTTTCAATCCCTACATCCTGAGGGTTGATGAAATACTGGAGATGAAAATATCAGCTAACCCATCCCATTAAATTTACTGGTCTTGTGCCTAAATCAGAAATGATTATAGTTAAGGTAATGAGCTGGCAGAATCGTTAACATGCAGGGCAAAATGCTCAGCAGCATTTTGTGTGTCTTTATGTTCTGGGTTCAAATTCTGCTCAGGTTGACATTGCCCTTCATCTTTTCAGGGTCAGTAAAATAAGTACCAGTTATGCACTGGGGTTGATGTGATCGACTTACAACTTCCCCCATAATTGCTGGTCTTGTGCCAAAACCTGAAATCTTTATTAAGTAAGTAAGCAAGTCAGTGAGCTAACAGAACCGTTAACATGCATGGCATAATACTTAGCAGCATTACGGTCCAAATTCCACCAAGGTTGACTTTACTTTCATCTTTACAGGGATCAATAAATCAAATACCCATAAAGCATCGGGGATCAATGAAATCGATGACCCTTGTCCCCCAAAATTTTAAGTCTTGTGCCTATAATAGAATAGATTATTATGGCAGTAAACTGGCAGAATCATTAGCATGCTGGACAAAAAATGCTTAGCAGCATTTTGTCCATCTCTGTTCTGAGTTCAAATTGCACTGAGGTCAACTTTGCCTTTCATTCTTTCAGGGTCAATGAAATCAGTGCCAGTTGAACACTGGGATCAATGTAATTGGTTGGCCCCTCTGCCCAAATTTCAGGCTTATAGTAGAAAGGATTATTATTATTATTATTAAGGCAGTGAGCTGACAGAATGGTTGTACACTGGATGAAATGCTTAGCGGTATTTCGCCCATCTTTATATTCTGAGTTCAAATTCCACTAGGGTCAATAAAATGAGTACCAATTGCATACTGGGGTCAATCTAATCGACTAGACCCTCCTGCAAAATTTCGGGCTTTGTGCCTATAGTAGAAAGGATAATTATTCAGACAGTGAGTTGGTGGAATCGTTAGCGTGCTGGACAAAACTCATCCCCTCCCCCAAAATTGCTGCCCCTGTGGCAAAATTTGAAACCATTATTATTATTATTGAAAGCAGTTGATTTGCCAGATTTATTAGTGTTGGATGAAATGCTTAATTCCAGTTCATTATACTCTGAGTTGAAATTACACCAAAGTCAACTTTTCCCTTTATCCCTTCAGGGTCTTGGAGACATTTAAATTGACCAATTCCACCCCTACAAAATTTGTGACCTCATGCCTATGTTAGAAACAGTTATTATCATCATTACACATTGTGTTTTTTTAAAAATTTCTATTTAATATTCATAATTTAGTTTTCTAATTTGTTGTGTTCATTAATTATTGCAAGAATTAAAATTGTTATGAAGTACTTTTGTTATTGTTGACTTTTAAACCTACTAACATTGTTTATTGTATATGTTGATGGTGACGATTTATTGAATACAGTTTTATATGTCTGTCAAATAGTTGTGTTGACTCTTTCATTATTTATTTATTTGAAAGCAGCGAGCTGGCAGAAATGTTAGCATGCCAAACGAAATGCTCAGCGGTATTTCGTCTGTCTTTACATTCTGAGCTCAAATTCCACTGAGGTCGACTTTGCCTTTCACCTTTCAGAGTCAATAAATTAAGTACCAATTGTGTACTGGAGTCAGTCTAATTGACTGGTCCCCTCCCCTAAAATTTTGGGCCTTGTGCCTAGAGTAGAAAAGAATTTATGCTTTTCATCCAAATGTTTAAAGCGGTGAGCTGGCAGAATCGTTGGAATGCTGGACAAAATGCTTAACAGTATTTCACCTGTCGCTACATTCCAAGTTCAAATTCCACCGAGGTCAACTTTGCCTTTCGTCCTTTCGAGGTCAATAAATTAAGTACTAGTTTAGTGCTGGGGTCGATATAATCAACTATCCCCCTTCTCCCAAATTTCAGGCTTTGTGCCTATAGTAGAAAGGATTGTTTATTTATTTGGGAAGGTGGTGGACTGGCAGAATTGTTAGCAGACTGGGCAAATTGCTTAGCAGTATTTCGTCAATTGTCACGTTCTGAGTTCAAATTCTGCTGGGGTCAACTTTCCTCGTCATCCTTTTAATGTTGATAAAACCGGGGTAGATGTAATCAACTAGACCCCTCCCCCAAAATTCCAGGCCTTGTGCCTTTGGTAGAAAGGATTATTTATTTGTTTGGTATGGTTGTATGGTTAAGTTCATTTTGCAATTAGATTATCTTGTGTCTGGTCCCAGTGTGTGGGTCTTTGGGCAAGCACCTTCTGCTATGGCCCTGGCTTAAGCAGTGCCTTGTGAGTGAATTTGGTAAACAGAAACTGCATGGAAGCCCATCATTATGTATGCATGCATGTGTATGTGGCCTAGTGATTAGGGTGTTGCTCCCATGATTGCTACATCATGGGTTTGATTCTCAAACTGGCCAGCATGTGTTCTTGAGCAAAACCCTTCATTTCACATTGCCCCAGTCCACTCAGGTGTAAATAGGGTGTCCTTGCAACAGACCAGCCTCCCAATCAGAGGGAATGTTGGCCTGCTCACTTAGCCAGCTGGGCAGCATCATTCGAAAGCTAAAATAATGTGAAGTGCATTGTGACCAGCGATGTATAACATCTGATAGTCTAGTTGATCACGTTATATATATATATATTATCTTGTTTCAGTCATTTGGCTGCAGATTTAGTCAAACAAATCAACCTCGGGACTTATTCTTTGTAAGCCTATTACTTATTCTTTTGCCTCTTTTACTGAGCCGCTATGTTATGGGTACGTAAACATACCAACATCGGTTGTCAAGCAAAAGTGGTGGGACAAACACACATGCAAATGTATACATATATACATATATATACACAATGGGCTTCTTTCAGTTTCCGTCTTCCAAATCCACTCACAAGGCTTTCGTCGGCCTAAGGCTATAGAAGACATTTGCCCAAGGTACCACACAGTCGAGCTGAATCTGGAACCATGTGGTTGGGAAGCAAGCTTCTTACCACACAGCCACTCCTAAATATATATATATATATATATATATATATATATTCTTTTTTTTCATGTGGCCATGCTGAATAAAGACAAAACCAAATGTAGTTCTATATTTAAGAGATGAGGAATTATGTACATTATTTACATTCGAGGGACATTTGTCATCTTGTTTGTTGTTAACACAACGTTTTGGCTGATATACCCTCCAGCTTTCTTCAGGTGTCTTGGGGAAATTTTGAACCTGGGTTCTCATTCCTAAGGTATTTTTCGATGTTATTATTATTATTGTTATTCCGGTCACTGCTTGGAATCGAACTAGGAATCTTGGCGATAGTAGCCCGCACTCTTAACCACTACGCCATACACCAAATATCTGTCGAATGTAGATAATGTAAATAAAACCTAATGTGTTGATAATTTGAGTGTATTTAATGCATGTTTCAAGCAATTATGGAGGAAATATCTTACATGCTGGAGCACTGCTTTGAACAGTTTTAGTCAAACAAATTGACCCCCAGTACGTATTTTTTAACCCTAGTACTTATATTATAGGTCTCTTTTGTCAAACTACTAAGTTATGGGGATATAAACAAACCAACACTTGTTTATAACTTAGCATTTTGCCAAATGAGACTGAGAGTATAAGTATTGGGGTCAATTTGTTTGACTAAAACTGTTCAAAGCAGTGCTCCAGCATGGCTGCAATCCAATGACTGAAACAAGTAAAAGATAGAATATTTATTTTTCTTTGTTGCAAACAACTTTGAAAATGTGATTTGTTGAAAAGATGGGGAAACAGCAGTTTAGCAGGAAAATACTGGTTTATGAGTTAATTCTTTGATTCAGGTACTTCATTGAGTCTCCTTTAAAAAAAATTAATTTGCCTGAATTCATCAAACCATGAAGAATGGTTATCAGTCTTCTTTAGGGACATTAACTGTGATTAGCTAATGTTTTGTTCGAATGGAAGATTTGCTCTTCATGTTGAAGATGCTATGGAAATTAGATGAAATGTGTTGATATTTGGAAGTCTTGATTTTTAAAATAAATCTTTTCCTCAAGACAATGTCGTGTGTGTGTGTGTGTGTGTGTGTGACTCCTGTCTTCTCCACACTTTACCTCATCCCACCTACCTGCCCACCAAGCCATCCTCGATTTTTCTGCCCTATTCTCTCGCTATCCATTTTCTTGTACACCTTGAGGGTATGCCCCGATACTTCATCTCCACCATTCCTTTCTCCCTTTCCTGCTGGTGGTAGCCACATAGATCCTCTACAGCAAGACACTAATTCCTGTCCTATTTTCCTACATTAGTCTCTCAACATTTGGCAGAAAGTCAACTGCCACAATACTACACTCTCACTCCGTTGAGAAATCTTGACTTAGGAATGTCGTTACATATGTCCATATATTATGGCATGTATTACACAACATTAAATGAATTGCATAACATTCTATGAGATATTGAATAATTAATATCGTCCGTCTACGGAAACAATTGTAGTGTCAATCTGACATTACAATGGGGGTCCATGATCTTGGCCTTGTGTACGAGTTCTTTCTCGAGATAGTTGTTATTTAGAGGATAGTAGTTTGGGGATCTACAGTTGCAATGTCTCCCAACAATGTAACAAATATGCATATCGGAATGATGGGCAACTTGTTCAAGGAGAGATAAACACAACACCTGGCGTTATTCAGCGCCAATAAAAGCATGCTACATCCCTGTAAAATATGATATGGATATTGAAAGAAGGTAAAATAAGCAACCCACAAGAAGAATGGAAAATTATTGCTAAGGCCAAAAAATACAGAGGACAGGGTACCAAATGTAATCTCTGTTTTACTGAAGAATTTAAACGTTATGCAATCAACAGATAACATCATAAATATTAGGGATGAGACCTCTCCCTGCATACACAAACAACACTTTACGCTCAAACACTTGAAAGAGCCACCATCTGCGAGGGTAATCCCACCAAGATAACCCTTTCCTGAACGTGAAATCTAAACACACATAGCACACAAACTTCACGCACAGAAGAAATGTTCCCTAATGACAAACCACCTTAGAGCACAAGTCTAAGTACACCACACCCAGAACAAAAACAAAATATTACAAATTGACCACACAACAGTTTGCCTAAAAGACAAAAGTAAAGTCCCTTGATTCATTGTTTTATTCACGAGAATTCACTCGAGTCTCCGCGAATTAAATGAGTTTGTATTTTCCAAAATGGAGGCGAGCATTTTTCTCCATGTGATCGGCTTGGAAAATTTTAAAGCACTAGGATATTTTCCTACTTATTTTTTACATGAAATCAATGGTAGTCTTAAATCACAAATATATATATATATATATATATATATATATATAAAGAGAGAGAGAGAGAGGAAACAACAGAGATAGAAAGCTCTCATATCTCCCATAGCTAGAAAGCTACTCCTTCAAAAGAACTCCTATACTTAACGTCTAGGAAGTTAAATCAGGCAGATAGGATAGTCTTTTGCCAAATGATATTATAATGCAATGCATGTTAATAACCCGATAAGATATCCATTTCGTTCAATCTCTTCAAAAGTCCCCTTTGACTACGCAGAATATTCAGTTTCAGTAGAATTGGATAAATACAATTTATAAAAAGTTTTGTTTGTTTTTTGATTCGATACTTGCAGAGAATCAATGGTTTACTGACATTTCTTTAAGAGTAGTGGTTCTCAAGGGAATAGTTTGATTTCAATTCATCTTTTGATTCATGAGTGTTAGTTCTGAAATCTCTTTATGGTATCAGCTTAGAATATGTCAACTAATACCAATCCTATTTTTGCGGCAGACAGACAAACAATACCAAATGACTGTCACAAACAAGAGTATTATCTGACAATGTTTTTGCTTTCAGCTTATGCTAGGCAATCACCTGCGAATGCAATAAAGAAAAGTTTATATTGTTTAAACAAAGCGAGCTATAAGAAATAACCCAATCGTAAGTAGTGTTTGAACACTATAGACAAATACAGTTGTATCGAAAATTATAAAACATAAATTCTCAATTTATTAAAATTGTAACGAACTTAGTGAGAGCGAATATATCTTCTCTTGTACTTTCGGGGTACAAGAAAGCAATCACTAGCCGTTGCTTTAATAATCCAGAATTCTACCAGTCAGAAACAACAAGACGCAGACGTAAAAGATATATATACTACTTTATTCTCTGATGTTGTAACAGTAACAATAAGTGGTTATCTGATGTCCTTGGTTCTGGGCGCGCAAGGCTGAAAGTTAATCGATTGTAATATTTACAATGTTTAGCAGCTAAAACAGAACGGGTTAAAGATGGCGTCCGGAACAGGGAAGATGAATGTGGTCGGCAACAATTTGGTGAAAACCTTCGGCCGACTGCTATCAGAGCTGGACAGCTAGAAAATATACGTCCGTCGCTGCTGTCCCAAGTCCCCGCTGACTGCTGCTAGTGGTCAAACGTTCTACGACCCCCTTGCCTCGCTAACTGCTACGTAGGCAATAGGGTTCTTCTTCCGGTGCTTCGCGCACGCGCGAGAGGGCCCTTCCTCTCTCTTGGTGAAGGCACCAACACCACACGCGCGAAATAGAAAATGGACGGTGCGCGCGCGCGCACCGTTATAGGATCACTACAAGGCTCCCCTCCAGTGCGTAGCACGACACAAAATCCTTTGTAGTGACTTTAAAACTCAAGGTGGACACCCGATAACCAAATAGCACACAATATAATAAGATGGCAAAATTTATAACATACACAAGAAATTTACTAAAGGAAAAAGAGAAAAAATACTCAATGAGCAAAAATCAAGAGTGCATGCATGAAAGTGTATACGTCACAAAGTATAAAGCCTTCCGCTGACCAGCGGAAGGAAAGCAAAACTCACAGTTAATGAACCTAGGTGAAATTAAATCCAACTTCTCTAAAGGTAGTTGATCCTGCGAAATAGCAGTTAAATCAATTGCTGCAGGAGAGGAAATGGAACTGACAGATAGATCGCTAGTAACACAAAAGGCAAAAGTGCAAACATGCTAGTGTGATGCGCGACACAGATAATTTTCTTTTATTTACGTGACCAACAGTGGTCTAACAGGGAAAAATAATTACGCCTAACCATGGCGCAGCGCATGTGAACATCCGACGTCCTATGAGTCGGGAAAAACTAAGCTACTGCAAACGTGTTGCAAAAAACAAGGCAAGCACACGTGCGGAGCAAAAGGTGCATGAAATGCAATAGTGCTTGCCAGACCGAAAGACAGCAAATGAACATGCCAGTGGTTGAGCGATCATATGCCTCGTTCGTACAGGAACAAAGGTATGGCATGCCGGCGCGTTATAATGGACAAACAACCCTCTCTATGTATACGTGACCCCTAGGGTCTATAGAAATGAGGTGTGTCCACAAAAGGCAAATTTAGCATGGAACAAACAAGCGAGAAAAGCATGTGTGACGTATGTATGTGAGAGAGATAGCATTTATGTGTGTATACGTGTGTGCGACAAAAATACATACAAGGTGAATGCGAGCAAAAAAATAATACAGCGCATAGAAAAATGTCTCTCATGGCTATCTCAGACAATGGTTAATTTACCAGTCTGTAATAGCCTGATGCACAATAGCAGTTCGTTCTGTAACAGAAATGTTGAAATCACAAAAATGCAGATGCCGGTTGAACACAATGTGTAGCGGTTGTAGCTTCGATGATGTGACATGTTAACTGGAACAGAAGAATATCGTAGATAGACGGTGCTGTTTTTCCTTGGTGTGCATATGCACATACAGCGTGCACGCTAAAGTTCCGCGAGTTGCTATGTACATCTTGGTCGACGGTGTTGAAAGGCGACTGTAGTGGACTTGAGACAACATCGTTCTTAGTGATGATGGCGACGAAGATAACGACGACGTGAAGTAGAAAGACGACGATGGCGATGACGAAGGTGGAGAAAAGGCATCGAATATATGATGGCGCCCGTCATCATTGCTGTAGAATAAGAAAGAGGCTCCTTCTACAACTGTTTGTGGTGGCCGGAAACAAATCATCGAAAGATGATGACTGCGTAGAGTTAAATCGTGTTCCGACTTCGCAGAAAAACTGGATTTTTTTTTTGTTAAGTGATCTCTGGTTTTAGACCAGAATCACGTCGGGGTCACCACTGTAACGAACTTAGTGAGAGCGAATATATCTTCTCTTGTACTTTCGGGGTACAAGAAAGCAATCACTAGCCGTTGCTTTAATAATCCAGAATTCTACCAGTCAGAAACAACAAGACGCAGACGTAAAAGATATATATACTACTTTATTCTCTGATGTTGTAACAGTAACAATAAGTGGTTATCTGATGTCCTTGGTTCTGGGCGCGCAAGGCTGAAAGTTAATCGATTGTAATATTTACAATGTTTAGCAGCTAAAACAGAACGGGTTAAAGATGGCGTCCGGAACAGGGAAGATGAATGTGGTCGGCAACATTTGGTGAAAACCTTCGGCCGACTGCTATCAGAGCTGGACAGCTAGAAAATATACGTCCGTCGCTGCCGTCCCAAGTCCCCGCTGACTGCTGCTAGTGGTCAAACGTTCTACGACCCCCTTGCCTCGCTAACTGCTACGTAGGCAATAGGGTTCTTCTTCCGGTGCTTCGCGCATGCGCGAGAGGGCCCTTCCTCTCTCTTGGTGAAGGCACCAACACCACACGCGCGAAATAGAAAATGGACGGTGCGCGCGCGCGCACCGTTATAGGATCACTACAAAATTATCTACGTTTCCAGAGGGTGTGTCTTAATTATCAAATGGTAATTATGATCAGCCCTACTTGAGAAGGGGCGATCAACTAAAAATGAAGAATCCGCCAAATTTGACATGCCGTTATGAAAAAGGACAGAATTATTGTCTGGTGATAAGAAGACGAGTCGTGGACGCATATTTTTGGTTCAACATCAACAGCACGACAGTTGTATCACCTTATATCCAGTAGGGAAAGGACTTAAGCTTATACAAAAAGGTGTAAAACAAAGTCATGGCCTTGGTAATATGAATAATCCAAACAAGAATGATCCAACAGAAATAATTCTGAGTGACCAGAGACTTGTATTTGAACAGCATAATCAATGGTTTACTGACAGGTATATCAAATACTACAGAACATAATAAATTCTTGATTTATTAAAATTATCTACATCTCTAGATGTCTTAATTATCAAATGGAAATTAAGGAGAACTGCGTTTAATAAGGGAGATAATCTCGAGACTCAAGGATCCTCCAAAGTTGACATGCCATTAATGAAGAGGACAGGTTTATTATCTGGAGATAAGAGGATGATCGTAAACACGTGTTTCTGGTTCAGTAACGGTAATAATTGTGTCAGATTTGGATAAAAGGCCAGCAATGTAATGCAAAATAAAAGACAAGTCAAGTACTGAGGTCGTTGTAATCCAGTTCTCTCTCAAATTTCACTTTGTATCTCAAAGGAATAAAAAGAAAGAATTGACCCTGGCGGCATTTGAACCTAAAGCGTAAAGACCTTCCATGTTTTAATTGGTTCAATTACTGGAACCTGAAATCAGAACGTGAAACCGGAAGAAATGCCGCTAAAAATTGCTTTTCCCAACATGGTAACGGTTCTGCCAACTCGCTACCTTTATCTTCAGATAAAATATGGAATCGAGCCTTTCTACGACAGACACAAGGTTGAAATCTGATCGACACAGTACTTCACTGGTACTTATTTTATCGATCCCGGGGGATGAAAGGCAAAGTCGACTTCGACGGAATCTGAACACGAGTTCTCTCAAATCTCACTTGTATCGATCTCAGAGGAATAAAAAGAAAGAATTGGCCCTGGTGGGATTTGAACCTAGAGCGTAAAGACCTTCCATTTTTTTCAACTGAACCGCCCCCATACTGGGGTATCGCTTTAAAGGATTTTAGTCGAGTAAATTGACAGCTGAATGAAATACTGCTAAGCACTTTTCCCGGCAAAGTAACGGTTCTGCCAACTCGCCGCCTTTGTCTTCCTCCAAAATACTGATTTCATATTTTGAGACAAGGCTAGTAATTTCGGTGAGGAGTTGTTGATTGCATCGACACCAGTACTTAACTGGTATCTATTCCATCGACGAAAGAGAAAATCGGCATCAGTGGTATTTGAACTCGGAATGCAAGGAGCCAGAAGAAATGCTGCTAACAGTCGACAATGTATGAAAACAGATAAATTCAAAAGAGCTTTAAAAAAAAACAAAAAAAAAAACAGTGAAGAATTGTACATCGGAAAATTTTAGGAGTAAAGCAGTATGTGTGCGCGCACATGCATATACATACGCATATATACATACATATATGTGTGTTTGTGCACACGCACATACACACACACATATATATATATGTATGTGTACATATATATATATATATATATATATATATATATATATATTATATATATATGTATGTATGTATGCATATGTGTGAGTATATATATACGCGCGCATGGATGCATATATGTGTATGTGTGGACAGAGAGAAGACTGAGAGAAAAAGAGACAGACAGACAGACAGACAGATAGACAGACAGATACAGCTGCGGTGAGCATCTTTATCTTTGTTCAATTTCCGGACAATAATAACCCATATTATGTTATCATGTCACGGAAAGTACGTACGATTAAAAGCATTGAATTATGGGATGTTGTGAGTAAATCCTCTTTTATTTTTATATATTTATTCTTCGTGCCTGTTTAATGTCAAAGGTAAATGTTACACATCCGTGAAAAGTACATAAATCTATGTAGCCTGTTATTGGTTTCAAATTTTAACACAGGGGCAGCAATTTCGGTGGTGGGAAGTAAGTCGATTATATCGAACGTAGTACGCAACTGTTACTTATTTTATCGACTCCGAAAGAATGAAAGGCAAAGTCGACCTCGGCAGAATTGGAACTCAAAAGTGAAGACGAACGAAATGCTGCTAAGCATTTTGTCCAGCGTGATAACGACTCTACTAGCGCGCCACTTTCTTGAAGTCTGGTATCAATCCATTTTAACCCACTGTCCTCGTTTGAGGACAGTTGTATTTGGTTTGTTTACTGCAATAAAGGTTAATTGAACGCAAACCATTGTATTTGGTTTATTTACTGCAACAGTGGTCAACTGAACGCTTCCGTATGTTTCTTATTCCTATTCATATAACTATCTTCAAAATTTCGACAGGGTTAACCTGAGTTAAAATGGGTTAACTGCTACCAGGAGAAACATGCATGAAATAATAAGGTGTAGTGAATCTTGCATGCATGAAGTGGATTCGATCCACCATAGCCAAATTTAAATTAACGCTGCAACAGAAATGTTCCCATGGTGGAACAATGGTTTTTCTCTGACAGCAGTTTTACATTTTCCAGATGCCTTTAGCTCGGCCGAAATAATGTCTTCACCACTTGACCCTTTCTAACCTCTTCTACTTCACCAAAAGCTAGACCACCAACTAAATCTATTGTTCTCAATGATATATCTATCCTTCTAGATCTTTATATAAGCAAGCATATCCCAAACAAAAATCACTTAGTTGATCATCTTTCACATCTTACAACATGCAATAATAACAACAAACTTGTTATCGTTGCCACTGCCTCCACCAACATTTCATAATAATGTTTACCAAACCAATTTCTACCGTTACAATTGGATCACGTCAGGGTCACCAATTCTAAAGATCCAGAAGGATAGATATATCACTGAGAACAATAGATTTAGTTGGTGGTCTAGCTTTTGGTGAAGTAGAAGAGGTTAGAAAGAGTCAAGTGGTGAAGACATTATTTCGGCCGAGCTAAAGGCATCTGGAAAATGTAAAACTGCTGTCAGAGAAAAACCATTGTTCCACCATGGGAACATTTCTGTTGCAGCGTTAATTTAAATTTGGCTATGGTGAATCGAATCCACTTCATGCATGTAAGATTCACTACAAAGTTTTGTGGAATTAACAGAACTAGCAGAACACTATATAGGACAATTCTCAGTATGTGGGTTGCAGCACTGTTAGTTCAATGGGTGCAAAAATATATTCCATGATAAAATAATCCTTTCTGCTAAGGGCACAAGGCCTGAAATTTGATGGGAGGGGGCTAGTCAATCGACCCCAGTATTCAGTCATTCCACTACCCCACTGATATTTAAATTATCTACCCCGAAAGGATGAAAGGCAAAGTCGACCACAACGGAATTTGAACTCAGAACTTAAAGACAGACAAAATACCACTAAGCATTTCGTCCAGCGTGCTAACTATTCTGCCAGCTCGCCATCTTATTCCACGATAGAATAATTCCGTACAAGAATATCCACCCCCACCCTTGGCGAGTGTCTTCTAATGAGTGGAAACCAGTGATGAACAGATTGAACAATAGTTAACGGATGAGGGTGTATTAGCAGAAGCGTTAGAGTGTAAGATAGAATGCGTTGCAGTATTCAATTTTGACCCCTTTACACTCTGAGTTCTAATCCTCTCGAGGTCACCTTCGCCTTTCATTTTACCTGGGTGAGATAAGATAGAGTACCTTCAAATACAAATGTCTGTTTAATCGTTCCGATTTTTTGCGATCTGAATTCAAATTTCACCGGTCAACTTTGCCTTTCATTCTCTTGGTGGGCGGGTCGATAAATAAAGTATCATTCTTGTACTGGGATCACTCTCCCTCTCTCTTCTCCTCTTTGACTGTCTGTCTGCTTGTATGTCTGTCTGTATCTCCGCCCTCTCCCTCTCTGGTCTGGTGGTTTGTATACTATATCGACGTTTTAATGCGTCAACGACTGATGGCTGAAACTTCTTAGACCCACAAACAGCGGACTTCTCATTGCAGAAGTTGAGGTACCAAACATTAGCGACAATGAAATACCACATCTTCCTCCACTTCAGGTACACGAAAAGTGTACCATAGGCGGAGGCAGATGTGAGCCTCTGCTCCCCTTGCATGGATGTGTGCCCTGTTGAAGTTCTATATAACTGAAGTCATTGACTTCATTGATCACCATTGGACTAACAATATCTTTAGACATTATAAGGCGGCGAGCCGACAGAAATGTTAGCACGCCTGTCTTTGCGTTCCGACTTCAAATTCTACCGAGGTCGATTTTGCCTTTTATCCTTTCGAGGTCGATAAATTAAGTACCAGTTGTGTACTGGGGTCGATCTAATCGACTGGCCTCCCCCCCCAAAAATTTCGGGCCTTGTGCCTAGAATAGAAAAGGCTATCTTTAGACATCATAAGGCGGCGAGCTGGCAGAAACGTTAGCACGACGGGTGAAATGCTTAGCGGTATTTCGTCTGCCGCTACGTTCTGAGTTCAAATTCCGCCGAGGTCCACTTTGCCTTTCATCCTTTCGGGGTCGATTAAATAAGTACCAGTTACGCACTGGGGTCGATATAATCGACTTAATCCGTTTGTCTGTCCTTGTTTGTCCTCTCTGTGTTTAGACCCTTGTGGGTAGTAAAGAAATAGGTGTTTCGTCTGTCTTTACGTTCTGAGTTCAAATTCCACCGAGGTCGACTTTGCCTTACATCCTTTCGGGGTCGATAAATTAAGCACAAGTTGCGTACTGGGGTCACCCCGCCAGCCAAAATTTCGGGCCTTGTGCCTAGAGTAGAAAATAATATCTTTAGACATCATCTGTTTTTTTTCTCTTTATTTCTTTCTCTCTTCCATCGCTTAAATATTTATTTAGTCGTTGACATTTGCAAGGTCATTTTCAAATTTTATGAACGAGCGATCATACAACCTAAGCAGTTTCGAGCCAAATGCTTCCTCTGCGATGTTATGCTATTTGTTTTTCATTATAATAATTTGCACAGTATAAACTCAAGCAAAATTAAATGGATACATTGCCACACAAGCCGTACACTTCCTTCTCGGAAGATTTTTTCTAATTTGAGAGAAGCCATAAGTCTACTTCTCATTTCCAAGAGTTTACGATAACACAGTTTTGTAAGAGAACGACCAAAAAAAAATTGAATTGTATGATTACTTACTATTGCCTCAAATAGAAACGACACAGTTTGGCTATTGTTGTTGTTGCTGCTGCTACTGCTGCTGTTGCTGTCGTTGTTGTTGATGTTGTTGTTGTTGTTGTTGATGATGATAATGATGATGAGGAGGAGGAGGAGGACGACGACGACGACGAGGTTTTGTTATTGTCTGGTCTGGTGACGAATATGAAAATTGAAGTACACGACACTTTGTGAAGTCATTGACAGGAGTCAAAATTAACTCGGACAAATTGGTCGGTTTGCAGCTCGCCACCTGTAGAGGCAGGTCCATGTCGTCGGACAGCGCCCTAGGGTGCTACACAGAGGGCCAGTAAAAAAAAAAAAAGTTACGTGGGTTCTGGTTCGGTTCGGACTTCCAGGTTGATACGTACTGGCTGAGAGAGATTTATCTTTGAAAGATAGTACAAAGATGGCAAATGCGTACATCGCCTCAGTTATGCTTTAACACCTGACCATCGTGTCTTATTCCAGTTTTCGTCTCGCCAGATTAGAGCAAAAGCTCATTTATTTCTTGTGAAAAGGATGCGTTCTACTGACCAAGTGATCCGTCCACCGCCACCACTATTTATGCGCTGAGGCTGTAACACCCTCAAATATTTCTTGACAGTGAACAAGTATAGTCGCTCTTTGTTAGACGAGCTTACCCGCAGCTCATCTTTTTACTCGAGCTGCAGTTTTCGGTCAAACGAACACCGAGACTGTGTGCAAGGCATCTGGAATGTTGTCAGGTGCTCACAACAACACTCTACTAGGTAATGCTGGTGGTGAAATTTTATTTTGACTTTCTATAAAGACTAGTGGTGAAGAAGGGCGATGACTTTCTCGAGGAAACGCTAAATGACAAGAACGAAATAGCCAGACTGTTCCAGTAGACTTTCGCTCAAAGAACTATGGACATTTTCCTTAAATACAATTTAGCAGTACTACCACGGGGCATTGCCGGTTCGGAACAAACTTCAGATACGGAAATGTTGTTAGTTGAGATGCATCTGGAGACAGAACCGTTTCGTACGCACTTTGCTGTGTCCGAGTACTATTGAGCTGTGAAGTTTTGTCGAACAGTTGTTACCAGGTGTAGATCGAATCCGGCAATCAGTTAAGTTCATTATGAGGATCGCTCCGCATTCTTCTTTTCCCTGCTCTGAGCAGAAAGTCTTCTGACTGTTGAGGGTATGGCGAAAGAAGTTGTATAGTGGACGTGACTGAAAGGATTGTAAACAGACGCTTTGCTCTTCTGTTAAACCTTCATTGACTTTTATAAGTTTCATCTGGAGAAGGTGTGAAGGTGGAGAGGAAATATTGTTCCACTGCAGTAGATGAGAGAAAGGAGAGAGGCAGTGCTTTAGGGGGCCTTGCTGATCAGAGTTATGCAGTATCTATGGGTGACAAGACGACTTTTCCTCATTATTGAAGATTTCTGTTGCTATTCCCATATTTTTATTTATATTCTTTTGTTATTTTCTCTTTTTGCTCCATTTACAGCCACTGTAGTTATTTGTATTGTCTTCTTCTTCTTCTTCTTCTTCTTCTTCTTCTTCTTCTTCTTCTTCTTTCTTCTTCTTCTTCTTCTTCTTCTTCTTCTTCTTCTTCTTTTTGCGGTATTTCATCTATCTTTTTATTCTGAGTTCAAATTCGGCTAAAGTCGACTTTCCCTTTCATCCTTTCGGGGTCGATAAAATAAGTACCAGTTGAACATTGGGGTTGATATAATCGACTTACAACCTCCCACAAAATGGCTGGCCTTGCACCAAGATTTTAAATTATTATTAGAAGTAGTTGCAGTAGCAGCTGCATGCAGTATTCTGATTTTACTGCCTGGTGCTATAGAGAAAGTGAAAATCTTTGAAGAACAAAAGGTTATTTCTATAAAATCTATTTCTCCGGCTATCATTTCAATTTCACTAGTTTCACTTTAAATTAGCTATTTTAGATGTAGCTGCTGCTGTTAATGACGGCGGTGGCAGCGGTGGTGGTGGTGGTGGCGGTGGTGGTGGTGGCGGCGGTGGCGGCGGCGGCGGCGGCGGTGGTGGTGGTGGTGGTGGTGGTGGTGGTGGTGATGGTGGGAACGAGAAAAGCCAGAGCGTATAATGTACGGTTATTGTTATAATGCTAAAATTCTACCTGTGTAGTTAAATGGAACAACTACAATTAATTGCCGTAATTACTTCAATAATGAGCTCATCTTTGTCGTCATTCGGCCTTTCGTCGTTATTGCATAGATACAACGATAAATGAACCTCCATTCTATAACCTGCAACTAATTCCTTGCCAACAATCTTGTTATGTATTTGCAAGGTGGTTAGATATGCTTTTCTCACTTTTATTTATCTAATCTGAAAAAGACAGTACCCATTGTTATTACAAGTTCTACCTCACTGATAAAGTTAATCACTGGGGTCGATGTAACCGACTAGCTAACTCCCACAAAATTCCAAGCCTTGTGCATATAGTAGAAAGCATTGTTGTTGTTGTTGTTGTTGTTATTATATATCAAGTCGAGGTGGCAGAATCGTTGGAGTGCTGGACGAAATGCTTAGTGGTATTTCGCCCGTTGCTACGTTCGGAATTCAAATTCCGAGAGGCCGACATTGCCTTTCATCCATGTCGATAAATTAAGTACCAGTTGCGTACTGGGGTCGATCTAATCGACTGGAACCCTCCTCCCAAATTTGAGGCCTTGTGCCTATAGTAGAAAGGATTATCATCATCATCATCATCATCATCATCATCATCATCATCATCATCATCATCATCATTATTATTATTATCATCATCATCATCATCATCATCATCATCATCATCATCATCATCATCATCATTATTATTATTATTATTATTATTATTATTATTATTATTATTATTATTATACAAACAACAGATCAGCCTGTCGGAAAAGAAAAAAAAATCCTAACACCGGGCTACAACAAGTAACCTCAGATGTCAAGAAGCCGTCTATGTATCCTAGCTGTCTCTAATAACACCACTTTCTGCAGCTGTACTAAACTGGGTCTTATGCTATTTCTCCTATCCATCTGTTCAGATCTTTAGGAATAGTTGCCAATGCACCTACAACTACTGGGATACATTTAACCCGCACTTTCTATAGTCTCTGTAGCTCAATGGCTAGGTCCTGGTACTTTGCTACTTTTTCTATACCTCTCATATTGGTTTTTTTACCATTTGTAAGCCAATTATCTGGCACTTTCCATTCTCTTTATCTACTACAACCAAATCAGGCTTTCTAGTTTCGGTTACTCTGTCAGTCTGAATGTTAAAGTCCCACAACATCTTATAGTTCTTACTTTCTAGTACTTTACTTAGGTTGACGTTCATACCATTTATCAGTATGTTCAAATCCTAGCTTTCTACAAAGTTCCCAGTAGATTACTCTCCCTAGTTTGTCATATATTTTCTTGTATTCTTTCTGTGCCAGCATGATACATTCACTTACTATATGAGTAACGCACTCATATTTTGATCTGCATAATCTTCATTGGGAATCTACTTTGTTTTTTTCCACCTTGGCTTTTATCCAATTCGTCCTTAATGCTTGAGCTTGTGCAGCTACTAACAAACATTTTATCTATCTCTTCAGATTTCCCTTCTGCAGCCATAACCATGTCTCACAACTATTTCTCCTGCCAGTCGGATAATTTCTGTTCTTTTTTCTGGTTTTTAACTTCGTTTGGTGTTTTTGTTTCCTTATGTCTTGCTGTGACTATAGCAACTTTTCATAAACTTTATTCACTATTACCTACATAGGAGTCCATATCTACTTTAGCTAACTCCACGTAGTCTTCCATTAATATTAACCTTCTTTCACCTTCCTTTCTAGGTAAGCATGATCATTTTACTCCTGCCCTTGGGTGGAGTTTTCCGTTTACATTACATTGAATTCTTTCCTAGTTCTTCGTAATTCAGTTTTGGTCCAATCTACAAAAGTAGCTGAGTATCTAAGTAAAGATACTGCCCAAGTGTTTGCAGCTTTCACTAGATTTCGATCATTTAGCTTTGATTTCATCAGCTTCCTCACCCTTCTGATGTACTCCTTCTCAATTTTCGTTTTCATTTCTGTAGTTAGTACTCTATCAGATTCTAATATTCCCAGATACTTATAACTCTCGCCTCCTTTCAATGATTTTAATATCTGACCATTTTGTAATTGGATGCCTTCGCTGTTGACTATCTGTACCCTTCTCATGACTAATGTTGTACACTTATCTATGCCAAATTCCATGCCTATATCTTTGCTGAAGAGTCTTACAGTCTGTATTAAGGAATCTATCCCTTTTTCATTCTTACTAAAAAGCTTCAGATCATCCATGTAGGGCAAATGGTTAATTTTTCCCTTACTATTTCTGAACTGATATCCTGCCTTAGTCTTCCTTGATACTAAACTGAGGGGGATCAAACATAAAGCAAATATTAAAGGTGATAACGAGTCTCCTTGGAAAATTCCTCTCTTAATATTAACCTTTCCTAAGACTGTGTCACCTGAATATAGATCTACTTTCCATTTCTTCATGCTAAAGCTAATTAATTCTCTTATGTTGTCTGCTGTATTGAATATACTCAAACATTCACTTATCCATGAGTGTGGGATCATATCATAGGCATTCTTATAATCATTTCATGCTATTGTTAGACTTTTCTTTCTAGCTTTTACCTCATTTAGAATTGCTTTGTCAATGTATAATAGATCTTGCGTTCCTCTTGCCTTCTTCCAGCAACCTTTCTGTTCTTCTGATAGTAAATTCTGGTTTTCAAGGTGCTCGTAAATGCTTTCTGAAACATTCCTGCTAACAGCTTCCATGCTAATGGTAAGCAAGTGATTGGTCTATAATTGCTAGCTGTATTACCCTTGCTTTTATCTGTCATAAGGAGTACTGTTCTCCCTCCGGTCATCTAATCTGGTATTATTCCTCCATTAAGGCAATCTTGAAGTTGTTCCCTTAGTCTCCCATGTAAATCATTGAATTTCTAGCCAGTACCCTTGAACTAAATCTCGTCCAGAGCCCTTTCAGTTCGGCATTTTCCCTAAGACTTTACTCATTAATGCACTTGTTAGACTAAGATCTGGCTGCTTCTCCCACACTACTTTTTTCTTCACTTTCTTTAACTATACTGCATCTTCATTATGATTGACTGGCTTATCCCAAATATTACTCCTGAACTTTCTAACTTCTTTTGCATTAGGTATCTTATCTTCAGTACTTTCTTCTCTACTATTTATTTGGTTGTAAAATCTCCTCTGGTCTGTCTCAAATAATCTATTCTGATCTACTCTTTTCTGATATCTGGAAAGCTTACCTGGTACTGCTATGATACACTGCTTCAACTCTTTTATGACTCTCCCAAATCCTTTGTCTTTGACTAAGAATTTCTTTTCAAGAGAAGACTTAAATCTTCTGTTTCCTAACTTGTTCAATTTCCAGGCTTCTATTCTACTCAGATCTTGCCTTAAAGTCTTCACTTTATTTTGTAATCTCCTTTCCCACATTTGCTCTTTTCTAATCTTTCCTTATAGAATATCTAATCTCCTAGTAACTACTACCCTTCCCGAATAGATCAATAAGTTAGTGTCTCAGATCTTTTTAGTATATATATCCTACTGATAACAGAATCTATTTTCCCAGTCATATGTAGCAGCTTCCTTGTTGGTACCTTTTAATGCTTGCAATCTTTTTCGTCTTTATTCATTACTTCGTGCTACTCATCTAAAATCTTCTGATCTTCCTCACTTAAATCACTTAAATCACTGATGCCAGTTGTCTCTTCCTTATTGGTAGAGCTATCAGTATTTTTTCCTTTAGGTTTTTCTTTAGTTTGAGCTGTATCTCTTATGTTGTTTGTCTTTCCTACTGCCTGGTCTTTCTTTCCCAGTTCTCATGTGATCCTTCCCACCTCCAATTCTGTCATCCACTTTCTTCTCGTAATAGCATTAGCATGATCTACTAGTCTCTGCTCAGTCACTTTAAACGTACCCCTCTCTACCCGAAATGTTAAAATCTGTTTTCTATAGCCCCTTCTTCTAGGTTCACTTTTTAAGTAGTATTGCATCGCTATCCTGCAGTGTGTGCATATATAGAGGTCATGTATAAATATGGATGTACTGTATATGTAATTAAAATTTTACTCACGTTTGCAGTTTCCATGTAGTAATATTGTAGTGTTTACATTTTTACGCACATGTTGCTGTGGTAGTGCATCTGGGTGAAGCTATTTTGTGTGTGGGTATATATATATATATATATATATATATATATATATATATATATATATACTCCCAATATATATTCCGCTGTTTTGAGTACTTTGTAGCTTATTGTGGAGAGATTAGGGGTAGCAACTAAGATAGATACGATCCATAATTGATCTAATGTATTGTTTCTACACCATTGCTATTGTCCCTATTTTTCTTCCCTACCAAATGTGCTTCCAGTAATTGTTTTAAGTATTTTTCTGCGTCGCTTCTCTTTCTTTATTAAGTCTTCTATGTGTTTTGTGTATATTGTGGGGGTGATCTATATAATTCCAAGTACTTTTGTCTTCTGTATGTCTAGTATATTTATGTTTTGAGTATCACGGTTTATTGCACTTGCTGGTCTTTGGTGCTGCTAATAAGAAAGAAACAAGGATTCCGTAGGCGTTAATTTTGTGGAGGTGATTCTTCGCTATCGTAATTAATAAGGTTTATACAACATTAAACAACAAGCAGACTGGCTATTATAATAACATTGGTCGGCGAATGTCACTACCTTCTCCAAAATATCTGAGCAACGTCAATAGCCTTATTCCATCTCCCTTTTCTCCACCTGTCCTGATGAAGAAGTCCTAGCCCCAAAGGCTTCAACAGTTGTTCAGTCTTCACTTTTGTATTTCTTTTCACATTGTTTCGACCATAACACATTTTTATTTGAATATTTTTGTGTGAATGAGTAGCAATGAATGGAATCAAAAGCTATGATGGTGTCGATGGTCGTTAAAGCTATGTGTGTGATGGCTTTTGCTGTTTTCTCTATTAGGTTTTGATGTTTGCTGTTTTAGGTTGTGTATGGTATGTTGGTTTAGTATAGTGGTCTGTATTTACCTTTTGATTTGGAGAGAGAGAGAGAGGCGCAGAGAAAGAGAGAGGCAGAGAGAGAGAGAGGAGAAGAAGAGGGAATTAGTGGTGTTAAGATGTAGCTTTTCTGTAACTTTTGAGGGTGACGGGCCTGAGTAATAGGTCTCGATGGTGGGCCTGTGTGATGTTAGTTCACCGGAGTTTTTTGTTAGGCTTTAGAATTATAATTTCGCCAGGGTCTAGTTATGGAAATCGAAAACGCTGGAAGAAGTAGCTGATATTGGTGAAAGCAGGAATTCCTTAAGGCCCCAAGCCTTTTAGCTGTATGGCTGTAGTTTTTATCTGCTCCTGAGACATTTATGTTTATAGCTTTTTAGATGCCTGGCGAAAGGAGGGAATCAAACTCATGGTATAGATGGAGGTGCGTTTTATTTGTTTTGTGCCCATGCCTTATCTATGTTATTGTTGGCTGATTTTCAAGAAATGTCCGATAAAGTTATTTGTTTACTGTTGCAATATATGTATAATTTTTTTATTGTAACACGCGATGTGATGTGACTGTAGTATTGTTGTTGCCTTATATAGTATTTTTCTGTATGTCGTTTTTGTGGGGGTGGGTGATTATATTAGATTCAATTTTTTTTTGTTACTTTTGTTACTTCTTATTCTGAGGTTTATTTCGGCAGTGTATGTTGTTGGTGTACCATGCTTGAAGGTGACTCTGTGGCTTTTATAAGGTTGGCTAAGGTTGTTGGGTTGTTTCATGGGATTTTTTCTTAGATGTATCTATAACTGATTTGTTAAATATATCCGGCAATATCTATATTAAAGATTGTGTTGAATTCTGAAAAAAAAACAAAACTGTTATTCGATATGTGTACAATCTTATTAAACATGTTCGTCTACACTCGGGTGTGGGAAGACCTTTCGCTGCAAAAATAGTCTCGGGAGAAAGCCCTCTTTATAGACAAGGTGTGTGAAATTACGTCATCGAGTTAGGATTGACGTCATCGGATCGTAGGATGCATGTGTTTTTTGTGTGGTTACGCTTCATCAGTTACAAATTCCACAGCCCTGAAGAACAATCATACACATGTATAACACCAGCAAATATTAGATTTACCTACGTGCGCAAAGATTGGTCAAACTGGAATTAATTAATTAGAGGGGCACGAAGCAACGAACGAAATATGTGTTTACAATGATATTTAGCATTCTATGGAGAGAATGTTTTCTCACCTCGAGACTGTTTCCACAGCGAATGATCTTTTCGCGTCCGGTTGTACACAAAAGTATTAAATATGATCCTATACACATATATCTCTTTCAACACTTTTTCGCATGTCTCCAGTTAAAATTATTTTATTTATCTTTGTTGGAACTCACTTTATTGTGCTTTTGTGAAGTTTGTAAAACTGTTACTGCTCTCTTCATTGATGACAGAGTATTCTGTAATAATTCGTACGTACTCCGATGATTGTTGAAAAGTCATTTACCTGGTGCTTATCGTAGTTATCAAGTCATAACGTAAGTTTTGTCCGAATTTTGAATAAAGAAAATAAGTGATCAAATATTATATTTAATTGAAATTTAATCATCAATGTACTTTCCATGACTATCTATGACTTCCTTCCATCTATTTACAAGCTTTTTAATCCCATCAATGTAAAACTCTTTTGGTTTCAAAGCGAAGAACTCTGAATTGTCAGTTTCGACTTCCTCCTGGCTTGCGAAAGTTATGTCCCCCAAATGATTCTGTAAACTACGAAACAAATGGTAGTTGGAAGGAGCAAGGTCGGGAGAATAAGGTGGAAGAGAAATTTTTTCCCAACCAAGCTCTTCGATCTTCTGTGATGAGATCTTTGCAGTGTGGGGTCGCGCATTGTCCTGATGAAACATCACTCCTTTTCGATTCACTAAAGCGGGTCTTGTTTTCTTCAAAGCTTGTTTCAAACACTCTAATTGCTGACAGTAGACTTGAGCATTGATTGTTGTATTAGGTGGTAACAATTCAAAGTGAATTACTCTTTTGAAGTCCCACCAGACAGAGAGAAGAACCTTTTCCCCATGAAGTTCCCTTCTCGGTTGTGGTTGAGCAAACCATCTTCTGCAAGTTCTTTCATTCAAGCATTCTTTCCCATAAACTGAGTGTATGTTTCGAGTCGCTTCGGTTGCAGAGTTTCCTTTTTTGTACTTATAAAGCATTATGTGCCTCAAACGCTCTTTGGATACTTCCATGTTAGAAGGGTATTAATCAAAGAAATTTTTATTCTATTACTCTATAAAATAATATTTAATTAGTTTAAATGTACACAAATGCATAAAAATAATTTTAAATTGCATTAGATGTTCTAAAATACTATTAAATTTCATTCAATTTAAAAAAAGGTAAGATCGGACAGAACTTATGGGATGACCTGATAGATGTATAGAACAAAATGTAATATCTGGAGAAGAGTTGGTGTAGCTGGTTTAATGGGTTATATTTGCTTGTTGGTGTATTTTTTAAAGTCTTTAAGCCAGGAGAGAAAGCAGTGTCACGAACATTCGCAGGGGGCCTTGATGTTTCTGAGAGGAAAGGAGGAATGTAACTTCATATCTAAGACTTGAGCCGAATACCAGCAATGGACTGGGCTCCGCTAATGGCTCTCAAGGTGTCAGGTAGTGGTGTTTTAAGGCGGCGAGCTGGCAGAAACGTTAGCGTGCCGGGCGAAATGCTTAGCGGTATTTCGTCTGCCGTTACGTTTTGAGTTCAAATTCCGCCGAGGTCGACTTTGCCTTTCATCCTTTCGAGGTCGATAAATTAAGTACCAGTTACGCACTGGGGTCGATATAATCGACTTAATACCTATGTCTGTCCTTGTTTGTCCCCTCTGTGTTTAACCCCTTGTGGGTAATAAAGAAATAGGTAGTGGTGTTTTAAAACCGGACGACGGATTAAGTTTACTACACAAAATGTAGATTGCTTAGAACAGTAGTTCTCAATATTTTTTTTTTTTACCTATGGACCCCTTTGATCTCTCCTTCACTCGGATGGGTCCCATAGCCATTTGATGCTTTAAAAATCCTATAATATTTTTATAATTAAATATAATTAAGAATTGTATTAAAAAGGTTAAAGTATTTTGTATATCATAGAATTATAATCAGTTTATTGCACATAAATTTTAAGAACAAAATATTTATATGAACACTTAAGGGTCATATGGACTCCTGTTGTGAATCGCTGGTGTATAATGTGACGAGGATTTAATTGGGATGTGATGATGCGATTTCTTTTGTCTTCAATCAATGAGTGCTGAGTACATTAAAGTCTTCCTCCAGTGATAGCATTTGCGAGAGTATTAAAGTGTTGTAGTTTGGTAAAACGATTGGGAAGGTGAGGGTACTGATGGTGGTGTCGCATTCATCAACCATTAGTCATAAGTCTTCACCAATCAATCAATTGATTTTATTTTGAATGCAGTGTAAGATGTGCTTGTGTGTAACAGCCACACTTGTCCCAGATACTTGACCAGTTCTCCAATATGATATATATTCTCCTTGAGTTTTATAGAGCGTCAGTGACTAATCTAACAGGAAGTGTTTTCCGATCCTGGAGCTGCAGTTTTATCAATTTTTTAAAAGCGAAGCCGCCCTAAGAGATCCTCAGAGATCGTATTTGAAGTTACTTCAAACATTTTACTTGCCCCTCCTCTCAAAGTTTCTGACCTTTTTCTATAATCAGGGAACCTTATTGAGAGTGGTGGATTGGTAGAATAGTTATTTGTTCGAGCTTTTTGCATTCTGAGTTCAAATCCTGTCGAGGTCAGCTTTACCTTAAATCTTCCAGAAGACGATAAAGTACAAATCAAAGTACTGAGGTCGATTAACCGTTTAACCACTACTCTTAAAATTGCTGGCCTTGTACTTTAATTTGAAACACTTATTATTGTTATTATTATTGAAATAAGAGCAGCCGTTCTAAAGTTTGAGGTGGATACATTTTGTGTGGAATGGTTGTAAATATATTGATTTCAAATTCTGACACAAGGCCAGCAATTTCGGGGAAGGGAGTAAATCGATGACATTGACTCCAGTATTCGACTGGTAATTATTTTAGCGACCTCGAATTGATGGAAGGCCGGGTCGACTTCGGCAATATTTAAATTCAGAATGTAAGGTCGGAAGAAATGTCGCAAAGCAATTTTTCCAGCATGGTAACGACTCTGCCAGCTCACCGCTTTAACGGCTGTAAATATATTGTACCAAACACGGCTATTTTTATGATAACATGACAATGGTATTCTAGAGAGCGACGAGTTGGCAGAAACGTTAGCACGCCGGGCGAAATGCTCAGCGGTATTTCGTCTGCGTTACGTTGTGAGTTCGAATTCCGCCGAGGTCGACTTTGCCTTTCATCCTTTCGGGGTCGATTTAATCGACTTAATACCTATGTCTGTTCTTGTTTGTCCCCTCTGTGTTTAGCCCCTTGTGGGTAATAAAGAAATAGGTATTTCGTCTGCGTTACGTTGTGAGTTCAAATTCCGCCGAGGTCGACTTTGCCTTTCATCCTTTCGGGGTCGATAAATTAAGTACCAGTTACGCAATGGGGTCGATGTAATCGACTTAATCCGTTTGTCTGTCCTTGTTTGTCCTCTCTGTGTTTAGCCCCTCGTGGGTAATAAAGAAATAGGTATTCTAGAGAGCGTGGCGTACGCTTTTTGCTAATAAACCAACTACGAAAACATCTTAAATCGCAATTAAATTTTATTGAAGTAATTATTTTAACATGTTTTCGTCATTGAATATGTGACTGATATAATGAAGTTATATAAATATTAGATGATTGCGCGCACGTGTGTGTGCGTAGGTGTTTATGCGTCTTTGCATATACATGTATATGTGTATGTATGTTTATGTATGTGTGAATGTGTACGCGTATGTGAGTGTGTGTGTATAGATGTATGTATGTGTGCATGTATATATGTATGTGTGCGCATGTATGTATGTAAGTGTGTATGTATGTGAGTATATGTATACATATGTGTGTATATATATATATATATATATATATATATATATATATATGAATATATATCTGCGTATATATGCGCGTTTGCATGTATGCATGTGGATGAGTGTGTGTATCTGTGTGCGTATATATATGTACGTGTGCTTTTATGAAGGTATATGTGCAAGTATGTATGTTTATGTGTAAGTATGAATGTATGTGTGTATGTGTGTCTGACTTTGTATATATATATGTATGTTCGTGTACGTACGTACGTGTCTGTGTGTCTGAATGTGTATGCTTGTATATGTCTGTGTATGTATGTATGTATGTATGTATGTATGTATGTATGTATGCATGTATGTATGTATGTAAGTAAGTAAGTATGTATGTATGTATGTATGTATGTATGTGCATATCAGTGTGTCTGTAATGTGTGTATAGATGTATGAATGTATATACTAAACAGAATCCTGATAAAAAAAACGACATAGCATTTTAACATCTATTCTTCATAATTGCTTTAATGTCCCAATTGCATGTGGATTACGACTGTTACCTCTGTTTATAACATAATTTATTTCGTTTAAAACTAAGCAATTTGCATTATACATGTTCCACAGTACCAAAATGTGTTATGTAAATGTCAGTTTTGAAATTACGCAGTTAAAGATAATGAGGAGGCAGAAGTATTAGCGCAAAGAAAGGGAATGTCCCGTTAATGCTTAATTTCGCTCCATTTATCGCCAGAATTTAAACCCATAATACAATGAGATTTACTCAATAGGCAGTTCCCGTTCGAATCGGATTAAAAGGACGTAAATCATATAAGAACAGAGAGAGAGAGAGAGAGAGAGAGAGAGAGAGAGAGAGAGAGAGAGAGAGAGAGAGAGAGAGAGAGAGAGAGAGGTGGGAGGGAGAGAAATAGATGTGTGGAGAGGCATTGAAACTTTGAGCTAGCTTTATGAACGCCAAAACTCGCAAGGCCGAAGTTATCTTGATATCTATAAATGACTGAGGTTACAACACTCCCCCGCCACTCCCTGTACGGGACGTCGGTCCTTCGCAGGGTTGACTCCCCAGCTATTACTGGAACTCACCTCATCTTCAACTAAGTGGACTGGAACAACACGAAATGAAGTGTTTTGCTCAAGAAAACAGCGCAGCTCCCGGTCCGAAAATCAAAACCACGAATTAAGACCATGGTTTCGTTATTAACCACAGAAGCAGAATTAGTTCAAATTAGTGATCTGTATATCATACTCAAAGGAGATAGATTGTGGTATTGGTCTTGGCAAAACATCTCTTATAGAGGTACAGAGTTAAGAAAAAAACAAGCAACAGAAATATATCAGCAGAAATCCCGATTTAGCAAAGCCACGATCGCTGCTGAATGATTTTCGTCTACTTCTGATATATTTCCGTGTTTTTAACATTATTTGTCTATAAGAGATGCTTTCTCAAGATGAATACCGTAGTTTAGAAGGTTTTTAACGGTATATATACTTAAATTATAATAGACGTGGTTGTGTGGTATGAAGTCTGCTTTCCAACCACAAGATTCCGGGTTCACAGTC
>NC_042998.1:83723183-83728183 GCF_006345805.1 Octopus sinensis
ATAAGTCTCACGCAGATTTCACATGGCTAATGTCAATGGATTAAGTTAATGAATTTTGATAATTTGAAGTAAAAAACAAAAAACAATATTAATTAAATTTTGACAAAGCTACAAAATTAATTGCCTTTTGAATAAGATTGTGTTGTGTATCTAATGTGCCATGCAAATGTCTATGAATAATAATTAAAAGAGGAAGCGTTTCTAAATTGCATGAACGTATGGAGGATCGAAACTGTCTGAGGAAGACAGATTTATATGAATAGCTTTGCTGAGCTCATTAAGCAGTAGATTTAAAACATACGTTAATAAGCATTGTTTTAAAAACATCAAATCACAATTAATGAAGTATTAAAATTCCATTCCTTATTTAAATCAATTAAGCTCAATACAACAAAAATCCGACAATCAATGTTTTCATATATAAGAATTTGAATAAGACATCCAAGTTTTCTCCCCGCAAAAACTTTATATATACAGGGCAGGCATTGCTGTGTGGTAAATAGCTTGCTTACCAACCACATGGTTCTGGGTTCAGTCCCACTGCGTGGAACCTTGGGCCAGCGTCTGCTACTCACGCCTTGTGAGTAGATTTGGTAGACGGAAACTGAAAGAAGCCTGTCGTATATATATATATATATTATATATATATATATATATATATATATAATGCTGTGTTTGTCCCCCCATCATCGCTTGACAACCGATGTTGGTTGTTTTAATATCCCCGTACTTAGATTTCGGCAAAAGTGACCGATAGCATAAGTACTAAGCTCACAAAGAATAAGTTCTGGGATCGATTTGTTCGACTAAAGGCGGTGGTCCAGCATGGCCGCAGTCAAATGACTGAAACAAATAAAAGAATGTACATACATATATGTATGTAATAATTCTATGTGGTGTGTGTGTGTGTGTATATATATATATGTATATATATATATGTAATTTATATATATATATATATATAATATATATATATATATTATATATATATAACTATGCATATAATGTACACACGCACGCGCACACACATCTGTATCGACTGTTAATAAAAAAAAACATAATACATAAATACAATATCGTCTGTCATATTGCTATACGATTTTTCACATCTGTATCACGAGTTATGTATGTATATATGATATATATATATATATATATATTATATATATATATATATATATATATATGTCACTCGTTTCAGTCGTTAGACTGTGGCCATGTTGTGGCCCACCTTGAAAATTTTGGTCAAAAGAATCCGCCCCAGTGTATATAGACAGGTAAACATACATTATGCATACTCATGTACACATGTGTCTGTATGTGAGTTTAAATATTTATTAAATATAGCTGTATGGTGGGAGTGGCTTTGGTATTGAACATTTTGTATCTTTTACTTGCCTAATCGAATACTTTAAATGCATGTACACTTTCAGTAAAACGGAATTCGCTTTTCTTTTCTTTCTTTTCATCTCTACATTCTTTTCTATTCTAGGCACAAGGTCAGAAATTTTGGGGGAGAGGGCCAGTCGATTAGATCGAGCCAGTACGCAACTGGTACTTAATTTATCGACCCCGAAGGGATGAAAGGCAAAGTTGACCTCGACAGAATTTGAACTCAGAACGTAAAGGCATTTATCTCTATATTAAGTCATCATGAAATTGATGTCTCTTTTTTTAATACGACTGTATCTCTAAAATACCCGATTTGCTGTGTTCTAACACATCGAAGCATATCTTGTGTCCCGAATTAAGTAATATAGATATATCTACTCTGTATGATTACTTTCTCTTACAGACACATTTGTCATAGGATTAATGAATTTTAAATTACATTTTGAGAAATTTGAGGAGAAAACGTTTGTAATAATCTGAAAGTATGATTTAAAGCACGCACGTGTGTATCCACATCTCCTCTTGTCTTCATATAATTTATCTGCTTTACCTTCACACGCTTTGTAGACTGGCTATGTGGTAAGTAGCTTGCTTACCAACAACATTATTCCGAGTTCGGTCTCACTGCGTGGCACCTTGGGCAAGTGCCTTCTACTATTGCCTAGGGCCGACCAAAGCCTTTTGAGTGGATTTGGTTGACAGAACCTGAAAGAGCCAGTCGTATATAAAATGTATATATATATATATATATATATATATATATATATATATTATATATATTATATATATATATATATAGTACATACATGTATGTATGTATGTATGTATGTATGTATGTATGTATGTAGTATATTTTTCTGTGTCTGTGTTTGTCCCCCCCTCATCGCTTGACAACCGATGTTGGTGTGTTTTTATATCCCCGTAACTTAGCAGTTCGGCAAAAGTGACCGATAGCATAAGTACTAAGCTCACAAAGAATAAGTTCTGGGATCGATTTGTTCGACTAAAGGCGGTGGTCCAGCATGGCCGCAGTCAAATGACTGAAACAAATAAAAGAATGTACATACATATATGTATGTATAATTCTATGTGTGTGTGTGTTGTGTATATATATATATGTATATATACTATTATATATATATATATATATATATATATATATATATATATCACTATGCATATAAATGTACACACGCACGCGCACACACATCTATGTATATCGACTGTTAATAAAAAAAAACATAATACATAAATACAATATCGTCTGTCATATTGCTATACGATTTTTCACATCTGTATCACGAGTTATGTATGTATATATGATATATATATATATATATATATATATATATATATATATATATATATATATGTCACTCGTTTCAGTCGTTAGACTGTGGCCATGTTGTGGCACCACCTTGAAGAATTTTGGTCAAAAGAATCCGCCCCAGTGTATATAGACAGGTAAACATATACATTATGCATACTCATGTACACATGCGTCTGTATGTGAGTTTAAATATTTATTAAATATAGCTGTATGGTGGGAGTGGCTTTGGTATTGAACATTTTGTATCTTTTACTTGCCTAATCGAATACTTTAAATGCATTGTACAGCTTCAGTAAAACGGAATTCGCTTTTCTTTCGTTCTTTCATCTCTACATTCTTTTCTATTCTAGGCACAAGGTCAGAAATTTTGGGGGAGAGGGCCAGTCGATTAGATCGAGCCAGTACGCAACTGGTACTTAATTTATCGACCCCGAAGGGATGAAAGGCAAAGTTGACCTCGACAGAATTTGAACTCAGAACGTAAAGGCATTTATCTCTATATTAAGTCATCATGAAATTGATGTCTCTTTTTTTAATACGACTGTATCTCTAAAATATCCCGATTTGCTGTGTTCTAACACATCGAAGCATATCTTGTGTCCCGAATTAAGGTAATATAGATATATCTACTCTGTATGATATACTTTCTCTTACAGACACATTTGTCATAGGATTAATGAATTTTAAATTACATTTTGAGAAATTTGAGGAGGAAAACGTTTGTAAATAATCTGAAATGTATGATTTAAAGCACGCACGTGTGTATCCACATCTCCTCTTGTCTTCATATAATTTATCTGCTTTACTTCACACGGCTTTGTAGACTGGCTATGTGGTAAGTAGCTTGCTTACCAACAACATTATTCCGAGTTCGGTCTCACTGCGTGGCACCTTGGGCAAGTGCCTTCTACTATTGCCTAGGGCCGACCAAAGCCTTTTGAGTGGATTTGGTTGACAGAAACTGAAAGAAGCCAGTCGTATATATAAATGTATATATATATATATATATATATATATATATATATATATATATATATATTATATATATATATATATATACATACATGTATGTATGTATGTATGTATGTATGTATGTATGTATGTATGTATATGTTTCTGTGTCTGTGTTTGTCCCCTCAACATACGCTTGACAACCGATGCTAGTGTGTTTACGTCCCCGTAACTTAACGGTAGAATAAGTACTAAGGCTTACAAAGAATAAGTCCTGGGGGCGATTTGGTCGACTAAAAGGCGGTGCTCCAGCATGGCCGCAGTCTCATGACTGAAACAAAAGAATAAGAATCATTGTTATTGCATTTTAATTCATCATTCGAGTTCTTGTTGCTAAAACAGAAGCCATTACTGTTGGCGAAAGCGCATTCTGTTTGTGGTCAGGACAATCCTGGGTCTATGGGCTTTCTTGGTTGGCCCTTGTTGGAGTTTATTCTGTATCTTCATACTATCTCATACTTTGTATACTATGTATACTTTCATCTCATTTCGCACTCTCTCCCCTTGCGTTCCCCCCATCTTATATGTAACCCCCCACAGGTTGTACGCTACCCTTGTGATATCCCACTCATCTATGTCCCTGTGACAAAAAAAAAAAGAAAATATTATTACTGTTATTATTATTATTATCATTATTATTATTATTTTATTATTATTATTATTATTATTATTATCATTATTATTATTATTATTATTATTATTATTATTTTATTATTATTATTATTATTATTATTATTATTATTATTTTTATTATTATTATTACTATTATTATTATTATTATTATATTATTATTATTATTATTATCGTTGTTGTTGTTGCTGTTATTATTATCATTATTATTATATTATTGCTGAAATAATGATCATTATTATTGTTGTTGTTATTATTATTATCATTATTATTATTGTCGTTGTTATTAATATTATCTTTATTATTGTTGTTGTTGTTCTTGTTATTATTATGATTATTATTATTATTATTATTATTATTATTATTATTATTATTATTTGTGCATTTATCCACCACCATTTCGTTCATCAAAAGGGTGTAAATGAAAATGTTCACAGAACGTGTGGGATGTACAAACAAGTTATATAAGAACAAAAGACAAAAACATTTTATGATGTATTGAGTCGATAAATGAATACAAATAAAAAATAAACTTAGACAAAATAATACATATATTAGATTGATGCGCATGCACGCTCGCCCACGCAAATATATGAGTACATATAAATAAAATGCAGATAGAAACAAATACTAACAA
>NC_042998.1:83734633-83744633 GCF_006345805.1 Octopus sinensis
TATATATATATAATATATATCTATATATGTCTATATTATATATTGTATATATATATATGTATATATATAGATATATAATAATATATATATATGTATGAGTATGTGTATATATGTGAGATAATGTTTCACTTAAATAGTTTCAGTATCAAAGTGAAACTATTAAAGGGAAAGTATCTGACATTACAACAGGTTATTATTTCACTTTTGACACGTAATACTGAAATAGTGGAGAAGATATGATATTGCTCTGGGCTCGCAGTAGGCAAGAAGTTAAAATTTGGGGGGCCTATGACACTACAGGGACCCTAAGTAAGGCATGTGCAAAATTTGAATGAAATTGGTTGTGTAGGTCTCAAGTTTTACGGATTCACACAGACACACAGACACACAGACAAACACATATCATCTTTATATATATATATACATATATATATATATATAAACACAAGGACATATATATGTATATACATTTATCTTTTATATTTTGCTTGTTTCGTTTATTAGATTGAGGCCATACTGGAACACCGTCTTTAGTCGAACACATCGACCCCAGGACTTATTCTTTGTAAGCCTAGTACATATTCTATCGGGTTCTTTTGCCGAACCGCTAAGTTAAGTGGACGCAGACACGCCACTATCCGTTGCCAAGCGATTGTGGGGGACAAACAGAGACACATAAATATATACACACACATACACACACGCACACAAACACACAAACACACACACTCATATACATTTGACGGGCTTCTTTGAGTTTCCGTCTACCAAATCCAGTCGCAAGGCTTAGGTCAGCTCGAGGCTATAGTAGAAGACATTTACCCAAGGTGCCATGCAGTGGTCAGCAAGCTTCTTACTACACAGCCATTCCTACGCCTATGAATATATATATATATATATATATATATAGATTAGATAGATAGATATAAGATAGATAGATAGATAGATAGATAGATAGATAGATAGATAGATAGATAGATAGACACACACACATACATAAATCTATATGCATGCAACGCACACAGACAGGCTCAAACAGACTCATGCACATATACACACGTACACACATATAAAATAAGATATAAATATGAAAATGAAATGAAAATACAGAAGTAAAGAAAAATAAGTAGATATATCATGTCGGCCATGCAAAGAACAGATCAAATTTGTACACCATGCTCGCGCGCGCACACACGTATATACACATACACTTTCACATACAAGCATACGTTTATATATGTATATATGTATGTATGCATATATATGTTAGTGTGTTTGTGTATATGTGTTTGTGTGTAAGTACGTGTGTATGTGTGAGAGCATTGAAAGTAACAGCAAATGTAGTGTAGCTTTTAGATATCTTCCGTCCATCTTAAATGTAAAACTCTTACAAAAGCAAACCAATGTACGTTACTGTTAATAGAAATTGGACGTTAATTGGTTTTCTCTGCTGATGCTTTTATTGTCTTTATATTTGTTTTTGTTGCTCTTTAGCCCCAGGACAGCTCTGGTTCAGGAGCAAACTGGTAATTGCAGACGATCAAGTCACGACCATGACGTCTTTTGTGTTCGTCGATCGTTTGTGACGTGAGGGAGATTTACCAGATATTTTAGCTGGTCTCGGGACAGCGTAGAGCGTCTCTACTTGTCAGATGGTAATCGTTATGCCTGTTGGTGTTTAATCCAGGGTCAGTCTCACTGAGCAGACCAACGATGGAAAGCTTCCCATCCCTGATCTTGCATCTTTGTTTTTTTGCGTGTATGTTGGATTGTTGGTATGTCTGTGGAATAGTAATACAATATATCCTTTTGATATATACATGCTACATTGATGATGAGGAGGAGGAGAGGGAGAAGGGGAGGAGAGGGAGGAGGAGATTGAGGAAGAGGATGAGGACGAGGAGGATGAGGACGAGGAGGATGAGGATGAAGATGAGGAGGTAGAAGACGTCGACGACAACGACGCGACGAGGACAGTCATTTAACGCTAATTTTCACTTTTAAATTACTTTCCTTCAAGAAAGCATAGAAGCTAAGAAATTCACATTTTCTTCATTAATACATACATACATACACACACACACATATATATAAATGTATATGTATATGTACATATATATATACATCTATATGTATATATATATATATATTTATATATATATATATGTATATATATTTATACATCTATATATATATTTATATATATTTATATATATATATATGTATATATGTTTATACGTATATGTATATATGTGTGTGTGTGTATATGAAAGTATACGAATACGTACACGTACACACATATATATATATATATGCACACACACTTACAGACAGACACACACACGCATATACACACACATATGATTAATGATTGTTGGTGCTGTTTTCTCTTGCTTTTCTCCCCTCTGCTACTATAATTACGCCTATTATTGTTGTTGTTTTTGTCGTTGTTGTTATTATTATTATTATTATTATTATTATTATTATTATTATTATTATTATTGAGTGGGAGAGCAGCGCATGCCATCAAAATGACGTTATTATTATTATTTGCTCTTAAAAATCCGACTCTGATACGATGCCATGTTCAATAGCCAATTAGCGAAGGATCAAGTAATTCTCAATGCGTCGCACTTGAAAGACACCAGCACGTACACACACACGCACACACACACACACACACACACACACACACACACACACACGCACACACACATACACACATACACGCACAAACGTATGTATACATACATGAAAGAAAGAATGACTTGAAAGTGATAGCAGAAGTATTTTTTACCTTTTCCCCTATTGATTTTTTTTACTCCGGATATTGACCTGTAAATATTAATAGCACAGGACGCATAATAGAAACAAAAGAATGGAAAAAGCGAACGAAGCAACTTCTGTAAATATTGATTTGTATGATGCCAGTTTATATTCTTGCTAATGGTTCCGCCGTTGGATTTGGAAGAAAACTTCGTTTAAGGTAGAGTATTCATATGTGTTTATCAACCATGTGTATCGTTTTCTGTTTTGATATGTCTGTCAAAATTATGGCGGCTGAATCATCAGTATGCCGGGCAAAAATGCTTAGCAGCATTTCGTCCGTCTTTACGCCACGAGTTCAAATTCCGCCGAGGTCGACTTGCCTTTCATTCTTTCGGGTCGATGAAATAAATTCCAATTGAATACTAGGGTCAATGTAATCGACTAACCCATCTCCTGAAATTGCTGGCCTTATTTCAAAATTTGAAACTAATATATCTGTCAAATGGTTAATATATTTATTAGAATATAAGGATATATATGGCTGCAAGTATGGCTGTACGGTTAAGAAGCTCGCAACCACCTTGCATGGCTTTGTGTTCACTCCCACAGTGCAGCGCCTTGGACAAGTGTCTTATACAATGGATTGCAAATAGATTTGGTAAACAGAAACTATGCTTGTGTGTGTGTATATAAGTGTGTGCGTGAGTGTGTATGGTGTGTGTGTGTGATTTAAGTTTATTTGTACCATACTACTAATTGACAGTCGGTGCTGGTTTGTTTATGTCTTCGTAACTGAGCGGTTCGGCAACTGTGACAAATACTATACTTAATATTAAGTACTAGTGTCAATTTGTTCGTCAAAACCAAAGGTTCTGAAAGGTGGCCATGTGGCCTCTCGGGGAGTGGAGCAAGTATTTGGAATTCGAGGGGGGCGTTTTGGAGCAAAGGGGCTCTCTTGTACCAAAGAGCACTCTTTCGATAGACATGTTGATCTCATAAGTGTCACGTGATGGAAATAAACGCAATTACCAAACTTTCAATTCATAGTTTCGTTTTTGTTTTGCATTTCAATTTGTACATCTATATTCCCAACAGCCTACAAGCCAATATGTAAAACGACGTCCTTTATTTTTTTAATCATCTGCTGATATCAAAATAAGTAGGATATTGAAAAATAAAACTATTTTCGGTGGAGTGGTGGAATTTGTGACTCAAAGGGTCAAAAAGGGGCCTTTGGCCAAAATGGGTTGAGAACTTTTGGTCTAATCCCTTCAAGGCGGTGCGTCAGCATGGTCGCAATTTCATGAGTGAAACAAGCAAAAGATAAAAAAATAAAGTGTTAGATACTTTATATAATTTATCAGTCAAAAGATACTAGTCAAGATAGTGTGTGGCAAACTGAAAATGAAATCCATCAATTGCATTTAATGTTAGAGAAACGTTAGCATGCCGGGCGAAATACTTAGCATTATTTTGCCTGTCTTTACGTTCTGAGTTCAAATTCCGCCGAGGTCGACTTTGCGTTTTATCCTTTCGGGGTCGATAAATTAAATACCAGTTGCGTTTTGGGGTCGATCTAATCGACTGGACTCCCACCTCCCCCAAAATTTCGGGCCTTGTGCCTAGAGTAGAAAAGAATGTTAGAGAGTAGTGTGAAGATTTCGTCCTGTAAACGTTGAAGTAAAATTAATGTTTATTCTTTTACTTTTTCATTTGCTTCAGTCTTGGCTGCGGCCATGCTAGAGCACCGCATTTAGTCTAATAAATTGACCCCATGACTTATTCTTTGTAAGCCAAGTACCTATTCTATCGGTGTCTTTTGCCCAACCACTAAGTTACAGGGACGTAAACACACCAGCATCGGTTGTCATGCGATGTTGGTGGGGGACGAGCACAGACACACAAACATACACACACGCACACACACACACATTTATATACAACGGGCTTCTTTCAGTTTCTGTCTATCAAATCCACTCACAAAACTTTGGTCGGCCCGAGGCTATAGTAGAACACACTCGCCCAAGATATCTCAGAGTGGGACTGAACCCGGGACTATGTGGTTAGTAAGCAAGGTACTTACCACACAGCCACTCCTGTTCACTACTTTAAATCTATTGATATTACGAAATAATTTTCAAAATTTTTCACCTATCAAGGTTGATAGAAATTTATCAGAAACCTAAGAAAATATAGTGAAGTTAAGCCTTAAAACACATGGTCTTCGAGTTCCAATTTATTTTGACTATACGGAAGAATTTATTAACGTGACCGTTATGATTTAACTGGTGTTTGGGACATAAATTAGCATGAAACATTAATGGAAGGGTTCAGTTTTGATCACTTTAGAAGTAGGTTTTGCACCATAGAACTAAGGATGGTTTCATCCGGGTTGGTATTAAAAGGGTTTAAATACAGTGATGTAGCTTCTATCGCCCAGGGCAGCATACGAACTTGCCGCAGACTCCTCGGGGAACCCCCAAGCTGGCTTATACGACAAAGGCAAAACTCCCTCCACTTAAAAGAGCCCCCAGTGCGGAACACTCCCACCCCACTCGCCCAGCTCCCATTCACCCCCACTTTACTGGCCCTACCCTCACTTATTCCCGTCCCCAGCTACTCTACTTGTTAAATACCCTTCGTCTATTGTTTTAGAATTTTAGCTGCTCTACATATAAGTGCCATATCTTTACAAGAAAGTGGTGAAACGAAAGAGTGTTGTAAATATTTGTACACTTTTGTAGTCATCCACTATGCCTCCTGGGGTGTGGGTCATTGATAATGTTGTCTAGACATTTGTTTGGCTCTGTATCCCTTGTTGGTTCTACGAATGCCAATCGCTAAATGTTTTTGGACCTCCTCTTTTATTTGGTGTCAAGATGTCTACATTATATAGATTACAATGTCAAATGTAATCCTTTTTTATTCATTATTTTCAATTAGTCGTGAATTATCTTCTAGCTTTGAGATTTCGATAACGAGATTGTTTATTTTTTGAATGGCATTGTAAGATAAGTGCGAGAAGTAGGATCTGAACAGATTCAGCATAAAACAGGTCGAATATTTGGACCGAATAGGGCCAAACAGTTAAAATGCACAGCCTTTGACTGTTCAATCAGGCTTCAGATGAAAATTAGCTTTAGATGATAGTCATAACCAACATCATCCTCATCACTACCATATCTAGTTAGAGAGAGAGAGAGAGAGAGAGAGAGAGAGAGAGAGAGGAGAGAGAGAGAGAGAGAGGGAGGGAGAGAGAGAGATTTGATTGAAATTATTTTCGTAATGCATATTTTATTGTCTCTGGAGTCTAAAAGCTAAAGTTAAACTTATTTGCACTGGAACTACAATAGAAATTATTTGTGAATGAAATTATTAACGAAGACTAAGACTAGCTCAGCGTCCTCCAGCCTCGGCTAACCCAATAGTCATGAGTAAATAATTCACACAGAAAACGAAAACAATTACAGATCAAGCACAAAAGAAAAACAAAACAAAATTTCGTATCAATAATTTAAACCCGATTTAAATGTAATTTCTGCTTATTTTTGAGCTTTTGGACATTATTTTTATGATGAAACTCAAGAGAGGGAGAAATAAAATTAATTTGAAAAGTGAGATGAATGGAAGAACGCCTGCGAACATCTTCGTATGATTTCATTAAAATTCAATATTCACGAAAACATTTTTTTTTCTCTGGCATTGTGTATACTCGAAATTAACCATCATCACCATCTTGATCGTTATCACTGTCATCATCATCGTCGTTGTCATAGTCAACATAATTAGCTTCATCACCACCACCACACTACCTCCACAACCACAACCATCATCATCATCATCATCATCATCATCATTTATATAATAACAAAATCTATTACATGTTGATTTGATTGTGAGGAATGTTATCCTAAGGTTTTGCGGCAACAAATTTGAAGAATCTTTCGTAAGATTTGTGCAAAATACATACAAGAAAGCATTCTTCTCCGCCCAGACTTACGCAATTTCTTGATCTCAGTTTTCTTAACACCATTGATATTCCATCTACTATAATATGGTATTTTAAAATTTATGTTTCTTTTTTTTTCAGTCTTCTATGATCACATTGGTCTCCTTATTTTAACAGTATAGTCAGTCTCTATGAAAAACATCCCATAACACTAATCATCATTCGTTCTCATAACCTTTGGCTCGTGGTAATATTTTTCCGTCGTTTCGAATCGACAAACTTGACAAACATTCCAGTACATTAGAATGACAGCTAGCTGTACTGCACCGCACTACTTTTATTATTATTGTTGTTGTTATTATTATTATATTATTATTATTATTATTATTATTATTATTATTATTATTATTATGTTGTTGTTGTTGTGTGTTGTTGTGTTGTTTTATTATTATAATAATTATTATTATTGTTGTTGTTGTTGTTATTATTATTATTATTATTATTATTATTATTATTATTATTATTATATTTTTATTATTATTATTATTATTAAAGTCAAAATTAAAAGAAGAGTGCCATTGTAATCAAGTGAACGATATTTCGACATCTCGTGTGTCTTCACCAGGTTCAAAAAATAATTTTTAATCTATTATTATTATTATTATTTTATTATTATTATTATTATTATTATTATTATTATTATTATTATCATTATTATTATTATTATTATTATTATTATATTATTATTATTACTATTATATGTAGGTAAAAATGCACCGGAGTCTTTAGTCGTCTGTCAAGTCACAAGGACCTCAGACAAATAACACTTACCTTAAGATGTGCTCTGTGCCCAATAAGGCTGCTTTTTGCACGGGATTTCCAGTTGCCTTAAGGAGTTTTGAACTTTCAATAGGATTGAGCCTAGCGCTCTGATCACCACTTGTATCACTTTTACATTACCCTCTCGCATTCCATACAGTCTTGTCATTTCCACTTTCAATTCAGAGTACTTGGTGATTTTTTTCAACCTCTTTACTCATAACCTTCATGTCATTTGGTATGGCTACATCAATGATTTGACAGTATTTGTCTCATTCAATACGACAATATCCGGCCGTGTCTCAGAATATCGTTACTTTTCCATCATCCTGCATAACTTTTACTTGGTACATGCTCATACCAATTCTCTGATACTTCATATTGGCATTTACAGCATAAAAGCCAATGGAGATACACACACACTTTATTGTGACGGCGCTTGTATTCTTTTTGTACAAGGCTCTCACGTTATCATCATCATCATCATCATCATCATCATTATTATTATTATTATTATTATTATTATTATTATTATTATTATTATTATCATCATCATCATCATCATCATCATCATCATCATCATCATCATCATCATCATCATCATCATATCATTATTATTATTATTATTATTATTATTATTATTATTATTATTATTGCCTTTGCACAGCTTCTAACGCTGGAGATGTACTACGGTTTCAGCTGTTCACTACCAGTGAACTAATCTAACACCCCTTATTTTTCGAGCACCATCTGGAGCATTCGAGCGGTTCCAAGCAGTGCTGTTTTCTGCAAGCCTCTATTTGTTCCATCTATTTGCTCCACCTTTAGTGCAGCCCCTATTTGTTCCATATTTTCATTATTATTATTATTATTATTATTATTATTATTATTATTATTATATTATTATTATTACCAGTAGTAGTAGTAGTAGTAGTAGTAGTAGTAGTAGTAGTAGTAGTAGTATCATAATCATCATTATCATCATCATCATCATTATTATGAAAGAAATACTAAAAGAATGCAAGAAGTCATCATTATTTTAATTGCTGTTCTGTTGTTCTTTTATGTCGAAGCGAACGGATGTTGGCAAGAGAGTTCTCCAAGTAAAGTCCTTTTTGTCGCATTGCCTGGATAATAAAATATTATGTTGTTTCTTTTTTTCTTTCTTTTTTCTTTCAATAAGAGAAGATTTATCAGTAGTATAACAAGACGGTTCTGAGATTTGACTCTAACATTTTAAAATCTTTTACATTCGCATAAATTTTTGCATTATCTGTTACACATTGGAAGATGGCTGAATCGGAAGTAGGAGGATGTGGCGGTCGATAGAGGAGTGGTGGTAGTTGTAACGCAAACACAAATGCCTTTACATCAAATTCAGGAGTAAAAAATGAAATAAGTGAAATATTCAAAGATGCACGAGGAGCTTCAATGTGAAACACTTACACTCACAGTCGTACAATGGAAGAAAAACACACACACACACACACGCACACATGCGCATACACGGTCACAAGCATATTCACACATACACAGAAACATATAAACAATCACACAAAGGAAATTTCCACACATAGACTCACACACACACACACACACATACATATATATATATATGCATACACACACACACACACACATATATACATATATACATACATACATACATACATTCATTCATACATTCATACATACATATATAAGTTATATATGTAAGCGTGTGCACATTCATGCACACATATATACACGCAGACAGACAGTCAGACAGTCAGACAGACAGACAGACAGATAGATAGATAGATAGATAGATAGATAGATAGATAGATAGATAGATAGATAGATAGATAGATAGATAGATAGATAGATAGATAGATAGATAGACAGACAGATAGACAAATAGTTAGATAGATAATGCCTGAACACAGATAATATAATTTGAAGAGAAGATTACTTCAAAATATATTCACAACTTATTTAGATATTTTTCATTTCCAATTGCAGTGTTTGCACATGCATTAATAAACATTATAAATTGTTCCTATAAATTTCTAATAATACAAATACACTAGAAAGATACCGGGAGACTTCTCGGCAAAAACTCTCCTTGATTTTATTATTTGTAACATAGAAACACTTAAAATTTTTATGCTTTTTATTTTACATCTATTTACCCTATGTAATATATAATATAGCATAATCTTTATATATAAATATTATATATAAAAGTAAGGTTCTGTGTCTGTCTCCTACGATTTAGATTCCTAACTACTTCCACATTTTGCGGTGCAGTTTAACCAAAACCGGGTATCTTATAGTCGTGATTCATATCGAGCCCTTCTGGGTATTAGCGCGCGTCTACGATGAGTCTACGATTTTAAAAAAAAATTACCATCATTTTTTTCCATTTTAATGCATTTTTTTCGCTATTATATAAGGGAAGTAACTCTCTAAAAATGTCTACGA
>NC_042998.1:83752133-83774633 GCF_006345805.1 Octopus sinensis
TGTAAATATATACACGCATATATATTATCTATATATATATATATATATATATATATATATATATATATATATATATAATATAATATATAATATATATGCTTATGTATATATGTATGCAAGTAAATGTATGAATATATGTACTTCTCCATACATTTTTGCAGTATGTATACATGCATACCACTAACTGGCTAAATTTCCATTCACAAAACGGAAACTCCTAACCATAAGAAACATGCAAATCAACCAGAGAATTTCCAAAGGAACTCCCTGTTGCTTTTGGCTACAAAAGAGTGGGGTGAAGCAACGTGAAATGAAGTGCCTCGTTCAAGAACACAACAGGTCGCCCGGTCCACGAAGCGAAATCACAATCTTACAGTTATGAGTCCAACATCCAGACCGCTAAGCCACGCATCTCTAAACATTAAAGAGAATTACTCCGAAATGGAGAAACGCAGCACCTCTTCGGGAAATTCACTGAATGTCCAATCACAAATTATGATTTGAAGTTGTTTTGCAATCAAACATCGATACAGAGTCACTTGCACAGGAGAAAAAGATGTCGTTGGGTCGAAATAAATACGTTCCAATGAATTAACAAAAGTAAAAAGATAATTCGATTGTTAAAATTAATGAAAATACGAAAGGTACAAGAACCCAATGAAACATATTAGTAATTGAATTTGAAGGAAATCATATCCAACATCCAAATATTGAAAGACCTCATGGAAAAATAATTCGTTTTTGAAACAGTGGCTCTCGGAGCACATAAAGCTATAAATAATAGAATGTAGGTATAACGTTGTAAAACCCTTTTTGGATAGCTAAGGTGAAGGCTGCCCGTGGAGTTCTAACATCTATCCAAAAGGGATTTTTTCAGTCCAATGTAGCTTGAAATGTTTCGAGGTCCACTGTACCAGACGTCAACCTTGAAAAATGTGTACATGACGACCAACATTGGAACTCATTGCAATGTATAATATATGTTTCCCATGATGATGATGATGAGTGATGATGATGATGATGATGATGAGGTGGAGGAGGAGGAGGAGGAGAATGGGGATGATGCCGAGGAAGATTATGGCGGTGAGATAACAGAATCCTAACGACGCTGGAAATACACCTTTGCGATGTTTGTCTAGGCATTCTGCGTTTTAACATCAAACCCCTCCAAGAACAACTTTATTATACATTCATTTAGGAGTCGATAGTGTCATCTAATCCCCTCCCTTCAAAATCGCTGCTTCTTGCTCGCTGTGTTTTTTTTTTATATATGTAGGCGCAGGAGTGGTTGTGTGGTAAATAGCTTGCTTACCAACCACATGGTTCCGGGTTCACTCTCACTGCGTGGCACCTTGAGTAAGTGTCTTCTACTATATCTCCGGACCTTGTAAGTTGATTTGGTAGACAGAAACTGAAAGAAGCCTGTCGTATATGTGTGTGTGTGTGTGTGTGTGTGTGTGTGTGTGTGTGTGTGTGTGTGTGTGTGTGCGTGCGCGTGTGTGTGTGTTTGTCCACCCAACATCGCTTGAAAACCGATACTGGTGTGTTTACGTCCCCGTAACTTAGCGGTTCGGTAAAACGAAACCGATAGAATAAGTACTAGGCTTACAAAAGAATAAGCCCTGAGGTCGAATCGCTCGACTAAAAAAGGCGGTGCTCCAGCACGGCCGCAAGAAATAAAATTAACAAAAATATATATATATATATATATATATATATATATATATTGATAAAACGGTAAGATAACAAAAGAAAGAAAGAGACCTCAATATTATGTAAATAGAGGAAATTTATCTATACAATATGTTACATTACTCGGTAGTCAAGATAAAACTCTGAGTTTCAGATGCCGAAGTGGAAATCCACAACACCATCTCTTCGGTTATCTGGCTATTTGAAAACGTTATGAAAAAATACCGTTAAAAATGAAGGGAAATTACTCTGTTATAACTCTGCTTTGCCTGCGTACTTATACATCGCTCGCATTTTTCGTCATAAAAATTATATAAAAATACATAAAAATATATAAAAATATCTAAAAATATATAAAATCTTCTTGGGACATAACACAGAAAGCATGTTCTATCCGTTTTCTTTAGGGGACCAAAAACGTAACAGAAATTTAGTCACATGTGGGCATGATCCGAAAAGCTCTGTCCTTGTATTTAGACATGTGGTAGGGTCTAAGCTGCTTTTCCAGATAAGCCATCTCTCCATGTCGCATATAAACCGCACCTTCCGCTGCCGTTAGTGTAGGGCTTACATCTGGCCAAAATCTTCCATTGTATGTTATAATCGACACCTTTATCTCTTAAAGACCAAATATGATTGGATAATTGTGTCGCTTTTCTTTTGTTCCAGTGCCTAAAGCTCAAAGTGTGGTTATTGAACCTGGCCTTGAAATTACCCTCTGTCAGGCCCACGTATTTCTTCGTCGAGACGGTGTCTTTAGTGGTTATAGAGTTTACGGTAAGACATTCCCTAACGTACATTTCGCCATCTACAAAGATGATGCCCTCGCCTTAACAGCTAATACAAATGGACCAGCACAAGATCGTTTTAGGAAGGATATTATCCAGTTAATGAAACACTTCGGACTTAGTATAACTATAGACACTAACCTGACGGTTGTCAATTTCTTAGACGTTTCCTTAGATCTTAATAATAATATTTATAAGCCTTATAGGAAGCCCAATGATAGACTAAGTTATATTAATGTAGGTTCATGCCATCCCCCTATAGTATTCAAAAATTTAGTTAAAAATATTAGTAAGAGGATTTCTAGCCTCTCATCTAATGAGGACATCTTCAATAGCGTTGCCCCAGTTTATAATAAAGCTTTAAAAGATAGTGGTTTTAGCGAAAAAATAAAATATACACCTATCACCAGCCCAACAGTAAGGAAAAGGAATAATAGAAATAGGAAGGTCATCTGGTTTACGCCCCCTTACTCACCCGAGGTGGCCTTCAATATAGGTAAATATTTCCTAGCACTGATAGATAGACATTTTCCAGTTAACCATGCTTATAGGAAACTCTTCAATAGACACAATTTAAAAATTAGTTTTAGTTCAACTACCAATTTTAAAAACATAATCAATCATAACATACAAAAAACACAAGAAGAAAACAGCTGTTCATGCAGGAATAAAGAATTGTGCCCGCTAAATGGAGCTTGCATGTCCAAGACCATCATATATGAAGCTACCGTAAACTCTATAACCACTAAAGACACCGTTTCGACGAAGAAATACGTGGGCCTGACAGAGGGTAATTTCAAGGCCAGGTTCAATAACCACACTTTGAGCTTTAGGCACTGGAACAAAAGAAAAGCGACACAATTATCCAATCATATTTGGTCTTTAAGAGATAAAGGTGTCGATTATAACATACAATGGAAGATTTTGGCCAGATGTAAGCCCTACACTAACGGCAGCGGAAGGTGCGGTTTATGCGACATGGAGAGATGGCTTATCTGGAAAAGCAGCTTAGACCCTACCACATGTCTAAATACAAGGACAGAGCTTTTCGGATCATGCCCACATGTGACTAAATTTCTGTTACGTTTTTGGTCCCCTAAAGAAAACGGATAGAACATGCTTTCTGTGTTATGTCCCAAGAAGATTTTATATATTTTTAGATATTTTTATATATTTTTATGTATTTTTATATAATTTTTATGACGAAAAATGCGAGCGATGTATAAGTACGCAGGCAAAGCAGAGTTATAACAGAGTAATTTCCCTTCATTTTTAACGGTATTTTTTCATAACGTTTTCAAATAGCCAGATAACCGAAGAGATGGTGTTGTGGATTTCCACTTCGGCATCTGAAACTCAGAGTTTTATCTTGACTACCGAGTAATGTAACATATTGTATAGATATATATATATAATATATATATACATATATTTTGTCTCTTTCCCCCAGCCCCACCAGCCCCATCCCCACATTTCATCCGTGGTGGTCAATGATAATTAGTGCTGTTTGTTTTTGTTGTTGTTTTTGAACACACCGAACAAAGTGCTTACCAGTATTTTGTGCGTCTTTAGGTCAAGAGTTAAAATTCCGTCGAGTCGACTTTTGAGGTTGACAAAATAAATACCAGTCATATGTCAATATCGATATAATCGACTAACCCACTCCTCAAAATTTCAGGCCTTGTGCTTACGGTAGAAAGGATTGTTACTGTTGTAGTTGTCATTATTATTATTATTATTATTGATATTATTGTTGTTGTTGCTGTTTTTGTTGTTGTTATTATTGTTGTAGTAGTAGTTGTTGTTGTTGTTGTTATTATTATCATCATTATTATTATTATTATTTATTATTATTATTATTCAGTAGTTTTATTTTTATAGCGTGCTTTCACTTCACTACCGAGCGCAGCTCTGTGTGCCTTGGGTATGTGCTGTGATTTGCTGTGATGCTCTGATGGTTATTGTATGGAAAGTGTTTTATTATTATTATTATTATTATTATTATATTATTATTATTATTATTATTATTATTATTATTATTATTATTTTCATTATCAACTTCTTTCAATTCGGCTTCCATTTCTTGCCGTGTGTCTTCCTGACACCTAGGGCAGAGAAACGCACTTGCATACATTTGCAGGCCATTAAAATAAACGCCCCAGATTATTGTTCATTTACAAAGTCATGTGACATGGGAAATTGGGGAGAAAGACAGAGAGAAAAAGGAAAGAATAACAAGTAAAAACAGTTGACAAAGAAGAAGAAAAAAGGAAACTTCACAGCGACAATCATCACCATCATCATCATCATCATCATCATCCTCCTCCTCATCATCATCATCATCATTATTATTATTATTATTATTATTATTATTATTATTATTTTATTATTATTATTAGTTGTAGTAGTAGTAGTTGTAGTAGTAGTAGTAGTAGTAGTAGTAGTAGTAGTGGTGGTGGTGGTGGTGGTGGTGGTGGTGGTGTGGTGGTAGTAGCAGTAGTAGTGGTAGCAGCAGCAGCAGCATCCTCATCATCATCATGATTTGTTCAGTTTTGTATATAGCGTAGGTCGGTGTTTGCAATTGATGTTTATTGGAATCAGTTCTCAAAACTCCACACAGAGTCCGAATATTTTAGGGCATTAACAGATGCAAGCGAAAGCAGATCTTTCGGGTGTAGCGATAACGAAATGTTTCTATTCGGTGGTGTTTTTCAAGTGCAAAAATGGAAGGGGTTGTAATTTTAGCGATGTTTCTCATTTTATTTTGGCTACAAATGATGTCACACTTGCCCTTCTGTAGTATCATGCTAAAGTTGCTGCCAAACTTTAAGGAATTTTTCTTGGAGAATAATGTGGTTTCCAAGTATAATGTATGACGATTATTAAATATATCTTTGTCGTTCGGACTACAACCAAATTGTCGTCATTTTCGTCAACATCATTATCATCATCGTCATCGTCATTACTACCACCACCACTGTCACAGTCACGACTATAAACATCATTATCATCATCATCATCGTCATGTTCGCCGCTACCACCACTCTACCACCATCATCATCACCATTATTATTCAGCTTACCGTAGCACCACCACCACCACCACTGCCGCAACCACCACTATCACCAATAACACCTCTACCATTATCGCCATCATGATCACCATCATCATCATTCAACTACATCCGTACCATTATCTTCATCGTTTCGATACGCTTACACCATCATCAATACCAGCTCTTTTTCCACCTTGTCGTGATATTCTACATCACCTCCACTATCACCATCACCATTACTATCAGCTTCTCTAATTCTAACACCTTAACTAGACATGTTCTTTTACTAAGAGAAACGATAAAACACAAATGTCACGAAATCCTACGGCAAAACCAAATATGTATACCTTAAAAAAATAATAAATACCAGCAACACGACCACCACCCACGCCACCAACAAAACGACTGCCACCGTCACCACCACTACCACCACCACCACCACTACCACCACTACCGCCACCACCGCCACCACCGCCACCACCGTCACCATCAACATTCCCATCATTGTCTGCTCCATCACTTCCACAGCCACTTTTGATGACATTTAATTAGTTTTAACCTCCTAAAACGTCCAGGCATGACTGTGTAGCTAAGGAGATCACTTTGTAACCATGTTGTTTCGGGTTCAGTCCCACTACGCGACACTTTGGGTACGTGTCATTTGTTATAACTCTGGACAAACCATATGTGTCTGTGTGTGCGCGCGCGTGTGTATGTGTGTGTATGTGTATACGTGTGTGTGTTAGCGGTTCGGCGGAAGATATCGATAGAGTAAGTACCAAACTTTAAATAAAATAAGTACTGGTCTCCTTTTGTTCGACTAAACCAGACACGAGCACCCTTTTACGAAAAGTGGGCCCCATGAGGTATGCATTATCATCAGTCGAGCCGCACTACTAAAAAAAAAAATTCAAGGTAACTTTTTGTCAGGTGTGCCCTTCAGAAAATCCCGTGGGCCACAGTTTCCTCATGACTGAACTAAACGCTTTAAAGCGATGTTTCAGCATGGCTGCGATCCAATGACTGAAACAAGTAGAAATAGAAAAACGGAAAACGCTGCCATTCTAGTGTTACTATTATTGCCACCGAGTCCATTACTTGTTCATCTTTAAGCAACACATGACATTTTATTTGTTTCGGTTTAGAAACAGGAAGACAATAACGCTTGTTAGTAATGGCATTCGCGTTTATATCTCTGGTGAAGAATCACTCGGTAAATGAACTGTCTTCCCCTCCTTCCCTCTCTTTCTCTGTCTGTCTGTCTGTCTATCCGTCTGTATGTATCTATGTATGGCTATCTGTTTGTCTGTCTGTCTGTCTATCTAATTTTCTATCATTTTGTGCCTCTGTCTATCTGTCTGCCTACCTCTAACTATAAACGTGGGTTTGTGTATAGATGGATGGAGAGATAGGCTGATAAAAACTGACAGAAACACACACACACATACAGACATGCAGACACATCGACACACAAACAGACAGACAGACAGAATGATTGATAGATAGATAGATAGATAAGATAGATAGATATATAGATAGATGGATAGAAAGTCAGACCGACAGACAGACAAACAGACAGACTGATAGATAGATAGATAGATAGATAGATAGATAGATAGATAGATAGATAGATAGATAGATATATAGATAGATAGATAGACAGACAGACAGATAGATAGACAGACAGATATATATATATATATATATATATATAGATATAATATATATATAGATATAGATAGATAGATAGATAGATAGACAGACAGACAGACAGACAGACAGACAGACAGACAGACAGATAGATAGATAGATAGATAGATAGATAGATAGATAGATAGATAGATAGATAAATAGATAGATAGATAGATAGATAAATAAGCAGATAGAGAGAGACAGACAGATAGATAGACAGACAGATAGATAGATAGATAGATAGATAGAAATATAGATTTGAATTCATGAAAGCATATGCATACATGCATGTGTGTGCATGCTTATGTGAATGATGTGTCTGCGTATGTGCCTGTGTATATATGTGTGTGTACATTTGTCTATATAGTTACTGCGTTGCGATAGTGATCGTTGATAGTCAAAGTAGTAGTAGTAGTAGTAGTAGTAGTAGTCTATTTACTAAAAAGTGCACTGTCAGACGGTCATCGCACTCAAGTAATTAGTTTTTCATTTTATGCTTCTATCAAGCATTTTTTAACGTTTCTATTGGAGGATGGTGAAGGGACGGGTGCGGTGGATGGGTGGGGGGTTTAATCTTTTTTGTGCTTTTGTTTTTGCTATTTCGATATAGTATTCTCTTCGCTTTATTCCGTCATGTTTTCTCATCCGGGTTCTCAACTGATAACAGGAAATTATCATCATACCCCTTACTTAGTTATTAACCAATAGCCTTTCACAAAGACATTGTGTCGTTGCTAAGCCCTTATATTCTGTTTTTCTGTCTTCTCTCATATTTATATACGTATAAATGATTGTCATATTTATTGTTTTAATTCATGTGTAAAAAAAAACTTGGACATAGGCACAGGAGTGGCTGTGTGGTAAGTAGCTTGCTTACCAATCACATGGTTCCAGGTTCAGTCCCACTGCGAGGCATCTTGGACAAGTGTCTTCTACTATAGCCTCGGGCTGACCAAAGCTTTGTGAATGGATTTGGTAAACGGAAACTGAAAGTTGTCCGAGGTATATATATGTGTGTGTGTATGTGTGTTTGCGTGTCTGTCCCTCCAACATCGCTTGACACACGATGCTGATGTGTTTACGTCCCCGTAACTTAGCAGTTCGACAAAATAAACCGATAGAATAAGTACTAGGCTTACAAGGAATAAGTCCGGGGTCGATTTCTTCGACTAAAAGGAAGGCGGTGCTCCATCATGGATATGTCGCAATGGAAAACATTAGAAAACTATGAAGGGTCGGTTACCAATAACAGAATAAAAACCTCGTTTGCTCACCCACGGCATCTGACACTATAACAAGTTACCGACTCCGTATGTATACGTCATCTCAGTGATAATGAAATGAAACCAGGTGTGTGTGTGGGGGGGTTGTTTGTATGTATGTGTGTGTGTGTTCAATTCCCCAAATACACAAAACATAATAATATCTAGCATTTAAATTGGCACGTGGAGAGATTGACAACAGCAACCTGGAAAAGCTACTGAGTTCAGTTGAGTGATCAATGAAAGTGAAATTAAAAATAATAAAATCGTGCGCATGAGCAGGCGCGGATGCACGCTTACCAATTAAAAAAAAACCGTGACTGCCAAATAAGTGCACCAATAATGAACACGGCAACAAACATATGCTCACTCACATAGACATATAGATAAACATACACAGTTTTTCTAGTAATATATGAAGATCAAGCACCGGTCTCTCATTGAAATGGTTTACAGAAGTCTATTGAAAGACTTGGATAATGAATTAAAGAACTGAAGTACAGTCAGAGTGTATGGATATTTTGGCAGCATGCCTCTCCCAAACTATACCAATGTTTACACACACACGCACACACGTAAACACGCACACGCTTACATACACACACAATCATATTATATCAATATATCATATATATAGGTATGTGTGTGTACATATATATTATATTATATTATAATATATATATATATATATACATACATATATATATATATGTATACATATATATATATATACATACATACATACATACATACATATATATATATATATATATATATATTATATATATATATATATATATATATATATATATATATATATATATACAATGCTAAAATATTCAGCCTCTTTTATCCTAAAACTACGTATCCTTAAATCCTTAGAAATGTTTTAGCCCGAAGGCCGCGGCCATGCTGGGGCACCACCGCTGTTTTAAATAACGTATGTAAATGTTTCTGTCTGTGCAAGTGTGTGCTTCTTTTCTCCATCTTCATCTGTGCGGGGAAATGAAGAAAAAAGGTTAATCTATTATTATTATTATTATTATTATTATTATTATTATTATTATTATTATTATTGTATCGTCATCATCATCATCCGCATCGACCTTATTGATGCCTTTATTGTTTTATTGTTGTTTTTGTTATATTTTCTGACAGTTCTATGGATGAATCGAAGATACCTTTGGGTACTCATTGAAGAAATCTGCATGAATGATTTGCCTCAGAAGATTTTGAAATACTCAACTACCGACCCAGTTTAGCCTCAGGGGAAAAGATAAGAAATTTCTTTGGACATATTAATATTTCACATGTTCGTATACCTTCATTTAGTTGTAATTTAACAGGTTGTTTTTCTTTTCCAGTAGGGGTAAGAAATGCCAATCACAAATAGGTAGCGCCTATTATGCCTCCAAGGAACAGTTTGAGAAAGGAACAATACTGACTTCAAATTGAACAAGGTAAATTAGAAAGAAATGACATTTAGACAGACATATCTACGATTTAAAAACACATAGAAATACATGGCAATACCAAAACATGTTAAGAACACAGATCTTACACTATAACATCTACAAGGAAGACAATAGCGCCAGATCTGTTAGCGTTACGAAACAAAAAGAAAGAGTTGCTGGACATAAGTCAGCTCCAGCAAACAAAATCACGTAGCAAAAGTATTTGTAAGGAGACTGTCACCTCAGTCGAGGAGTTCATGGAAGAGAGAGTAAGGAAGCCTGTAACATAGATCTGTATCTTGAAAAACAGAGTGAGCCTTAGTGTAACCCATAGGAGCTGTCAGAAGAAGGTGGCATATGAAACGATTTGGCTTTTATCAATCCGTACACAGTAAAGCACATGGTAACGTGTACTCGACTTTTTACACGACAGTGATACAAGAAGACAGGCGGAGTTGACATATAACAGAATACTACTGCAATATATAGAGCGACGGAATACAAATAGCTAGGAACATTAGTTGTGACGTTGACTCTTGGCATGACAATCCATTATATGTCACGGTATGAGTAGATGTTGAAAGTAGAGGTAACTTGAAATATTATGCGGTTAAGTGGTGTCTATATGGATATGCAACTCCTGATAATGCCGCGAAGACCACATAGCGATCGAGTTGTATTACACCATCGCAGATACAAAAAAGAATAATATCAGACTGATGGTACAGAGCTGAAAGTCTAGTTGTTATACATGTTACAGCAAGAGTCACTTGCAGTTTTCTGCCCAGGAAAGATGAAAAAGCAGACGAGAAGGAGAGAGCAGCGGAGATAAGCAGAAATAGAAAAAAACTACCAACAGTTCCCAGAAACTTCTGTTTCTAAAGCACCATTTAATCTCATGCCTAAAGATAGTCGGGAAAATCATCTCGATCTCGGTGCGCAGGGCTAACCATCAGGAAGCCAACTAACCTCATCCCTATATGACTACATGATCTTGTAACGATGGCGACTGGATACTGGGAATGTATAGCAGGCCATCGGAGATAACGGAGAAATTCATAAAACACAGGTGGCGGGGACCATATTTCCACCTCGAATTACATGATATTCGTAGTCCTTCAAATAGCCAACGAGGAATTGATGAAACTATAAAACAAATTGAAGGATGAAAACGGAAGGAACAATGATCTGACAAGACGAGCTTGGTTATCATTTTAAAGAACATCGATAAGAGAGAGAGAGAGAGAGAGAAGGTGAAAATCGCACCGGTAATCTATAAACAGCTAAAAAGAGCACTACTTTGAGGATATAATCCTTGCTCAGTCTCACACCAAAAGTGCTTACGGGCACTTTCAAAATTACCAGATGCCAGGAGTAAAAGGTGCTCGGAGCCGTAAGATGCTTTGATCTAATCAAGCTGGCGCCTTCTCACCCGTATGTGAATATACGGCCCATGTTTGCTTTTATTTCTATTCATTTAGGTATGTATATGCATTTTAATTTTTCTTGCACTCTAGGGTTCATAAGGCCGGCTACACGGTTTTCATGGCGTATAAGTGTCCGAGATCACAGCATCTCACTGAACGAGATACCGGTCAGTTGCAGAGTTCAAGGCCAGCAATTTTGAGGGGAAGGGGAAAGTCGATTATATCGACTCCTGTACTTGACTGGTACTTTGTTTTATCAACTTCGAAAGGATTAAAGGCAAAATTGACATCGACGAGATTTGAACTCAGAATGTAGAGAGCCGGAAAAAAAGTATTAATTTTAATATGTGATCGTTATTGCTAATTTGTAAGAAATTATAATTATTGATGTTGTTAGTGTTATTATTTCACGACTGCTTTATATGAATGAGTACCATTAATTTACTTGTGTCTATTGTGTGTCCCTTCTGAATAAATCAATGCTTTGGTGCCAAACTAAGTAACCGTCATCGTTATCCTCATCGTCATCATTATTATTATTATCCCTATCGTTATCACCGTTGTCATCAACATCATCATCATCATCATCTGCATCAATATCATCAACGTCGTTGTCCTCTTCCTCCTTATTATCCTCATCATTACCATCATCATAATCATCACCACTATCGTCATCATCTTCCCTATCGCCTTGATCATCATCATTATCATCATCATCATCATCATCATCATCATCATCATCATCATCATCATCATCATCATCATCATAGTCGTTGTATATTTCTTTTACCGCGTCTTCGAAGTTTGCCTTTCCATATTCTTGACAATAGTGTCAATTAATTCCCTCAGACGATTAAAAACTCATATGATAAAACGAAAAATTTTGTTTTCTTTCAAATACATAAAAAAAACGAAAGAAAAATAATATGGTGAGTGATATGCGACAGTCTTCTCACTGAACCGTGCATATAAGCTAAGCAAATTTATGCATCTCTAGGACTGTATGTGACAGTATGTGACAGTATGTGATAATGTAAGAGTTTGCATCTGTGTGTGTTAATTTTTCTTTGTCGCTTAATAAGTAAGTTAGTAGTCATAGCAACTAATTTGACAGTTAATGATACAGAAAGCAAATGATGAAAGAAAGCACAAAAGAAATAAATGAAATTACTCAATTCTATAATTATGGTGATGATGTAAAACGCGTAACCATGGTGATACTCTAAACAATTTGATAATTGTGATGGTATAGTTGACAAATTCACAGTTTTGATGGCAAAGTAAACAAATGCTACTGTCTTGTCTACGGTAGATTATTATTTTGTGTTTTCCTTTAAATCTTCGAGATAATATAAATATTTCAGCATTTGCTGACAGAGCAGCATGAGTAAACATTGATCTCTGATTCAGTCTACTTCGCTGATAGACGTACTATCAGTCAATATAGCTCCTGACTCTAACTAACCGTAGAGCAGGATAAAATATCTATTTATTTTGTGTGATTATTTTGCCCAACGTCAAACATCTTTTAACACGTCTTACAATATCGTGCAATGTCAGTGACCTTCCTCTCGAAAATATGAATTTATACAAATTCTTTCTTGTTTATCTTCGCGTATTTTGTGACAACTTTGTATGTGTGTTTATTGTATTCGTTAATGGGCCAAACTGACACTAATAGAGGATTAGCACAATCGTTAGCACGCCGGGCGAAATGCTAAGCGGTATTTCGTCTGCTGCTACGTTCTGAGTTCAAATTCCGCAGAGATCGACTTTGCCTGTCATCCTTTCGAGGTTGATAAATTAAGTACAAGTCAAACACTGGGGTCGATGTAATCGACTAGCCCCATCCCCCGAAATTTCAGACCTTGTGCCTACAGTAGAAATTATTATTATTATTATTATTATTATTATTATTATTATTATTATTATTATTATTATTATTATTATTATCATTGAGTGACAGAGAAATGCATGCCACCAAAGTGACAGTAGGGTACAAATATACGAAGCTCAATATACCCAATGTGACTACCTGTCTGATAAGGGTACACCGGGCACATGCATCACAAACATATGTGCACGACATGGTGATCTCATATCAAGCTAAACAGCACATGACCTTGCAAGTGGGGCCCAGTTAGAAATTTCTTCAGGTGGAGTAGCCCATCCCGCTCAAAAGATCTCTGAATAAGGTTTGTTTCCAGAGGTGAATTATTCAAACACCCCAAAATTCCTTTCAATACATGACTATGATGCCCCCCCACCATTACTTCTGTTCCTGATCAGAGATGCGCATATCGTCAACCACTAAAGGACATGCTCAACTGTTTAAGGTCAAACAACTAATAAGCAAATCTGTGGTATTGAGCAGAATATTTGCTGTAACCCATCTTATATGATAAGACAAAACATGTACATGATAACACTTCCAATCAGTTAAGATCAGAAGCTATGAAAGCCAGTACCTGGTACTGCATTATTATTATTATTATTATTATTAGTAGTAGTAGTAGTAGTAGTAGTAGTAGTAGTAGTAGTAGTAGTAGTAGTAGTAGTAGTAGTAGCAGCAGCAGCAGCAGCAGCAGTAGTAGAAGTAGTAGTAGTAGTAGTAGTAGTAGTAGTAGTAGTAGTAGCAGCAGCAGCAGCAGCAGCAGTAGTAGTAGTAGTAGTAGTAGTAGTAGTAGTAGTAGTAGTAGTAGTAGTGGTGGTGGTGGTGGTGGTGGTGGTGGTGGCGGTGGTGGTGGTGGTGGTGGTGGTGGTGTCCATGTTGTTAATTCAAATTCCTCCGAGGTCGTTTTGTTTTTGCTTTTATTCTTCCGGAGTCGAGCCTGCAGTTAATATAATCTATTCTCCCCACAAAAATCCCATCAAAATTCCAGGCCATGCGCCTATTGTAGAAAGGGATTATTGTTATCATCATTACTATTATTAAGCACAGTCGCATAATCGAAAACTGAGTCTTTATTCCATTATCCAAGGAACCTAAGCATTATGTTAATCAATCTCTGGCATTCTTTTAACTGGAATAACTTCGTAAAGAGAAAGAGACAGACAGACAGACAGACAGAATGGATGTATGACATGGTGTTGGCAGTGAGGAACAAACTGAAAACAAAATTTTAATAGCAGGTTATGAAAACGAGTTTTGAAATGAGAGGCCATGCACTTCAATCTCAGCTTCAACTAACAGATGGCGGCTGCCAGTTGATATAATAATTGAAAGCTTTGCTCTTTATGAACAAGACACACAACATCAACAACATTTTTTAACAACTTAGTTACAAATTTGAAGATGACCATCACATACAAAAGGAACTGCGATATGATTAACATCTAACTAAATCTTCTACGACTCAGCAACACTAAGTTATGGGATTGGCACTTAAACCGCTCTAAAATATCGGCAGTATTTCACATTCTCTTATTTACAGTCAAATGTTTAAAATGCCGAACAAACAGAGGTACACACACATATATGTATAAACATGCACATACATACATACATACATACATACATACATACATACATACATACATACGTACATACATACATACATACATACATACATACATACATACATACATGCATGCATACGTACATACGTACGAACGCAAACACTACACACACGTATAAGTGGCGCCCACTCAAGTGTCGCGTTTTTGTCAATGAGACTTGCACGCACACACAAAAATATTACATTGAAAGATTACTCGTATATATCTATATTTATATGTATTTTGTGTCTGTGCTTGCCCCCCACCACTACCACCACTTCACAACGGGTGTTGTTTTTTCATGTCCCTGTAACTTAGTGGTTCGGAGGTGAGGCACCGATAGAATAAGTATCAGGCTTCCAAAAATTAAGCCCTGGGGCCGATTTGTTCGACTAAAATTCTTCCAGGCGGTGCACCAGCATGGCTGCAACCTAAAGATTGGAGCATGCAAATCATAAAGGATACACACACACACACACATACATACGTAAATGTCGAACGACGCGTATGAGTTTTCAACACCACATAGGTGGATAGAGTTTATTTGTATATTAAGGCTACCATTGGTTTCATGTTATGAAACATATCTTAATATCTTAACAATGTTTCAAGCCGATCACATGGAAGGATGGTGTTCGTCTCCATTATGGAAAAAAAGCGCAAATTTTATGAATTCACAGGAAGTCTCGTAAAGAAAATAATATATATATATACACAAAGACACACACATATATGTTTTGTCTTTTATCTTCATACACATATATGTGTGTCTGTACGTATCCCTCACCACCGCTTGATAAATAATTTCGGATTGCTTTGAATATATTGCGTTAACATGTATTTTCGGGACGCTATTGTCGGTATTTGAACGATTTGTTTGTGTTGATACAACAGAAACGATTGCAGACTTTGTATGGTGAATTCAACAATTAAAGATGTGATTTTCTCTATGCATGTTTTTACTTGATATATATATATATATATGTATATATATATATGATATATATATATATATATATATAATTTTAATCCAAACGGGAAAACAAAAAAACAACAACAGTGGAACAATTACAGTATTATTATTAATAGGCGCTCATATATATATATATATATATGTATATATATATATATATATATATATATATATATATATATGTATATATATACATACACACACACACACACACACACACATATATATATATATATATATATATATATATATATATATATATATATATATAATATATAATATAATGTTAATATAATGTTCATATAACTCTCTGAATCAGGATCATTCTCATTTTTGGACGAGTGAAAAACCAAGTCATCTCCGGGGGTTATTGGGATTCAGAAGCAATAGACAGAAAGAGAGAGAGAGAGAAACAGCCGAATAATTACCATTTTGCTTCCAGCTTTGGCGCCAACCGTCTTTATAATGACAATTTGCAGTACAGTTGCGAAGATAAGCAGTAGTAGTAGTAGTAGTAGTAGTTGTAGTAGTAGTAGTAGTAGTAGTAGTAGTGTAGTAGTAGTAGTAGTAGTAGTAGTAGTAGTAGTAGTAGTAGTAGTAGTAGTAGTAGTAGTAGTAGTAGTAGTAGTAGTAGTGGTAGTAGTACTGTCCTGTTTCAGATGAAGAGAGTATGTTATACATGGAATAAAAGACTCGAGCAACAACAAAAACAGGCTATTGACCAGTGTGTAACCAACCTTACAAATCAGCCATAGGCTGATGAGATAAATTAAGCAGCCAATCGAATAATAGTAATAATAAATAAATAAATAAATAAAATCAAAAATACAATCTCTTAAAATTTGAAATTGCAAGAATTTGGAATATGAAAACTGTCAAAATTGTGTCTTTGATAATTGGTGCATTGGGAACTATAAACAAAGATATAGAAAAATGGTTGAAAGAGACTGGAATAGCTTTGTAGAGCTTTTACAGTGAGTTTGCCGCTTATAGACACGAAAGATTATCAAGAGGGTTTTAAGCACTTAAAGTACTATTGAAAGATTGTGGGTACCTAAGGTTACAGGTATTCATGGCTACAAATGGGCTATTATTCAACTGACAATGAATTTTCATTTTTACCTATCATCATAGGTGCATTAGACTATGTACCTACATATTTTCACAAAAACCTACAAATACTAGATTTTTCAAAGAAAGAGCAATAGAAACCGACGCGGATTACATAATCAAGTCCTATTGCCCAATAGTTAGAGATATGTGGCTTTTAAGCATAACGTTATTGGATTCAAAATATGCTGACAGCATTCACCATTGTGGAGGAGAAATCTGTCAACATCTTTTCAGTCTAATAATGTTTTAAGCCAGTAACAGTTTTCTGATTAACATAACATTGCTGATAATTTAGATAAACACTATTTTTTTAATTAATTTAATTTAATACAACTATGAATCACAATCATATAATTATAAATTTGGTTGTTTATCTTAATGAAAAAGCTTTTGAATATAAACTATAGTATTAACTATATGTGAGATTATGTTTATTATGCTTTTATGCTATCTCCCTCTTCATCCATCTCTCTTACTTACTTACTTTCTTTCTTTCCTTCTCTCTCTCTCTCTCTCTCTCTCTCTTTATATGTATTTATATATTTATGGATAAATAGATAAATACACCAATATGAGGAACATTATATCTCGCAAAAATCACCAAGTGTTTACCAGTTATAACTAAAGCTTGCCCTCTTGACAAAGTGCATATGATAAATTCTGTCACATATGAGGCTGAAATTGCATCTACATTCCAAGGCAAATCAATTGGAAAGAAGAACTACATCGGGCTATGTGAGGGCAAATTTAAGAGACGTTGTGCAAACCACCTATCATCTTTCTGGCACATCTATAAAAGTAATGCAACTAAATTGGTTATGTATGGAATTTGAAGAGTAGCTCCACATCACATACAATTAAATAGAGAACAGTGGAGAAATCCAAGCCATATGTTAATGAATCTAAGAAATGCTATTTATGCATAGCAGAAAGATTTCATATTTTTCTTCGATCCAGCAATTCCAACACACTGCTTAATTCGAGATCTGAAATTTTTAGCAGGACAGGTTTCTTTTAACGAATTGGCGGGTACCACCCGCTCCGAATTGAGTCTTGTAGACTTAGACATATTTTCTGGTATTGTGTTCTAAACCAGTTGTATTCAATGTGCTTTCTGCAATCAGGGAGGACGAGGATCGTAATTTTTTATTTCGTTTCCTTTTTTCGTTCCATTTTTGCACCGACTGTCTTCACATTTTTTCATATTTTCTTACTGACCAGCGTCCTTGTATTAATATATATATATATATATATATATATATAATGCATGCTTACTTTGTTTAATGCTGTCCGTCAATGTTGAGGAGTTTTAAACATAGCCTGGAAGATTGCTTTGAGATACATGGCGTATTTTATAAATATGCCTGTTCAAGTATCATAATAGCATGAAATTATTAGTAGCTTTTCCAATTGCGTATCCAATTTAATATGTGTGTGTGTGTTGTGTGTGTGTGTGTGTGTGTGTGTGTGTGTACACAAAGATCCTAGATTATTCAATACAAATTATATTACAATATGTAAATATATGAATTGAAAAATAAACGCATTTTCCCCTATTGTAAGTATATTTTCAATTAATTTAATTACGATATATACGTTTACCGTAGCTATCGACTTTTACATATGCATATCTAGTGACCATGCTTTATATACATTCATATATTCTTTCATACATACATATATATATAGATACATACATTTATATATACACGTGTACGCACCCATGCACACACGTATCCAACTGTGCTGCTTCACACGTAAATGTATGTATACATGTAAGTTTATATCTGTCTCTATAGTTAAGTGAAAGATCGATGTGATGCATCTATCCACATATTAACATATAAATCAATGTTGGCTTAGTTTTTTAATATGCATTTCTCTGCGTGCCTGTTTGCCTGTCAGTCAGTAGAGTTGACTACACGTCTGTCCATTTGCATCAGTCAACTACGCAAATGCATATTTACTCTGAAGAACAACATGAAAAAGCTAATGGAAAAATCAGATATGCAACAAAAGGAGAAATATTAGTTACTAACAAATATTAGGTTTCCATCGGCAAGTACGGCAGATAACTCTGAATATATTCCACTTTTATTTGAATTTCTTCAGAGCTAATGCAAACTCAGTTAAAGTTGCCGAAGTAATTGTGATCAAACTGTCAAGTTTATTTGATGTTGTAGAATAAAGAAATAGTGAAATGTCAATTAAACTCATGTGCGACTTCCTATCAACATTTCTGATCTTTGTTTTAACATTTTATGCATGTCTTTCTTTCGTTCTCTGTTTTTTTTTCTATTCGTGTATGCGAGGACATTTAAGCATATCTATCGTTCTTGCCGTCTGTCTCTCCATGTTTATCTAAGCATCTCTAAAATCAAAGACAACTCTGTTATCTTCTGTGTAATTTTTTTATACTCCATCTAAGAACAGAATAATATTCCCAGTGGTTGTGTAAATTAGTTACAGTAGAACAGTGATGCGGCGAGAGAATGAAAGGAAAAAGAATTGCTTTGTGATAGAAATATTTTTCCTTAACAAAATTTCACTTCTGTATGGCCAAAGAAATATCACTTCTTTGAACTCAAGTAGCATTTATGTATATTTGGCATCAAGTTGTGTCACTGCTTGGCTGGATTTAGAATGTATAATCAATATAAAGATAGATAGATAGATAGATAGATAGATAAATAGATAGATAGATAGATAGATAGATAGAAAGATAGATAGGTAGGTAGGTAGGTAGGTAGGTAGGTAGGTAGGTAGGTAGGTAGGTAGGTAGGTAGGTGGATAGATAGATAGATAGATTATATATATATATATATATATATATATATATATGTATGTATGTATGTATGTATGTATGTATGTATGTATGTATGTTTAATTCAACATTTTGAGTCAACTGGCTATATTAAATATATTGAACAAGAGAGATTACTAGTTACTCATATTATGACCTAAAAAAATAAACTATAACACCGGTTTAACATTTTTTCCGCATCTCCTAAATAAGTACAATATAGTCTTTTTGATATACCTAATACTTTTTTCTCTTAGAACACCGGAAAGTATATCTTAACCCATTTAAATCCTAAATAATACCAATATTGTATTCCTCTGTGTTACTTACAAAAAACATTATTGTAGTATAATATAAACAAACTTTTCATCACTTCTTCCTTTACATTTCTCAATCTAATTCTTTGTATCTTATACCCCTAATGATAAGTTACATTCGTCTTTATCCCATTTTCCTCCCAGAAACTTTTATAAATATATTTTTCAAATGTATTGTGGTGTTTTAGCAACATTTCAACGATCAATATTAGATAAATTTCAACGATCAATATCTAATCCCATGAACTCCACAACCTAATAAGTTGTTTACATTTGAAAATTTCGAAACACAGTCCTCAAATTATTCATTTCGTAATTCAAGACCAGAAAATTTACTTACTTTCCCCTGAAGATACCCAACAATATATGTTTTTTTTTACATCTATAATCGTTTGAATGTTGATAATTGAAACATGTGCAGGATTTTCTTTTCGGATACTTTTGGGTTGCTTTGTTGATCCGGTTTCTTTTATCCTTATTCTTATATGTATCACTTTTACTTTGCGGGCTCAGTGGTTAGAGCGTCGAGCTTACGATCGTGAGGTTGTGAGCTTGAATCCCGGACCGGGCTGCGTGTTGTGTTCTTGAGCAAAGCACTTTATTTCACGTTGCTCCAGTTCACTCAGCTGTAGAAATGAGTTGCGACGTCACTGGTGCCAAGCTGTGTCGACCTTTGTCTTTCCCTTGGATAACACTGGTGGCGTGGAGAGGGGAGGCTGGTATGCATGGGCGACTGCTGGTCTTCCATAAACAACCTTGCCCGGACTTGTATCTAGGAGGGTAACTTTCTAGGTGCAATCCCATGGTCATTCATGACCGAAGGGGATCTTTACCCTCTTTTTACTTTTCCATTGTGATACAAATAAAATAATCAAGTGTCTATTATACTTTTTCTTCTCCATTTCCTTTTATTTATATATATATATATATGTAACTCCAAGAAAGTTAGAGGTTGTGAATCCAACCCACTAAAGGATAATATCTATCCAATATACTGCTGGTAGAATACCCGATTATTAATACACAAGTGTTTTTTATTGCATTGTAATTACATTACCTTGTGTACTAAATGGGTGAAGGTAAAGAGATATTTTACCATTAATTTATATAGCAATAAGAAAATGGAGGGGATCAATAGGTGGTTCATCAATTTTAGACATTATATTATGTTAACTTATTTACTAAACTGATAATTACAATAACACACATACATATAACATATTATGCTTTACACACACACACGTGTATATATATATATATATATATATATATATATATATATATATATATATATATATATATATATATATACGTAGCTGTGTTGTAAGAAGCTTGCTTCCCAACCACATGGTTCCGGATTCAGTCCCACTGCGTGGCAGCGTAGGCATGAGTCTTCTACTATAGCCCTGGACCGACCGTAGCTTTGTAAATGGATGTGGCAGACGGAAACTGAAAGAAGCCCTTCGTATAATATATATATATATATGTGTGTGCGTGAATGTGTGTGTGCATGCTTATCTATGTGTATATATTCATACATACATACACACACATATATATTTATATATCATAATAGCTTGTACAAAATATTGCTTGCACAAGCCACCGAGACAATGAAACAATTATATGATATTCTGACATTTTTTAATGAACTTATTATATAGCGCAGCAGGTTAAATCCAAGTAAAGCTGAAATTTAATTATCACGAGGAAATCCACCCAAACTATATGACGGAACATATAAGTAATTTGGTAACTACTACTACGACACTAGTTGCCTATAATGACCTAAATCTTAAGACTAAGATGCTTTGGTATCCATGCTTCTGCGAGACCAAGAAGCATTGCTATCTCAAGCCTTTACATATAATTCAAATCATAGGAAGCGATACATTAATTGTATAAAAACATAATTCGTTCGTTATAATCGCTAAAATATAAAATTACAAGCAATCTATAATTTCGAAGATTCTCTGAGGAAGCAATATCTTCTATTAATGAGTAAAGGCAAGAAAAACGTGCAAGACGAGTATCATTATAATACAAGACATTTGAATGGGATGGGACACATATACATCTTATTCTGTACAGAATAAGATACGTACACACTTTCTACATGGTATAGGAGAAATGCACAACATTTCTAATGTACAAGACACATATGCAATGTCTTTGCAATATAGGACACATACCAACTATTTATATTGTATAGAATACATACGCACTATCTTTATGGTATAGGACACATATGCACCATCACTATGGTGTAGGACAAATATATGCTACTTTTATGTATAGGACAAATATATGCTACTTTTATGTATACTATGTGTATAGTATAGGACAAATATACCATATATATATATATATATATATATACGTGTGCAGACAGGATGTGGAATAGCCAAGAAGCCGAACAGACACAA
>NC_042998.1:83779633-83782133 GCF_006345805.1 Octopus sinensis
GTGTGTGTGTGTCTGTGTGTGTCTGTGTGTGTCTGTGTGTCTGTGTGTGTGTGTGTGTGTCTGTGTGTCTGTGTGTGTGTATGTGTGTCGTGAGTAATTATGTATGTATATGTACGTATGCATATATATATGCATACATAAGCACATGCGTACGTTAATGCAAACACACACACATACATACGCACACACATACATACACACATACATGTAAGACGATCATTGTAAGTCTACAAATATATCTATATATGTCCTTGTGGGCGTGCAGACTTAAAAAAACACATATTTCATTAGCTCTACTGTGCACACGTAGTTATTATGCATAACCATAAACGAACAGGTTTTATTAAAACAAAAAAATGACCTCACTTATAAATGATTGATAATTCATTATTTGTCACATTGGTTTTGAAACTCACATACACCAACAAAAACACGCACAAGCATGCGGCTATCAACAAAACCTACGCAATCGTACGCCCACTGACAGAAAATACGCACACTAAAAGGAAGGCCTCATAATGACGTTACAGCTAACCTAGAAACAACAGCAAAAACGTCAAATTAGCACCATACTATAGACGCGGAAGGACACGTGGAATCATTATTTTAGGTGTACCATGTTTGAAGCAAAACTACATGCAATGGTTAGAAAGAGTCAGAGCTAACCTGGACCTAAATAGATCAACACACCCAGTGTCCATATGGTTCTGTGTTACTCTGCCCTTGTAACTAATTCGTCTACAATCTATCTATCTATCTATCTATCTATCTATCTATCTATCTATCTATCTATCTATCTATCTATCTATCTATCTATCTATCTATCTATCTATCTATCTATCTATCTATCTATCTATCTATCTACCTACCTACCTACCTACCTTCCTACATACCTACCTACCTACCTACCTACCTACCTATCTATCTATCTATCTAATCTATCTGTCTACAAACCTAAATATTAGCTAGCTAACTAGCTTGTAAGAGCTTTGTTTCTCTCTTTTTTCCTCTCTCATTCTCAAGCTCTCTCTCTCTCTCTCTCTCTCTCTCTCTACATATTTACATATATAGTTATATGCATATGGATACACACACACACACACACACATATATAACTAGCTAGCTACCTAGTTAGCTAGACAGAGAGATACACACACATATATATACATATATATATATATACATACATATATATATATATATATATATATATATATATAGATGGATGTATATATATATATATACATATACATCCATTGTACATGTGTGTGAATGTGTGTGTGTATTTATTTATTTATCATTCTTTAACAAGAATAGCACTGACAGCTTTCATCGGTCTGTCATGCATTTCAATTAATATTGGCTTTATATAGTCCCTGTTGAGGAAAAATCTTTCTAGAGTATGTGGGATTCAGTTTAATGAAAGTTAGAATGTAGGGTGGGTTGTAATGGAGAGGCGTTATTTACTAAATTTGGGGTTATGTTATTGTTCAGCATTTATCAATGCATGTACAACCATGTAAATACGGGTGTATATTTAGGTGTATCAGACTTAGGTCATGAGAGTGTTAATTAATGGTCCTCAAAAAACATGCAGGTAGGTAGAGGGAGGTTTTAGGCCCTTGGATGTGTCACTAGTTTCAGTCACTTTCGGTTTTATTAGATTTAATCCTTTACTTTGACAATGTAAAGGTCAAAGTTTATTCCCGCATTTTAAAACTTAGTAATTGGGTGTATCAGCTTGTTAAAGAATAATGAATATGAACTCTACAAATGTATAGAATAACCCTTCCGATTAATGTAAAATTGTTTTTATGATAACTGAACATAAAAACAAACACACACATACACATACTCTCATATATATATATACACAGGGTGGCCCAAAAGTAGGTTTACAGTTATTCAAGTATCGCTTTCGTATTCATATATTAACAGTTTAAATTTTGATTATAAAAAAAAAATGAAACCATTATTCTATGCTAATTTAGTCAATTTTGTCAAGCTCCCTTTTCAGTTTGTAAGATAGAAATTTAAATGTAATAAAATGTTTTAAAAGAAAGTTAACTGTAAACCTACTTTTTTGGCCACCTGTATATATATATATATATATATGATGTATGCGTGTGTATGTGTGTGTGCGTGCGTGCGTGTGGATGTGTTTCTTTTTCTCTGAGTTACTCTTTCTCAATATGTAAACTCGGTTGTTCCTTACTCACTAACAATAAGGTCACAATTTCATAGTTACCTTACACTCATTCACGTAAAAGTCAATCAGCGCTCCATTCCACCTCACCACCACCACCACCACCACCACCATCACAATCATCAGAACCACTGAATATCCATAAAAATATAATATTTTCTTTAAGACCTCATGCATAACAAGCGTAACAAAACTTACTGAACGGTGTAAGTCTTTTTTTAATGAATCGTGTTTTAAATAAAACACTGCATCATACACACATACACTCACAAACACACACATACGCTCACACAC
>NC_042998.1:83787133-83844633 GCF_006345805.1 Octopus sinensis
CATTGGCTCACCTAACGCAGAAGACACTTGCCCAAGGATGGAACCCAAAACCTCGTAGTTTCAAAGCGAACTTCTTAACCACAGATCCATGCCTACGCCTGTATAGTTAATAGGAATAATCTTTCGTCCAATCGTTTAAATGTGTATCTCTGGTTACAAATTAATCATTTAAAAGTCTCAATAAGTTCGGATTTTAAAACATACGACACCAGAATCTTTGCCTCTCTATCTCTATGTCTCTCTCTTTTCTCTCTCTTTCTTTCTCTCTCTCTCGTTCTTCTCTCTCTCTCTTCTCTCTCTCCCTCTCTCTCGCTCTTCTCTCTCTCTCTCTTTCTTTATATTTCCCTTTCTCTTTTTGTCACTCTTTCAAGGTCTTTTGAAGTTCAGATAAACAGAGAGAGAGAGAGAGAGAGAGAAACAGACACACAGACAGATAGATAGACAGAGAAAGACAGAGAGTATACATAACTAACTTGCTTGATAGAACGACCTATCTATCTATCTATCTATCTATCTATCTATCTATCTATCTATCTATCTATCTATCTATTTATTTATCTATTTATCTGGGCCTGTTTTATGAGCCAATATGCGGGATGGGGTGCAAAGTTAAGGGTCGACCCGAGCGGCACCTCTAACTGACAATATGGGACAATGTGTAGAAAAGCTGATTTTTAGAATTTATGGGTGTGTACCATCAGACGGGCTTCCGCACAGTTATCATCTCTCTGATTACTCTCACTAAGATAGCTTCAATAAAAGCTATGGTTGAAAAAAAAAAGTAAAATTATTTCTTGTCCAATACGGAACGAAATTTCTTACCCCACCCTCACCACACACACACAAACATAGACACACATAAACATGTATTTCAGTAGGTGACAAGTTCAAAAGAAACTGATTTGGTGGTCTTAGAAGATTTCAAAGCAAAGATAAGGATTAAGAATGAATAAAATATTTAATCCATAATCGCCAGACAAAATATGTCCTACTTCGTGTATGGCTCTTCGGGAACCATAAGTATAAGAGTAGAGCTATAGGCAAAGCACAATATATTTTGGCGGACTAATGATCATATTGTGTGTGTGTGTGTGTGTGTTGACATGTATGTATGCATCTGTGTATATATATACACACAAATACATACGTACATACATTTTTGCTCTCTTTTCTTACTTCCAAATTCCTTCCGTTCGTTCTTTCTTTTTCCTTATTTCCGCCCCCTGTTTTTGTGTTCTGTTTTTATCGCGCCATGTCCCCCACTCTTTCTCTCTCTTCCTGTTTCACGAAGTATCTCTCAATCTATCTGACTGTCAGTATTTTCACGGTCTTTCACCTGTCCTTGCTTCGTCTTCTCAATTTACCTATCGCCCTGCCACCATATTTCTCCTAATCAATGTTCGTAATGAATAAGCAAGCATAAAAGGTCATACGTTGTTAGAAGGGTCAACAGATAATCAGGGATATTGACATTTATGTATTTTCGCAAGACTTCCCCTAGCAACTTAATATCATTTAGTGATGTACTATTAATTCAGAAAAATACTTGAAACAAGTCTTGCATAGCTTGAACGGTCTTACATTGGAAAATAATAAAACGTATGCGAAGTGGATATAGGGTGTGAGGTCGACTCCCATATGCTACTAAAATCAGAAGGATTAAACTAAATATTGTAATGCAATAAACAGTTTGTTGTCATGATTCTCTTATGATTTTTACAATAGTGTATGGCATTTAAATGTGTTAAACATGAAAGGTAAGCAACGATATTTCATATTAACGAATGGAGGTTTTCAAAGCGAGGACGATGTCTATCTTGATATATACATATATGTATATGTGTGTGTGTGTGTGGGATGTACATGTATATATATATATATATGTGTGTGTGTGTGTGTGTCTGTGTGTGTGTGTATGCATATATACACACACATATATGTATATATACACAAACACACGTATGTTTCACACCTACGTGAGTTTCTCAAGCATACTTCCCGAACACTTAGCGAATTATTTCAGGACTCTTTGATGAACTAACATAAAAGAACAACACATACACACACACACACACACACACACACACACACATGCACACACGCGCGCACGCACACGACCTCCACCCACATGCACACGCCTCCTCCCACCATCACACACACACATTCATAAAATATAAAATAAACACCCTACGATAGTCCAAGTATTTCAATGCCAAAGGCTTTTTTCAAAGCCTTTTTAAAGAAATGTTTTGGTGTTGAAACATCTACGCAATTATAAAACATTTACTTCTATAAAAAATACACTCTCTATTCTTCCTGTTATCGTGTTTCTTTGTTTTTAGTTACAGTCTTAAGCTTCGGATTTGACCCACAAAAAGCTTAGATAAGAATCAAAAGATACAGAAAGTAATTAAACAGCAAAACAAGCGAGCAATTATTCTATCTTTCTATGAGTGTAAAACACTAAGTTCAAGACAAAACCGGCTCTATGGTATCATAGCTGCAATATTCATGACCATCGCAAAGTTAAATGTTTTTAATATTCCCAGTCTACCAAAGGCTAAATACAGCTCTAATACGTTAAGGCTTTAGCATTTAAAATGGCTGTATCCAGCCCATATATTCTACCTATGTTATGTTCAAGCCGACCAGATTTGGTCTTTCATTCTAAAAATATACCATCACATTATCAAAATTTCGGAGTTATGAGATAATGTGTGATTAATTCAAGATAAAATAATAAAATAAGCATTATATTGGACAAAGTAATCTGAATGCTAAAAGATTAAAGTAATGCATGCTTTATGATGTGGCACCCCACAAAGCCAAAATAATACAAAGGCTGAATACGAATAGAAAATGGCTCTTGAACAAAAAATATATCAAAGAAAAAACGTAGACAATGCTTTATTGCACAGCATATAACAACTGGGTGCAGCACTTTGATTACATTATATATTACACATTACATGATACAATATTCATTATACATTATTTATGATTGCCAGAAACTGAGTTGAGTTTAAATCATAATGACGTTTTTCGGAAATTAATTTTGCAACTCCTTATTGCAGATGCAGTTATTAGCTGTCTTTCTGTGAAAATTATTGGTTATGCAGTCATCAGTTACTATTTAATAACGTGTAGGTGTTGTTGAGTGTGGTTATGTTCCACTTGGGCCTTAGACTTGTTACCTAAGTGACATTTGCAATTCAGGTAAGGCATTGCTTTGATTATATTTGTAGTAGACACCAAAATCTAAATATACTGTTTTATACTAATTCTCTTTTCAAGACAACCATCTAGACTAATAATATATATATTAAGGCGGCGAGCTAGCAGAAACGTTAGCACGCTGGGCGAAATGCGTAGCCGTATTTCGTCTGCCGCTACGTTCTGAGTTCAAATTCTGCCGAGGTCGACTTTGCCTTTCATCCTTTCGGGGTCGATAAATTAAGTACCACTTACGCACTGGAGTCGATGTAATCGACTTAATCCGTTTGTGTGTCTTTGTTTGTTCTCTCTGTGTTTAGCCCCTTGTGAGTAGTAAAGAAAATATATATATATATACTCGGTGTCGTGTCTAAATTTCAACAAAAGATATATTAACAAGAAACCTAAGGCATCAGAATGAGATTCTCACAAAAACTACATCATAAAGATACAGTACAGTACATACATACATACATACATACATACATACATACATACATATATATATAATGTATATATATACCACACACACACCACATACACATATACAACGACCTCGTACCCACAAGAGTAAACAGGAGAGACAGAGACAGACAGAAACAAGGAAAAGGCCCCTTGTATTTAATTAAATACTATGCAAATATTCTTTTTAAAAACTTTTCATTTAATTTTTCCAAAATTTAATTGTTATCTCAATGACTGAAACCGGTACTGAAATGTTTTTTACAGAATTATTTTACCATTTTCTACCTTGACTTTTTTTCCATATAGAATTATATAGTATAATAATATACACTCACATGTATAATGTATGTGATGGACGTTTTTCAGTTTTCGTCTTCCAAGGCTCTGGTCAACTCGGAGCTATATAGTAAAAGACACATGGCCAAGGAGCTACGTGGTGGGACAGAATCAGGAACTGTGTATCTGAGAAGCAAACTTTTTGCATAGTGCATGAGCAGCAAGCAAGTAGTTAGTTGCTTCAAGAGGAGTCAATCCTGTATGACTGCCTCGATTTTTTTCAAAGACCTGATGTCGCTAATGTATGTGCATGCGTGTTTGCGTGTGTGTGTATTTCATACATACATAGATACATACATCCATGCACGCCCTTACACACTAACGTATACATATATTTTCATAGATTTATGCAATATATATTTTGTGCGTTTTGTGTCAATTATCCGCACTGGGGAAAACGCACGATATCTAAGCTAAAACAAAGAAGTGAAATAAAGAACAAGATCAGGTGTAAGAGAAATTAGGAGGCCTGAAAGCAAACCTTGTTTGCAAGGAAGAAGAGCGGGATAGTACAGTGACAATACATACTTAGAAGGGAACGGTTTGGGTCAAAATGTCTATTCTAATAGATAATAGCATAACATCTAATACTAATACATTATGTACAGAAAAACAGAGGGATGGAATACAGACAGTAGAAAGTAAAGAATTGCAATATATAAGCTGAGATGAAAAATGCAGACAAAATATGTAAGAATTATTTACCATATAATAAAAACCGTGTCAATGCCAACTACGCTATCTTTAAGATAGTGCGTTTGCGCTCGTAACATACACACATACATATGCAGGCAGTCTCACGCATACGAATATACTAAACACACATACATATACAGGCACGCGCACACAGACACATGCACACGCACTCACACACACAACGTGAAACTGTGGGCGGTTCTTATCCATTGTATGCACACAGCGTCCCAGGTGTTTTGCCCACGGTCACATTCAGTGCTATCAATATAACAAAGTGACAACTTTACGAAAGCACCGTTCACTGTGGATCACGTTGCAAAGGATATCTCTCTCTCCCTCACTCTTTCTCTGTCTGTTTCTCCATCTCTCTCTTTCTCTCCCTATCTCTCTTTCTCTGTATGCATACATACATGTATATATGTACATATATTATTTACATCTTTCATATATAGTATACAGGTCATTCTATGCTATTTCAAAATACACATAATATATATGCCCCATGTATATATCAACACACACACGCACACATATATATATATATATATATATATATATATATATATTTACGCATATATATATACATATACATATACATACATATACACATATATATATATGTATATATATACATATATATATATACATAAATATATATACATATATATATGTATATATATATGCATATATATACATATATATACATATACATATATACATACACACACAGACACACACACATATACATATATATATATGTATATATATATATATGCATATATATACATATATATATACATATACATATATACATACACACACAGACACACACACATATACATACATATATATATTTATATACATATATATATATACACATATGAATGCACGTATACATCGATATCTACATAAGATATTTTATCATGGTTGATAGGCAGTCAGAGAGTTTTTACTTATTTGCTTTCTGTAATATTAAACCTTAAAACACACATACAGACATACACTAACATACTAACCAATAAGCGCAGTAATGATGATGATGATGATAACGAACTCTCATTTTGCGGCAATTAACTCTGATTTCAATGATAATAACCATTAAAAGATCATTCTGGTGTCGCCTTGAATCTAGTCTCACATAAATTCCATGTTTAATGCAGTACGCTGAGATGAAACTGCGGGATATAGTTTTCTGCTAGATGAGTTTGAGAAAATCTTTTGACTGTCATTGGTCGTACTGTTGCTATTAGCCATAACACTGTGCTGGTTAATGGCGTTCAAATTTCTTTTATGTCTTGTGATTCTCATTAGCAAAGGATTTTTTTACTCCTATTTTAAGCTCTATAAAAATTAAGCATAAAACAAACGATGACGTCACACGTACATGCACACCACACATGTACATCCATATATATAAAGGGAAGGTTCTTCAAAGGTTTCGACGATGATTGTTTAATCAACTGAATTACCTGCTCCTGAATTAACACGTATGGCGTTAAGTATTCAACTGACACATACCTTTAACGTAATTCTCAGGCAGAATCAGCGGGCCGCAGCGTGTGACAAGACTATGCTCTTTTGAACTACAGATTATATTCTGTATCATATATTATATTATATTCTATATCATATATTATATCATATTATATTCTGTAAAGACAGCGTGCTGGCAGGAACGTTAGCACGCCGGATGAAATGCTTAACAGTATTTTGTCTCTCTACGTTCTGAGTTCGAATTCCAGCGAGGTCAATTTCTCTCTTTCATCCTTTTGGAGTCGATAAATTAAGTACCAGTTGCGTACTGGGCTTGATCTAATCGACTGGCCCCCTTCCCCCAAATCCCTGACCTTATGCCTGAGTAGAAAAGGTATATTATATTTTGTATCATATATCATCTTATACTATATCTTACAGAACATTGTGACGGGATTCTATACACTTTCCGTAAACCCAATTTTACTCATAATTTATGGGTCAATTTATAGTGTATTATTTACACAAGTAATTACAAGTCAAACGGTGGTGGTTGAAGCCGATTTTGGGGTCGAAGCAAAGAAACAATGTTTCTGTTGGATTCTTGTCAATGCTGACCAAATTTCCACCGTTACGTGACCAAATTGTCATCATCATCATCATTATTATCATTATTATTATTATTATTATTATTATTATTATTATTATTATTATTATTATTATATTACTATTATTATTATTACCATTATTATTATGGCGATGAGCAGACAGAATCGTTAGCACGCCGAGCAAAATGCTTAGCGGCATTTCGTCCGCCTTTACCTTCTGAGTTCAAATTCTGCAGAGGTCGACTTTATCTTTCATCCTTTAGGGGTCGATAAAAGAAGTACCAGTTACGCACTGGGGCCGATGTATTCGACTTATCCCCTTACCCAAAATTTCAGGCCCTCTGCCTACAGTAGAAAGGATTATTATTACTATTATTATTATTGTGTTTTCAACAGCTTCAGATAAGTTTCTACTGTATAAACACTAGATGCACCTCCATGTTCCAGTTGTATGTGCAACATTGTATATTAGGAGGTAGACAGAAAATAGCTGCTGTGGATGGGATTCATTATGAAACAAAACATTTCCCGGCTAGATGAGAAAATGTTAGCCCTTTTAAACCGGAAATTTTAGACTATCAAAGCAATTACTAAGATTTCACTGACGATCTTTTATCATTTCAGCCTTTTTTCTTTTTCTTTATTTTCTCTAAATCCTTTTGTCGCTGAGTGAATCTCTAAGCATTTCTTTTGGAATACCGAACTGTTATTTAATTGTCATCTAACTTTTGACTGTCTTTCTAGCAGCAGAAATCATCGAAAAAATAACACCTAAGTCTTGTACATGGCATACAAAGTCAATGCGGAAACGTTAGATTTTAGAACCGAAAAATTCAGACTAACAAAGCAATTACAAGCAGTCAGTTTTCAATGACAATCACTTGTGACTTCAGCCATTCTCTTCTTTATTTTTCTCTAACCCTTTTCTCCACGAGTTACTCTCTAAGCATTTCTTTGGAATAGCGAACTATGATTCAATTAACATTCAACTTTTGAACTGTCTTTAAAAGAGCAGGGATAATCGAGAAATAGCATCAAAATCTTGTTGATGGTATAGAAAGTAGATACAATGGAACAGTGCAGGAAATAAAGAGTCTTGGATTCAATGCACATAACCACTTTCCCCTATTTTACTAGTTTCAGTCAACGAATTATGGCCATTCTAGGTCAGTGTCTGGTAGAGCTGAGTTGATTAAATCAGTACGCTTTCAAAATAAGAGATAGGGAATTGTGAATTGCAAGAAAGAAGACGGACAATTGCCATGGTCAGAAAAATCAAGATGTGTTTAAACTTCAAACATGCCCAACACCATGGTAAGAAAATAAGAATTATATGGATGCAAACTCTATTTCGTCTTCTGATTAATAGAGGGTTGGCCAAATAATTTCATTAACAATTCTGTGGGGAGGTGAGGTGTTGGGACTTGTCAGTTTGATAGCTGTTGGATTAAATTAACCCAAATGCTTGGTTTTTTTTTATTGAACTCGAAAGGATAGGACACAACTAAATACAAAAGCAACTAAACTAAAAGAACATAGTTATACAAAAATAATTACCTTTATTCATAGCTCTAACATCGGCTTATCTTACGTTATGTTTACACAATAATAAACAACAACAACAATAATTTTTCTTTTAATTTTTGGCACAAAGACAGCAATTTTTTAAGAGAGGGGGCAAATCGATTACATCGACTCCAGTGCTTGACTGATACTTTATTTTACCTCTCCCCCTCCCACCACCAGCGCCATCTCAAAGAATAAAAGGCGAAGTGGACCTCGACGAAATTTGAACTCAGAACGTAATGAGTTGGAAGAAATACTGCAAAACGATTTGTCCAACGCCTTAACGGTTCTGCCAGCTCAACACCATAATAATGATGATAACAACAACAACAACAACAATAATAATAATAATAATAATAATAGGTCTTCTTCCTATTATTATCATTATTAAGGCAACGAAGTAGTATAGCACCGGACAAAATGCTTAGCAACATTCCTCCCGGTTCTTTTTGTATTCTAAGTTCAAATCCCGCCGGGGTCAGTTTTGCCTTTCATCCTTTCGTGGTCGATAAAATAAAGTACCAGTCAATTATTGTCGACTAACCAGTTCTCAAAATTCATGGCCTTATGCCTTCATTACAAATTTTATCATTTTTTGTTGCTTTCTTCAGGGTTGTTTAAAATATTTAAAATAAATACCAGCTGTTGCCTGGGGTTGATTTAATCTAATTCCCTTACTGTCAAATTTATAGCCACATAAATGTATATAACTGTCTATGTTTATATCAATCCACTCACCCAAACATACATATATATACATGCACATACATACAGATATATCTGTGTGTGTATATATATGTATATACATACATACATACACATACACATATATATATATACATACACACACACACATACACACACGCGCACACATATATATATATACATATACATATATATTATATATTATATATCAACCCACAAATATATATATGTACCAATGTGAAACTATATTATATATATCTTATATCAAACCTAAGTCAATATTTTCCCCACCGCGGCCCCTTCTTTCTTCAATTCTTAGATATTCGCTGCCTCCATCCCTTTATTGTCATCGTCATCATGAAGACCATTAAATGTATTTCCTTAGTAAGAAGGTTAATATTTGTTGAAGTGAAATATGCCAAAAAAATGCAATAGACCTAATTCAGTGTGTATAACTGTTATTCAATCTAATTGACACCTTAGGGGATAGAGGCGAAGTCGAAACAGATACTGCCCACACACTATGCGCGTGAATGTGTGGATGTGTGTGTGTGTGTGTGTTTGGGTGTGCGTGTGCATTTGTGTTCGTGTAAGCGAAAGAGCACATATATAATGTTGGTGTTCTCGATGTATGTAACGCGTTTTGCAGAAATAGTGGCTACATGTTTTACATGTGCATCAGTGTGTGTGTGTGCGTACGCACGTGTGGGCGTATTAGTATGTGTGTATGAGTCTGTGCATAGCACATTCAGTTTGTTCAATTATATCTTCTGCTTATTCACTGCATATAGTTCCTCGTAATCACTATTTTTCTTACATAGGCGCCACGTCAATAGCTATTCAGGAAACAGGTCTTATCGACAGCACCATAAAAAAATCTTTGGTTTTCTTGATAATAAAATATGGAAAGTAATGTCAACTCAGACTTTATATTCGCTACATAATGGAATAATGGTAAAAATGAGTAGTAATCCTGCGATGGACCGGTATCCCATCCAGGTAGGAATATTTACGCCACAGAAACCTGGAAACCGGCTCTATGCTCCCTTCGGATTAATGTAGAGTAATCAACCATAACCACACAAAGGAACAATGTTAACTAGAATGGTGATTTTACTACCGCTTCTTCCGAGCGAAATCTTTGCTAAGCTTTATCATTGGTAATGGATCATAGGTGATAGAGAAATGAAATTACTCGTGGATACATAACAAATCACCAGATCTGATTATTAAGCCTGAAATTAAAGTCCCTCTTAAAGCGGATCTTATCCCGGTTTCCGAAGAGCTTAAGCGACCGACAGAATATAAGAATCCGTCTAAAGAGGACTCCAATCCATTGTAGAGTTAACTCTCAGCTACTGCTCATTCTCATTTTCACTCAACTGAACTGAAGTAAGGTGAAATGAAGTGCCTTGCTCAAGGACACAACGCACCACCTGTTCCGAGAATCGAAAGAACGAAATGACGGTTTGACATCCCAAGCACTAAAATACACGCTCCTCACTGATTATTATTAATGAGCTTGTAGAATCATTAGAGAGTCGTGCAAAAATGCTTTACAAGATTTCTTCTGGGTCTTTACAAGGTGAGTTCAACTGCAGTCGAAGTCAGCATTGCTTTTTATTCGTTCGTGGTCGGTAAAATAAATACCAATTGAATACTGGAATCGATGCAGTCAACTTCCTCCTCTCCTCAAAATTCCTGCCCTTGTGCTAAAATTAGGAAGAACTTCTGTCCAACTCTACGCCGAGTCCATCGTGAGATTGCCCCGCCACCCACCGTTAACAAAGCAGGGTAGGCACAGTTCCTCTGTCTAGTGGTTATCGCAAGTGATGTTGTGTGGTTGTAGAGGCTAAGAGGATTGGGGTTAGACACTTTTCTCTTCGGTCAAGTCTCCATCGACTTTTTAAATCCCACTTGGAAGGAAAATGAGGAGGAAGAGGGAAATGCGTTCGAACAGTGAATTTGACAAAAGGTGGGTGACATGGCAAAAATTGTTAGCGGCAATAGATCTACTCTAAACACGTACCTGCTGACTGAAGAACATCAGATGAGCTATAGATTGTGCCCTTGGTGGTCAGAGGCATAGTAGATCTGTGAGGTTCCTTGAGTGGCTACAGTTAAATGTTCCACTGTATCAGGAGTATTGCATCATTCATGTGTTCACATACTGTGTATACAATGTACATTTTTATCTCACTTCATTGTCTTTTTCATTCTCATTATCTTTCATATAAACCCCTAACATGGACTGTAATGCCCCCCTCATCTGATACACTTTTGGCAAATAACAGAAATCACCATTATTATTATTATTATTATTATTATATTATTATTATTATTATTATTATTATTATAATTATTATTATTATTATTATTATTATTATTATTATTATCATTATTATTATTATTATTATTATTATTATTATTATTATTATTACCATTATTATTATTTATTTATTTATTTATTCATACAGTTTGCACTGCGGAATACTCTGTTGGACGTCGGCTGAAAGCCACCAATATTTCGGCACCTTTCTTCATGTGTGTGAGTGCGTGCGCGCGCGTGTGTGTCTGTGTGTGTGTATTTGCTAGGATCCAATTATTAACATAGACGCTTACATTTATGATAATGAAAAGACACCCAGCATTTCCGATTTATTAAATGATGTACACACATATATACATATATATATCATTATCGTGATCATTTACAACACAGCTATATGATCAATAGAACTAAATTAATTACTGCTTATTATTTTTTTATTGCTATAGCATTCCTCGTCTATCATTAAGGCCGGTTGTTTGTGATGATCGTGATACAATATATTAGATTAAAATGGTAAGTTACAGCAAAGGTATGATTAGATTAGCGTGATATATTCTTCGTTCTTTACAATCAATATCGATATTGATTCCCGTCTTTTACATATTTTTTTTATTTATTTTAATCTTTTTGAGAAGCGACAAAGCAAAATTTTGTGATAGTGAAATGCTCGCTAGCATATTCGCTATAATGTCAAAAGACTTTAATTAACGAAAAATCTATCCTTTTTGACAACAATAGTTAGTATTTAAATGATTACTTCAAGGGGAGACAACCCCGAAATTGTAATTGATTAAAAGTAATTAAATATGGTATGCAATTGGAGGAGTGCCTAACATTTAGCAATGCGATGACAACTTCAAGCATGTTTTGTACTTATTAAAACTCATTTACAAAACCTGGTTTGACTGTAACTTCAAGAGCTTAGAATGATAGGAATAATATAAGTTTTTGTGAATGAATACTGAGTGAGGCAATAAATTCAAAGAATGATGAGGAAAGCAACCAAGAGACACCTTCGGCATACATAATACTAAAGTGGGTGTTAGAATATATGACGTAGTAAACCAAGAAATTTAAGAGAATTATAATTACATTCTCAGTGATAAAAACGATCCAACTCAATAATTCTAGTCAAAAAGGCAGAAAAGACGACCACGATTTTTGTAACGTTTGGTAGAATAATCGATTACATTGACAGATTGATTGCTATTTGGTTTTTATTTTAATACCTGTAAAAGAAAGAAATGGTAAATAGTCGACTCCGGCAGTATTTAAATTCAGAACGCAACTAATTGTCGTTATAAGTGAATAACGCATGGACACCATCTGCATGAAAACAACAGTGAAGTTATCATATATTAATATATTAAACATTAAACATTTTAGATAATTGTGTGCGGGAGAAACAAAAAATTCTGACATATTTTTTTTAATAATTTCGACAAGTACGGGAGACAACTTCGAGTATATTTCCTCTTATTAAGACCTTATCTGCAAAACGTGCAAACATATATTTCACCATACTTGCCGAAACAGTGAAAGGAGAATAACTAACTAAATTACAAGATTGCATTTATCAGTTGACGTAAGAAAATAAATTTAGTTTAGAGAATAATTTACACAGTGACGCCAACTGCATGCAAAAGGGATAGTTAAGTTGGTGACTCACCATTTCGGCCAACCTACTTCTTCTCATTAAGGTCAGTTTTGTTTTCTTTTGTCTGCACACAAGAGAAATGCAGTTTGGGGGACTTCCATGTCCTTCCAACGGGCATTAACGGCAAAAGTGAAGTAGTAGGTCATTAATAAATTTTAATTAATACTAACCCAAAGATTTCAATATAAAACATGTAGAACATACTGTGTCAAGCAATTACAAAGTCTCTTTCTTTTCTTGTTTTCTTATAACAAAAGTAAAACACTGTTATATATATATATAACTCAGTTCCAGCATATTAAAATATATTCACAAATTATATTAATAACATAGGATTAGCGATTAACATTCGCAAGAACTGTACAGCAGTGAGTAAGTATGAAACAAACTTCTTCCATTTCTTTGGAGAAGAACGCTAACCAGTATATACCTGCGTTAATCCACCGCAGGTATATATTCCCTGTTTTGTGATGCAGCACCGATGTTAGTTACCTAACCTAGAGCTCGGGAAATATTTGATACAGCTGCCTATCTTCTATGATGCATCTTTCCCGCGATAACATTAAGGATATGAAATAATATTATATGCAAGTATGCGTGTATGTGTGTATATATACATTTACATACAGATATACATTATGTGTGTGTCAGTTTGTATTCAGCACGTTTCTGTCATGCTATATATATATATATATATATATATATATATATATAATATATATATATATATATATATATTGCTGGTAGGGACGCTATTTCGTTATGCAACCATAATATACTGCCGAGTATATTAAAGGCTTATAAGTTAATACTGTGTCCTAACTGTGTTAGCAGTGCGATTCAATCACTTTTTAAAGTTATCACTAAAGATTTTCTATAGAAATTAGAACCAGCACTAAATGTTATGACGTTTTGTATACGAATACGTCGTAGCTTTCAGTACTGGCTCTAATTTCAATAGAAAATCTGTTGAGATAACTTTAAAAAGTGATACACACACACACACACACATATATATATATATATATATATATAAAATGAAAGAAACGAGCTGATTTTATGCCAATGTTTTGATATTTTTAATCAAAATATTCTGCTAATATATTTATGTCTACATTACAGTTGTCATAGTTTTAACATTTTTATTTCATATCTCTTATTTTTTTCTTATATCACAACTCGTGTAAACTATATATTTATTTTTTTAAACATCCCTCAAATATCCTTCATATCGTTTTTCCTTTCATGTAATTTTTAAGAGAGTTTTATGTTTAAATTTGAATTTTTTACTTTCTTTCTTTCTTGTGACTCAGTAAGATAGAACTGAAGGGGTTATTAAATCTTAAATTTTGTTTTGAAAGCAGATATATAATATCAACGTGAATGTTGTTACAAATGACAACCTACTTTTCTCCTTTATCACATTACTTATTTTCTGCTATAGTATAATACCTATAATAATATTTATTCACCTCTATTTTCAACACTTATTCATATCCAATCAGTTTGAAAGTCCATTTTGAATCCTTTTGAATGCGTATTTCCGTGTATATTTATGTTTTGAGTCTGCCATTTTAAGTTGTTACGTGAAATATTGGTTTCAAATACTGCCTCACTATTCTAACAATGAAAATGGCGACTGCCGGATCATTCAATCAAACAAAATCAGCCAAATTTTGCTCTTTATTTCTTTTTCATTTCCTTTTTTTTTCATTGTGATTTTTTTCTTTGTAGATATGAATAAATTAATACTGATTTCAAATTTTGGTGCAAGGTTAGCAATTTCGGGGCAGGGGGTAAGTCGATTACATCGACCCCAGTGCTCGACTGGTACTTAATTTATCAACCACGAAAGGATGAAAGGCGAAGTCGACCTCGACGGAATTTGAACTCAGAACGTAAAGACAGACGAAATGCCACGAAGCATTTTGCCCGGCGTGTTAACGTTTCTACCAGATCACCGCCTTAATGAATAAACTAATATTTGAAAAGTTTCAGTGCTCAGCGTAATAAGAACAGCAAAACAACATAAATAAAGGCATGCATAAGGATTCAAATGACTACTTTTTCAACTGCATAGCTAAGCTTACAAGTAAGCGTTGTTATATTCGTAAATGTACAGAGATATCAAATGAGAAACCAGCGTTTCCCTGCTTCGATTCTCAATCAACTCTCCTTCTCTATTCTTAATTTTTGATTTATGTATCAGCACAATATTTTTTTAGCTTAAAGAAATCTTATAACTGCTTTATATTTTTTTTTCCATAATTTTGTTTTTCTTAAAAATAAAATTATATATTTTTCTGCTAATCATTAGTCTAATAAATTTAGTTAAAAGCTAAAAGAATTTATTTGGTTATTCATTAATTTTGTTTCTTTTAGGATCCAAATTTTGTAACAGTAATAATTAAAAAAAAAACAAAAAAACAGTAAAGCAATTTTGGTTTTAAACAGTTTGGTAAAATATATTATTGACAACAATATCAAGCAAAATATTAGACAATGTTTATATATATTTATATATGTATGTATTATAGGTGGCGAAGTAAAGCAAAATGATTATGTACAGATTTAATATATTTTGGAGTAAATTGCACTTGATAAATCTTTGCAATTCATCCAGACATTTTGTTTTGTTTAGCATTTCTCTCCTTCAGCATTATCTTCTTTTTCTACACACACTCCTCTCTCTCTCTCTCTCTCTCACACACACTTTCTCTCTCTCTTTCTCTCTATCTTTCTCTCTCTCTTTCGCACGCTCTGTGAATCACTTAATCTCCCGTTTTTCTTTTTGGTTTTGTTTTTAGTTGAGAATCTCAATTTTTGGCTACATTAATGATTTTTTTTCTTTTCAAGCAAATAATTATCATAGAAAACTGACAGTGAAAAATAATTATAAACACAACAATATTTATAGAAATGTTCTTTGCAATATAGAGAAAAAGAAAGGAAATAAGTTTCTCTGGACCTGTCAATAGTCACTTGTGTAAGCTATGCCACATGGCTGTGGATGTTCTGTGACAGCTGAGCAGTTCCATCCAATGTTTGCGTTCACTTCCTTGCCTCTCTGGTCCCAGTGTACACTTTCCAATTAGTTCACCGTGGCCTATAATATCATGATCCCACACGCAACACTCAAGGGCCACTTTTGGCAAAATCTCGGCCGGAACATTGAAAGTTAACGCTTCGTTCCAAACTGGCGACAATGTACTTCTCTGTACTGAAGATTTCTTTCTTTTAATTTTCTTGCCATCAACAATTAATGATATTCTAACAAATGGGTCTGCAGTAAAAAGAAACAAAAACAAAATGGAAAACAATTTCTCTCGAATAAAACATCTTTTAGATATTATATTTTACGAATAACGCTAACATATAAAACTGTTATTCTTAATGTTTGTTAAAGACAAAATATTAAATAAATATTTTTTGCAGCTTTGCATTGAGTTACATTATCTTTCTGTTTCTAAACAGAAAGCAAATATTCTGAACATTTCATTCTGAGCCATTACTTTGATACAGATGACTAGATTTCATGAAGCCCACTCCCTAAGCTGCAACAATTTTATTTCTCATTTCACAGTTTTCTGTTCCAGATTAGGAGATGATAAAGCCGAGATATATTTTCTGCAAATCTATACCATAGAAATCACCCTTACTCTATGAAGATAATTTTCCAAACTGTTTTCCGTATTAATTGGATCTCCAGAAGGTTTCGACGAGGGGTGAGCCATTTGTTTAATCAACAAAGTTACACGTTTATTGCAACATAATCTGGATTAGTGAAGACACAGGCTGAGCGGTTAGGGCGTTGGGCTTACCGTCGTGAGGTTGTGAGTTCGACTGAGCAGTGTGTTTATTGTGTTCTTGAACAAAACACTTTATTTCTCGTTGCTCCAGTTCACTCAGTTGTAGAAATGAGTTGGGACGCCACTGGTACCAAGCTGTATCAAACTTTGCCTTTCCTTTGGACAGCATTGGTGGCGAGGAGAGGAGAGGCTGGTATGCGTTGGAGACTGCTAGTCTTCCACAAACTTTCCCCGGACTTGTGCCTCGAAAGGAAACTTCCAAAATACAATCTCATGGTCATTTGTGACTGAAGGGAGTTTTTATCCTATAATTTGGGTGAGGGCAGCGAGCCAACCGAATCAGTAGCGCATCGAATAAAGTACTTAGTGGCATTTTCCCCGGTTCTTTATATTCTTAGTTCAAATTCCATTGAAGTTGGCTTTGCATTTCATTCTTTTGTGGTCGATAAAATAAGTACCATTTGGGCATTACTGAGGTCGACGTAATCGACTCTCCTCCTCTTCCCAAAATTAATGGTCTTGTGCAAAAATTAGAAAGGATTATAAACTGGGTGCTACAATTTTTTTTATCTTTAGCGTCATTCCCACACCGATTTAGAGTACCACTGTCGGCGACATGGTCGCTCTTTCTAAGTACAAGGAACGTTCAGCCGGGAAGCTTTCACAGTTTCATCAAACCATTATTCAAGATATCGCGCAATGAGATCAAACCCGAGACTTTGACTGTAAGGTATCTTTTTATTGAATTAATCGGCTTTTGGCTGTAACTATACATCGATATATATAATCGATATTTATAAGTAAGGCGGAGAGCCGGTAGAATCGTTAGAACGCCGAGCGAAATGCTTAGCGGTATTTCGTCTGCAGTTACGTTCAGAGTTCAAATTCCGCCGGGGTCGACTTTGCCTTTCATCCTTTCGGGGTCGATTAAATAATAAGTACCAGTTACGCACTGGGGTCGATATAATCGACTTAATCCGTTTGTCTGTCCTTGTTTGTCCTCTCTGTGCTTAGCTCCTTGTGGGTAGTAAAGAAATAGGTATTTCGTCTGCCGTTACGTTCTGAGTTCAAATTTCCCCGAGGTCGACTTTGCCTTTCATCCTTTCTGGGTCGGTTAAATAAGTACTAGTTGCGCACTGGGGTCGATGTAATCAATTTAATCCGTTTGTGTGTCCTTGTTTGTCCCCTCTATGTTTAGCGCCTGTGGGCAATAAAGAAATTGATATATATAAATCCCCTGGTCAGCCATATCAAAATAATGGCTCAGAGAGAAACGTTCAAGATATTCGCATCAGTCTAGAAATATAAAGATAATAAGTGCTAATGTAATAGGAAAACAGTAACGTTACATTTTTTTTTTCTTTTTTCTCTTTTTTTTTTTCTTAATTTCATTGAAACCCACTCCTATACTGTATCACAGTTTTATTTCTCGTTTCATATTTTTCAGTTCAAGATTAAGATATGATAAAGCCGAAATATACTTTCTGAAAATCTTTACTATTAAATGAACGGAGTTTTAAAACGACAAACTTTTAAGTAAACTATAAGATCTTTATTACCAAGCTGTTATAAATTAGTGCCAAGAGGAGTTTTTTTCTTTCTTTAAAAAAAATTGTTACACTCTCGGAGCATTTCTCTCTCATTTTCTATTCGGTTAATTTTTCTGGTAGTAAAATGAAAACTACTCTCATTAACACGATTTTCCAGAAGCTAATCTCGCTTGCCTTCATCATTTTACTTGCATATATAATATTGGCTTTATTTTCACAAGACACAGAAATCTAATATTTTAATAGCACAGAAAGCCTATATTTTAAGGGAGGATGAAATATGACGTGATGTCAGCGTCGATCAAGAGGGCATCCATGGCAGATATGCTAGATGATATGGCTTTTAAGTATAGATTTATTTATTTATTTACTTATTTATTTATTTATTTATTTATTTATTTATTTATTTATTTCTAGTAATCAGCATCTAAAACGAACTATTTGATTGTATAGAAAACTGTATTAAATAAACGCGTATGGAAACATCTGCATTCTTGACAATACTTAACTCACCAACTATAATCATGGAGCCAAATATTTTATTATAGATATTAGAGCGTTAACTGTGTGATTCCACTAACAAATTAACGATCCTTACTTGATTAATTAAATCAATCTCAATTTCTGCCACAGACTATATGCTGTATTTTTAATCAAGGAGCACCATAGTAAATTTGCTACAGTCTACATAATTGGAAAAATCAGGGCTGTAGATTGATTCGGTTCATCAAAACTTTGACTCCGACCTCTCCATTTGTAACTAGACTAATTATAAATTTCTTATATTGATTAATTGCACACATCCTATATTGTACAACGGGAATCATTAGGCTACTTGATGGAACTCAAACTTAAGTTAGAGTTCCAAAGTTGTTGCCATACCACTATCATATTACATCTATCCTCATTGATTACGGATGTTTGGATTACAAAAATCGCCCTGGATAAGTGAGAAATGAAAATAGAGCATATGAGAAAAATAGGTTTCCAAACGCATGTTTTACAAAGTATATGGAAGGTCGCTGATGTATGCTTTTACGGTCCAAGCAGAATCTTTGATTGATCACAGACTTGTGTTACCACAGATTAACTCGGTTTACAATAAGCGAACCAGGTTATCTTGGATCATTCATGAATGAATCAGTGATAAGCGAAGACAAATCTATTTTATAAAATAGGAAACCAAAGGTGACCGGCTCTTATATCCCACCTACGTCCTATAGAACCTTTGCACATTAGTCCTTTAAATAACCCACTGGACCCACAAAAATAATTATAATTCCATAAAATAGATAGGTTTTGGTTTGAGATAAAGACGAAGTGTATGCAGCCTTGGTCTTTAATAATACCTTCAAATGGCGAAATGCTAAGAGATTTGCGCTATTTCTCAATTCGGAAAGAATAAATATTTGCTGATCAAAATAGCTTCTTTAATTAAAATTGCTTTAAATTCCGGTTCATGAATTAATATGGCTTTCAAATTTTGGCACAAGACCAGCAATTTCGAGGAAGGAGTCAAGTTAATTACATTGGCCCCAGTACTCAACTGGTACTTATTTTATCGACCCCGAAAGGATGAAAGGCAAAAATCGACGTCGGCGGAATTTGAACTCAGAACGTAAGGACGGAGGAAATGCCGCGAAGCATTTTGCCCGGCGCGCTAACGATTCTACCAGCTATCCAAATATCATAAACCTTTAACAGCCAACAAACTAGTAGTGCGTGTTTAGCATATTCAGACGTCTAATAAATAGTTTTCTTTTTTAATACAAAAACCACCGACGTTTTACTTATAGCCTTCATAGAAACCATAACTAAGATAAACTGGCATGCTGTCACACGAGAGTGGTACATTCACGTGATCCCTAATATACATACTTCATAGGAGAATGACAATTTGTTGCATTTTGCACAGCGCGCTGACGATTCTCTCACCTCATCCCCTTATTCATAAGTTAATGTTAGAACGTTTACGGTGGCGACCAGGCAGAATACTTAGCAGCATTTCGTCCGCCTTTACGTCGAGTTCAAAATCCGCCGGGGTCGACTTTGCCTTTCATCCGTTTGGGGTCGATAAAATAAATACCAGTTGAACACTGGATCGTTCTAATCGATTTAACCTTTCCCCGAAATTGTTAACTTTGTGCCAAAATCTGAAACCAATGTAAAAACTTTCTATGTATACTGTCATTGCAAATCTGTTTTTGCTTATTGGTATAAAGATCTTAATAGAACGAGGCCTTTCATTTTGTGAGTGATGCAACTCACTCTCTTTATAAAGGAGACTATGGAAAATACTTGAATGTGTTAAAATTACTGGCCAAGTTTGACTCTTTTCTGGCAGAACATATAATTACACTGGAAAATAGATATAGCTGAAATGAAACGTTTAATTTTAAACACCATGTGATGAACTGAATAATCCGTTTAGATTCAGCACACTCGAATACATTATCTGTGAAACGAAAAAAATATATTGTTTTATTTCATTGGTTTTCACTCCAAACGTAGATAATGAAGATCAACTGAATTTGGCTATGCTGTGTGTTGCTTTTGATATTATAAATCCGCTGGGATCAAATTAACATCAACTTCAGCAATGAGCTGCAAGTATAGTGGTTTCCACGCATAGTTTTAAACAGATGAATGACTATGTGGATTACATTCCATGTTTCGCAGCTTCACATTAAACGTCCATTTTACTTTTTTCTTGTTTTCTTTCTTGGAACATGCGCTGCTAAATGTTGTCAAGAAGCATTGATTTTTTTTCTCTTTGAATTTGTACATTTTTCCAGTTTCTTTTTGTCAGTTGTATATTTTTTCTGCTGCGATATCTGATGGCGATGCTCATTTTCCCATGGAGGGAAGAAAGTTTCAGATAGATGTCAAGCAGTCAGACTGTGTAGATGTAACAAAAGCACCTTTACTTAACTTTTCTCTCTTTAATAAAACGAATGTTAGATGACAACAAAGATTAGGAGATAGATGGGGAGAGAGAGAAAGAGATAGATGGAGAGAGAGAGATGGAGAGAGAGAGAAAGAGATAGATGGAGAGAGAGAGACAGATAGAGAGAGAGAGGTAAATGGAGAGAGAGAGGTAGGTGGAGAGAGAGAGAGTTCTGACAATTGGCTCGTGGACTACTTTCAACCATGATGAAGTTACGAAACAAGAATACTGGCATATTCTTTTTCCGTCTTTTTACTTGTATCAGTCATTAGAATATGGCCATGCTGGGGCACCGCCTTGGAGAATGAATCAGCTCCATTACTCTTTTTTATCGGTCTCTTTTGCCGAATCACTGAGTTACATGTACCTAAACACACAGGCACCAGTTGTCAAGCGGTGGTGGGGGAAAACATAGACACAAAGACATATACACACAGATACATATATATATGATCTTGGCATAGTTGGAAAATTGGGAGAATGGCTTCATGACTTTCTGAAGGATAGAAGTCAGGTGGTAGTAGCCAATGGGGCCACTTCCATTAACACGCAAATAGTGAGCGGTGTTCCGCAAGGCACTGTTTTGGGACCACTACTGTTCATAATGTCCCTCTCAGACATGCCCTCAGCCACGCAGAGAGCCACGATCACAAGTTATGCAGATGATACAAAAGTTTCACAAGCAATACAGAACCCTGAAGACACTAAGCACCTGCAATGTGAGCTGGACAAAATATACAAGTGGGCTGAAAAGAATAGCATGCAGTTCAATGCTGAAAAGTTTCAAGCTTTATGCTATCAGCATGCAAAACTAAATACAATACCCAATAAATACACTGGACCTGGAGGGATTGCAATCCCAGAGGCACAATCAGTACGAGACCTGGGTATTTACATGAGTGATGATGCAACCTTTCATGTGCATGTTGCTAAATTGGCAATGAAATGTAGGCGGCTGACCGGATGGATTCTTAGAACCTTTAGAACAAGAGACCAGGAAACCATGATGGTCCTCTGGAGGACACTTGTCCTAAACCACTTTGACTATTGCTCTCAGTTATGGTCACCATCCAGTGTCAAAGTTAATCACAGAACTTGAGGCGATCCAACGAAGCTGCACGAAGAAGATAGCCTCTGTGCAGCATATAAGCTACTGGGAAAGACTCAAGAGATTGAGACTCTATTCCTTAGAGCGTAGGCGAGAAATATATGCCATAATATACATCTGGAAGGTCCTAGAAGGACTTTTCCCAAACTTTGGCATCGAGAGTTACACAAATGCCAGAACTGGGCGCCACTGCATAGTGCCAAGGACTCCAAATTTGCCATCAAGATGTAGGACAAGCTACTGTGATAGCCTGGGCTTCCGAGGCCAACAGCTCTTCAATATCCTCCCGAAGAACCTAAGAGACCTGCATGGGGTGGATGCAGATGTCTTTAAAATGAAACTGGATTTCTTCTTGTCAGGTGTCCCAGATGAACCAACTTCACGGCAGGAGCTGCAGATGAGAGCAGCTGCATCGAACTCTCTCATGCACCAAATGGCAATTGCTAAGAAGCATTCGTGAAGTAAAATCATGTAGCAACACCAAATGGAGGTGCCCCAGCATGGCCACAGCTTGTGAGCTGAAACTAGATAAAAATAAATAAATAAATATATATATATGTATATATATATATATATATATATATATATACACACACACAAACACACATACATACACACACACACACACACACACACACACAGAACGGGTTTATTTCAGTTTCCGTTTACCAAATCCACTCACAAAGCTTTGGTCAGCCCGAGGCTATAATAGAAGACACCTACCCAAGGTGCCACGCAGTGGGACTGAACTTTGAACTATGTGACTGGGAAGCAAGCTTCTTACCACGGAATTACACCTGACCATATTGAGGAATCACGTATTATAGTATTTTCAAACATCCAGTATTTGTTTTATATTTTACTGACCCATATTTACACACAGCTTGTGCACTCTATGAATATTTGCTTGGATATATTCTAGCTATGATGTCTAAGCTTTCAGACATTGAATAGAGAAATCCAGGATCTGGTTGAGTGTGTAGATCAGTGGTTCTCAACCACGGTTCCCAGAGCTGCATGTGGCCCTCAGGCATCCTTCCTAGGGTGGGGGCTCGACGGTCTTCTCTCTATAAATATAATACATTTTTCGTTAATTGACTTATGTTTTACGTTTTTTGGTGTGGCTCCCTAAAAATATCCAGGTTTTGAATCTGGCTCTGATATCAAAAAGGTTTATAAAGACTGATGTAGATTACCAACAACAAACTAAAGGTAGACATCAGCGAAATAGTAAATGCAATGATTTCAGTGGTTTCAGTACTTTAATCAAGTCTTTTGTTGGATTGCAAATACCTTCTCAGGTGTTTAATAACCAAACATTACTTGGCATTACTGATAGCTTGCTTTCTGTCCACTCAAAACGCCAGAAAGGTTATCAAAATATGAATGATATATTTGAATTACTTTATCAGCTGCAGTTATTTAAATCATATACGACCGGAAGTCTCGGTCGTATAGTTTGATGGACGACATATGAGGGCTCGTGTAGTTTGATGGACGACATATGAGGGCTCAGTTTTTGCCGAACGACCTGCACAAATGATTTATTTATAGTGATCAAACGTTCGTCCCGTACATCGACGTTGTCTGAACAGGTGCACAGTGTACCACACGTCAGGTGTTGAAGTGACTGCAGAGCAGCTTGAGATGAAGTGGTTTGCTCAAGAGCACAACGCAGAACCCAGTCTAGGAATTGAAACCGCGATCTCTCGATCATTAGTGCAACACTTTAAACCAGTGGTTCCCACCTCTTTTATCCAAATGAGTTTTCCCACGGACCCCTTCTAATATGCTTATCCTTATATATATGTGTGTGTGTGTGTGTGTGTGTGTGTGTGTGTGTGTGTGTGTGTGCGTGTGAAATTTTGAATTTAGTTAACGGACCCCCAGTACTACCTTTGCGGACCGCCAGGGGTTCGTGGACCTCAGGCTGGGAACCACTGCCCTAAACACTAGGTCATGCGTCCTCATATATTGTGTAGACCACAGAGGAGTTTAAAACTAAATTCTTTTTCTCATATTGGCACAAAACAAGACCTTGTATAGCTTTAATGTTTTTCAAGTGCAGAAAATGTTTTGCGCATCTGTTTGTCTCTCGTAGTTAATGAAGTATGTATATTATCAAAACTGAAAAGAGGAAGGCTTCATCTAAGAAGCCTCATAGTTGAAAACAAATTTCATTATAATGAACATTGAAGATCTTCTACCGTGAAAAAGACATTTTCTTTATCATCAACAGAGTTGTTTATGCTGAATCTAAGAAATGTAATTTTTAAATCGCTGTTTACCAACTATTCACATATAACATTTACCAGATTCAACATTTATGTGTAAATTGTTTGAATCTTTAAAAAATTAAGTCTCCTTTATAACACATGTTGCAAATCCCGCATTACCTTAAACTGGCCCTGTATGGAACACCAGTCTAACGCAAGTAACGTTCCATCATTCATTGAACTGACATACGACATTGAAACGCAATGAAACTTCTGCAACGAGTCTCATCAAGCTCTATCCCCCGAAAGAGTGAAGGAACGTGACTTGGTGGTTAGGATATTCAGCTCACGTTCGTAGGGTCCTGAGTTCGATTCCTGATGGCACGTCGTGTTCTTGAGTAAGACACTTTATTTCATGTTGCTCCAGTTCACTCAGCTGGCAAAATGAGTACTACCTGTAATTTAAAGGGCCAGCCTTGTCACATTTTGTGACAAGCTGAATGGGGCGCTCAGCTGCTTTCATGTAAATATCACGAGCAGGCTGTTTCGTTGATCAGATCAACTAGAACATTTGTCGTCGAAACAGACGAAGTGCCAGTATCAACAAAAAGTTTAATGCTATATCCACTTGGTTATTTTACAGAGCATCTCAATACATTTAGAGCTTAGCTAGTGAATATCTATTTAGTCTCTAGACTTCCTAAATATAGCAGCCAAATAGTTCACGATCTACACTCTACGATACGTTGGATAATGTTGTCTAAATATATTATTAATGAAGATAAATGCATAGGACAAAATGTTTAGCGGTATTTCTTCCGGTTTTACGTTCTGAGTTCGAATTCCACTAAGGGTGACTTTCTCTTTCATCCGTTCAGGGTCGATAAAAGAAGTACTAGGAGATGCACAGGGTCAATGCAATCGACGATCCCTCTCCCCCAAAATGTTAGGCCTTAGCCCAATAGGATTTTTTATTCTTTTATTTGTTTCAGTCATTTGACTGAAGCCATGCTGGAGTACCGCCTTTAGTCGAGCAACTCGACCCAAGGACTTAATCTTTGTAAGCCTAGTACTTATTCTATCAATCTCTTTTGCCGAACCGCTAAGTTACGGGGACGTAAACTCACCACTACCGGTTGTCAAGTGATTGGGGGGGGGGCAAACACACACAAAAACACATAACACACACACACACATATACGACGGGCTTCTTTCAGTTTCCGTCTACCAAATCCACTAACAAGGCTTTGGTGGGCCCGAGGCTATAGTAGAAGACACCTGCCCGAGGTGCCACGCAGTGAGACTGAACCCGGAACCATGTGGTTGGTAAGCAAGCTACTTACCACACAGCTACTCCAGCACCTATATATATTATAGATGTCTGCTAGGTCTAGCGCAGCTGGGAGGTAAAACAGAAACACCTTGTAACTCTGTACTGCCACCACCACCACCCACATTAAATATTCAGGACTAATAACAATTATATATCTATTGTAAACATTTTCAGATAGCCGATTAAAGGGTCACCAGTTAGCATTTTGGCACCGGTGATGTTCTCATGTAAGACAGCTATAAAATTAGTAAGTTCTCTGTTTTAGTAAAACTTTGTGGATTCTTCTTATGCCAGCGAAAGTTCATTTTAACATTAGCACAATGGCACACATTTGTATAAAAGACACGTCGCTGATCTGTGTACATGGACTGATAGCCGAGTGCGTAAAGGGGGCTTAATGTGAAAGCCGCACGATTCTCTGAATCCAAATCTTATACTGCATTTATACTATACATGCCTACGCACACGCGCGCACGCACGCACACACGGTTACACACACACACATGTATGTAAATGTTACAAAATACGCGTAGGGTTTTAGGAAACACCTACATCACTAGAAATAGGAGCTAAACCACTCTAATCTTGTAATTAGCGCACATGAATGAAAACGTATACACTAACAGGGATCATAATCTTCCGGAAAGTGCTGATCGAGAATTTTTAATACTGACACGTCAGTTTCGACAATTTCCGTTGCCTCGTCAGTTAAGACCTCTCGACTGTTCGGCTCTTTCCGGCTTAGCATTTACTTCTAGCAATGTAGATGTTTTCTATACCCTAGTCACATTTAGTGACATTTGTAATTCTCCTTTTTGGTGAAACGTTGCAAACTGCTGTTTATATTAATTTTGGTGTGTGTGTGTGTGTGAGAGAGTATGTATGTATAGTAGAAGTTGAGGCCAATAGAAAAGAAGCAACCAAAATCTACAACGCAAATTCAGAAAAGAGAATATAGGTACCTGAAAACTGTAGAAATATAAAGTGAAAAGAAAAAAACGATATCTGTTCAGCACGAAAGTCTCAGGTAAAATACACAATATACCGAGAGAGAGAGAGAGAGAGAGAGAGAGAGAGAGAGAGAGGGCGGAAAGGACATTTCAGTTTCTATCTTTGCTTTAGTTATATGAGAATCTAAATACAAACCTGATTCTTCTGCTGGTCCAAGTATTCTTAGGTCTTTGGCTTTGATGATGACAACAGTTAACCTTTCCGCCGTTGGAAGGTAACTCAGCGAAATGAGTAATTCCCCCATCGTGCAAGCATGCTAGACAAAGTAAATAAATAAATGAATAAATAAATAAATAAAGGTAATAACTATGTAGACAACAAACGTAAATAATTGTGAGGTTTTACTACTGGAGAGTGAAAATCTCAAAGCGATTCTGTTTGTTAATTGGAAAAATCACAAACTGAAAACATGAAAGACCGCCACGTCAAATGTTGAAAAACAAAGAACAAAGAGTAGGATAAAATAATTGAGTTTCTCTCTCTATCAGTCTCATATACACACATACACACATACACACACACACACACACAGATAGATAGATAGATAGATACATACATACATACATACATACATACATACATACATACATACATACATACATACATACATATACATATGTACATATATATATATATATACATATGTATGTATTAAATTTTGAATTAAAAGCGACCATTAATGTTACACAACACACACACACACACACACACACATATATACATATGCATATGCGTGTCTGTATTTTTGTATGTCTGTGTTATACATTCTGTCTTTCGATGATGTTTACAAATGCATTTCGTTGTTTTTTGTTCAGTTCCAATTCAACCCTGATCTAGTATTCCTATGATCAAAGGCATTCAAACTGTAATCAATCTCTACTTTTGTGATGTTAGCCAATGTTTCTTTCTTTTTTATGAAGACAGAGTATAAATTGGTGGCGATATTGCTGCTGTTTCTAATATCTCGATAGACCACGTAAAGAATCTCAAAAAGGCTCGTATTTAGCACATGTTCGTGTGCATGCATTGTTAAGTAGAACTGCAAGATAAATCCGAAGTATTTCAAAGTTGTGTAGCAACGTTTCTCAACGCATGAAGACAAAGAAACATTTTGCTCCGCTACTTGAAAATGATAATGATTGATTGCTTTCCGAATTCATTACTCGTTTATGACAATTGACATAATTAATTACCGCTTTGCACAAGCCTAAACTAAAATCACAGTTTAATACGGCACAAATTGCAACTGCAAACCTGGAACTAATGCAGTGTAGCCTACTGGTGTATTTAGGTAATTGATATACCAATTTGATATCTATATCGTTCAGTATTTCGTTACTGTGCAAAGTCAAGGTCACACTGTTAGAATAATCGTACAAACATGTAGGAAAAATAACTGTGAAATCCCTGGTTCAGAAACCCGTGTTTTATACATGAGAAACAAGTTACTTGCCATGTACAGAAATCTTAAACGCCTGATGCATTTCGTCCCATTCATAGAGTTGGTCAATGACAAAAGATACCTCCCTCCTCACCCATCCACCAAAAGTAATAACTGTTGTTTATTGGCTGACAGGATGGTAATTATGTTTGTCGCAGTTTATAAACACGAGTTTTTTGTAGACATTCTATCTTGAACGACTGGCTCGACATGGCAATAGCACAACAATAGCATTATGAATAAAAAATATCCAATAGAATGCAATCTACTTCTAATTATATACTTACTGAACCAAGCTGGCAGAAACGTTAGCACGCCGGGCGAAATGCTTAGCGGTATTTTGTCTGCCACTACATTCTGAGTTCAAATTCCGCCGAGGTCGACTTTGCCTTTCATTCTTTCGGGGTCGATTAAATAAGTACCAGTTACGCACTGTTGAATTCAATGTTCTCTAAATTTGACCTTCCCTATGCAATGTACGCGTTTTACAACTGCTGAAACTACTGTAGAAACTCCATTAACCTAATAATGTTTGTTAAAATATTAATTAGCTAATCCATTTTTAGCTTAACAACCCTTTTCTGTGAATGTTTCTAACTAAGTGGAATATTTTTGTTTATTATCATTGTAGCTTTTAACAAGATAGAGAACAGTTTCTTCATTGTTGCATTTTGTAAATGAAATATAATATTCATTAGCTTGCACTTTGGCCTCTTCGCTGCTATCAGAAGAAGCAAATGTTGATTTAATGGTGTTATTGTTTACAGCAAAGAAAGCTGTCATCAATTTGCTTGACTCTACGATCGAGACTGCAAACTGTGAAGGTCTTTTAAATCGCTGTATCTCAAGCTATATTTTTAACTTAACGAGGTATAATTGAATAAATTAATAAATATCAAATACATAATATAGTCACTAGGCAAACGACCAGTTTCTTTCATCTTAAACGGGAATTCAGCGTTCGTATCTTGCGACAGAATCGTTAACATGTTGGGTAAAATGCTTAGCAGCATTTCTTCCGGCTCTTTAGGGTGTGAGTTCAAATCTCGCCGAGACTAATTTTACCTTTCATCCCCCGCCCCGGGGTCGATAAAATATAGTACCAGTCAAGCACTGGAGAGTAGGGGGTTGGTGTAACTGACTTGTCCTCTCCCTTCAAAATTACTGGGCTTGAACTCTGCAACGGACTGGCTACCCATTCAGGAAGAATGTTGTGATCTTGGTCTCTTATACCAAGTAACCAGCCATGAGTTCTAGTGTTCAAGAAAAAGTTTTAGAATTTGGTTCACCATACCACGATATACAATATCAGAATATATACATTTAAAAAGAAAGATATAGTAAGAAAAATAAATGCCAGAGCTGAGTATCCATTACAGTATGTTCAGTTCGGCATGGCATTAAACTCAGTCATTATTTCGACAATTATATAAATAGTTTTCAGCTTATTCTATTAAATTTTGCTAATTTGCTCAAAATAGAACGAAAAGATCAACAAAATGAAAGATGCTTCGCAAATATTCCAAACTGTCATAATAAAACATAAATCCAATGTTATCACTGATAAATTATTCAAATATAAAACTTGTTTAAAAAATTCCCGTTGGCTGTATGTTTTATGTAACATGACTCCACAAAGCAAATGCAGAAAACGTCATTAATTATGATATTGTTACCGAGTTACAGAATCATAAATATAGCTCTTATTTCTAATCTATTCAATAGATTTTCTTGCAACCCACTTCTTTAAATGTCGCAGAGTTGCATAAATGTAATGTGATCCAAAATATACACCTACACTATTACAAACATGTCGAAACTGTAGATCTAAATATTTCAGTATATCTTAAAATTACGTATGAAATTAAACAATTTCATCTGGGATGATAAAAATTAGAGTAGAAGAAAGTAATCGACAGACAATCCTCTTCACACACACACACCACACACACACACACACACACAGATATTCACTGATATTCGAAGAAATTCTAAATAGAGATAAAAGGAGACGCTTAAAACAAGTTACTTGCCATGTATATTTCCTGTTGTTTGCGTTCTGACAGCAACGACTGAAATGGTATGGCGTTAAATTTATACTTTTGGCAGCATTCACCCGGGGTGGGTTGAGCCAGCTCCGATCAACGAGTTCACCACGTCCCTCACCAATGCTGACAGCATCCAACGGTCGACCGCAGTCGCTGTTGTAATAGATACCCACTCCCGGTAAAATTGTCAAATATCAAAGACGCAGGGAGCCGGTTGTGCTTCCACGTCTACCAAGTCGACAGATAAACATTGATGCCGTGAAGAGGGGAATCTGATATATATGGGCGACTGTCAGTCTTAGGCAAAAACTCTTAGCCAGGCCTGCTCATACGTGAGTAGATGCATGACCAGCCTTGGTCGACAGCGGCCCAAATATTCTGTAACGCCGGCTTACATTTGATTTTCCTATATGGTCATATTTTCGGAGAAATACATCCGTCGACCGGTTTCAAAAAACGTCTTCAGAACTCGAAAATGAATTTTAAAAGAAACAAGCGCAGAGCTTGATTGATTGAAAGATAAATTGATGCAATCCCAATGAAATGTTGTATCAAGAAGTAGTTCAAGTCAAAACCAATATGAAACATGGGATTGATTGTTCAAAAAAGAAATGCACGTAGTAAACGAATGCACATTGAAAATGCAGCTAAAGTAAGACTGACCAATGAACAGTAAATCTGCTCTGTGATGAAGGGTGTTAGTAATCACCTGCCTGATTCTCCGGCGGTTATGACGACGAGTGTTCTAGTTGATCCGATCAACGGAACAGCCTTCTCGTGAAACTAACACGCAAGTGGCTGAGTACTCTACACATACGCGTACTCTTAACGAAGTTCTCAGGCAGATTCAGTATAACACAACGTGACAAAGCTGGCCCCTTTAATTAAAGGTACAGCATATTCTTTTACCACCTGAGTCAACTGGAGCAACGAGAGTCTTGATCAAGGACACAACGCGCCGCCAAGAATCGAAGTCACGACGATTCAATCGTGAGCCGAATACCCAAACCACTAACCCATGCATCTTCACATATACGATCGGAGATTTTATCGCTTAGGGGATTTGAACTAATAGGTTGTATTTCTACTCTAGGTGTATATTACTACAAAGATGGCCTCTCCGAGTTATTTATGAATCGAACTAATTAAGTAGTAATGACGTACTGACAAACACTAATTCTGATTTGCCACAGTGAGGGTGAGCGTCATAAAACTGTGTGGATAAGAAACTCGCTTTGCAGCCACGCAGTTTTTAGTTAAGTCCTAATACACAGCACCTTAGGCAAGGGTCTTGTACTATAACACTGGGCCGACAAACACCTTGTAAGTCCTGTGGGCTTGTGCTGTGGAGGACTATCTACCGCTTGACAAGTGATGCCGGTTTGTTTGCGTCTTGTTAACCTAACGGTTCAGTAATAGAAACTGATAGAATAAGTACCAGACTTTTCCAAAAATAAGTATTGGGGGTCAATCTGATTGACTAAAAATCTTTCAAAGCGTTCCCTCATCATGGCAACTGTCCAATGTCTAAAACAAGTAAAGGAATAAAAAGATAAACAGATAAAAGAAAGCTTAATTCGTGTTATTCGATACTCAAACGTTTCTGTCTGCTTAAGGTTTTTGATTAATTATATCAAAATAAATATTTTCAACAAAAACAAAGAAAATATAGCCAAAAGGTTATAGTCGGTGTTTAGTTGATTTCTGATCTTGATGTTATCAGGCTTTGAGAAAAGATACGTAAAGCCAAAGTCAGTGTTATTTGAAGTCTTAACATTAAGGGACAACATTAAATACACTTAGGTAGTTAATGCCACGCTCCAATGTTTTTTTTTAACAACTTTCAGCTCAAAAGTCAATAACCTGAATAAAGATTATAATACAAGCTTCACATTCGTAGCTAGTGGAGACATTAGAATTTTAGCTTACTTGTGAAGGATCAATGTCAAAGAGAGATAAGTTGCAATAATCCAATATATATATATATATATATATATATATATATATATATATATATATATATATATATAGCTATTAATAGATAGTAGGAAGTGGTACACTTCAGTCTTATAAGTATTGGAAGTACAGAATAATTTTCTTCTTTAACTCCATTACTTAGCTGAAACCTTTCTGCATGAAAAGGTAAAATTAAAGCCCTTGAAGTTCAAAGATGCAACCCAAAATGTCGATGATGTCACATTTCTGTGACAGACATCAGACATGTGATCAGCAAGTACCTAAAAATACTATCAAGGTACCACCCAATGCGAAAAGATGCAGTCATTAAATCAATACACAAAGATTGGTCTGGAATAAATATAGCGAATCCCTCTATCATTGAATACATACATAAAAATGAATACAAGGAATATTGGTGAAACATTCCTATCAAAATGTTTAACAAGTGCAGACATAACAGACTGGATATCATCATTTGAAACAGAAAAGAAAAAGTATGTACCGTCATAGAGTCTGGCTACTATGCTGATAAGAATATCTCTTCGAAAATCAAAGAGGAAGAAGATAACTACGGACAACTACTTCGAAAACACCAGCTGCTGTATTCAAATTATAAATTCACACTTGCATCAATAATAACACAATCTAACTGGTACTTTGTTGTCGGAATGCTTTTACCTGCTTTGAATGATTTTTCTGATATGCTGAATCGAAAAACGGAATCTATTTTTTACCATCATATCTAGATTTCAAGATATCCAAACCCTCCAATTATCCCTGTTTGATATACGTGGACTTTAAGATGGTTAATTTTTCCCTTAGGGCAACAAAGTTGATTCACCAAATATCTATGTTTTTCATGTATGCAGGGTAGCAAAGCAATGGAAAATCATTAGGTGATCAAAAAATGGCTACAGCTGACATGAGTTCCAAGGTATTTTGATGTGGTTGAAGAGCTTTTAGTTCAGCCAACTTCCATTTCTTATCAAACTTGGCAGCATGAAGCAATTGTTTAAAGCTCTGTATAAAGACGGACCGAGCTTTCACTATATCCGCAGGGAATTTCCCTGTCTGAGCAGTGAAATGATAAAAGCTAGAATATTTGATGGGCCGCAAAAAAAAAAAAATTATGAAAGAAGTAAATTCAATAAACTGCACGAGATTCATTTTTAATAGTTGTAAATGACTTTCTAGGCAGCAAGAAAGAAGCCAGCTATGTCAAAATCATCGGCAACAATGCTGGAAAACTTACAAAAGTTAGGAGCAAATATGCGCATAAAGCTGCACTAAACCCAAAGGCACCTTCATAAAATCCCTGAAAATCTTGGTGATATAAGTGATGAACAGGTAGAACACTTCCATTAGGACATAAAAATCAATGGAACAAAGGTATCAAGGCAGATGGGACTTGCATGTGATGGCGGGCTATGAAAATCAATCCAACGCAAATTCATAGATAATTAGGAATAAACAATCACGTAATTTGCCTACAGAAAATTTAAGATTTTTCTTGTTTTTCAATAGAATTTTAAGAAAGCATTCTGAGTTTAAAGAAAAACCAATTACTATATATGTATGCTATGCTTTTTTCCTCATAAACTGTTTTATTGAAACAGAAAAACAAGGAAATTCTATGAATCCAGTATCTTAAAATCTTGAAGTGATGGTAATAAATGGCTGTAATTTTCGGATTCTGTGTGTCAAAACAACCACTAGTTCAGGTCCACATTCTTTGACAGCAGAGATAAAAAGAATTTTTTGGTCTGCGTAATTGGTGCTCTTGATTTTTGTGACGTTAGTGACAATCCGGTTAAGCTGGCGTTTTCAGAAAAAGAAATCAACCAGCTAACATGTAGATAAGAAATAGAATCTGTAAGCTGAACAATAAGAATAAGCAAACTTTAGGAGTTCAAAACGTGAATTTGTATTTGTTATATACATTTTCAACTATGAAACTTTGTATATATTTTAGAAAGCAGCTCCTTCCTTACAGCAAGACCTCAAATAGCTAAAAACAGAAGAGAACATAATACATACATAGACAAACAAACAGATAGATGTAAATACAAAGACACGCGAGTGTGTGTGTGTGTGTGTGTGTGTGTGTGTGTGTGTGTGTGTGTGTGTGTGTGTGTGTGTGTGTGTGTGTGTGTGTGTGTGTGCGTGCGTGCGTGTGTGTGATTGCTATAAGACATGAAGTGTTAAGTTTCGAAAAGATACTAACATAAATTAAGATGGCTCTAGGCGAGGTCGCTCGATTTGTGGGAAAGGGCAGGTTTAACCACGCTGAAAATCATACCCTATTGTCTTAAATAAGGCAGAACACATTGAAGAAAAAGTCCTACACTAAGTCACAAAACATGGAACAGTCAGTCATAAATCAGTGATAACTAAAATATCTCCGTTCCTTTGATCAGTGTGCTCAATTAGAGCTGGATTAGAGACCACGATTAGAGGTTTAATGCGGCCATTTTTATTGCACATAGAGATGATTTTATCCAAGTAATACTCTAAGTGAAAAGTAATATTATTACCGGTGGAAGAAAGCGGCAGGCAGGCAGAAACATTAGCAACTGGGGAAAATGCTTAGCAGCATTTTGTACGTCTCTACATTTTAGTTCAAATTCCGTCGAGGTCAACTCTGCCTTTTGTCTTTTCAGGGTCGACAAAATAAGTACCAGTTGACCACTGGAGTCGATCTAATTTGCTGGACTTGTGCTAATATTTGAAAATATTATTACAGCGTGGTAGACATATACTCTTTTATTTGTTTCAGTCATTTAACTGCGGCCATGCTGGAGCACTGCCTTTAGTCGAAGAAATCGACCTCAGGATTTATTCTTTGTAAGCATCGTGCTTATTCCATCGGTCTCTTCGGCCGAACCGCTAAGTTACGGGGGCATAAACACACCAACATCGGTTGTCAAGCGGTAGTGGTGGGGGGACAAACAGACACACAAATATATACACACACACACACGCACGCACGCACACACACACACACACACACGTATATATATATATATATATATATATGACGGGCTTCTTTCAGTTTCCATCTACCAAATCCATTCATATATATATATAATATATATATATATATATATATATATATATATATATATATATATACAGGGTGATTCAAAAGTCTCCATACATAGGAAAAATATTTTTTTATTAAGAAACACTTTATAGATCCCCTGATCTGATCCTTCTTGATTTTTATCTTTGGGGGCATTTGAAAAGCATGATGTATTGCAGAAAGATAAAAGACATAAATGATTTGAAGGAATGCATCACCAACTCCTTTGCACATGTATCACCAGATGTGCTATTACGAGTTCACAATGAGTGTTGCAATGTGTAATCAAAACAACGGTAACCATATAGAGACTGTTAGATATTAAAAAAAAAACTGTTGTTATAAACTGTTTCTTATAAAAACATAAATTGCCCCCATGTATGGCGACTTTTGAATCACTCTGTATGTATATATATATATATATGCCTAAGAATCCGTAAATCAGAAAGAAACATAGATCAGAAATAATAGGCACTATATTTGCTTGCGGATATATTAATCAAAGTATGCAATATTATAGATCCGATTTTACAAATCGGTTTCGTACAGGACACTACATAATAAGACAATAATCTAAGAACCACATTCGTCAGAGTAACCGGTATACCTTTTACTTATTTCAGTCATTAGGCTGTGGCCATGTTGTGAGTTTGTATGTATGCGTGCATGCATGTATGCATGCATACATGTACGTATGTATGTCATTGTTCAGTTTTATTTCAAGATTTTTTGCCAATAAAGAGTCAATTTCTAACCTAGATCCAAGGCTTTTCCATTAGAATTTCGACATCAACAACAAGGTAATTTTTGTAAGGCGGCGAGCTGGCAGAAACGTTAGCACGCCGGGCGAAATGCGTAGCCGTATTTCATCTGCCGCTACGTTCTGAGTTCAAATTCCACCGAGGTCGACTTTGCCTTTCATCCTTTCGGGGTCGAAAAATTAAGTACCCGTTACGCACTGGGGTCGATGTAATCGACTTAATCTGTTTGTCTGTCCTTGTTTGTCCCCTCTGTGTTTAGCCCCTAGTGGGTAGTAAAGAAATATGTAATTTTTGTTGTACGTATGTATATGTGCAGATTTGTATGTTTTGCTTTATGCATGCATGTAAGTATGTATGTATGTATGTATAACAGTCAACATTTTCAGTTAATATTTTTAAGGGAGACTAGCTAGAATTGTATGTAGTTCTGGATTAGAGAAGCCTTTGCTGAAAGCTAATGGATTCAGGGATACGCACGTCAATAAATTAATTATAAAATACAAAGTTGTAAAATATATTGATTATCCTGACACTAGCCCACGACCACACGTGTTGCTTTATCCCTGAGGACGATATAATCTAAATAGAAACGCCATGGTGGGATTTGGAGATTCTGGGAATACGTTGATATAACTAAAAATATTGATATTGATTAAACACTCGATCGGATACTTCTGTGTATGTGTTTTTCAATCAACGTTCTAAAATTTAAAATATATACCTTTCTTCTTTTTTTTCCACTCAATGGACAGTGGATAATGCTGGGGGCACAACCATGAAGGGTTCCTGCCTAAGAAACTGACCCTAGTACTTATTTCTCAGGTTTGGTACTTATTCTGCTAAGTTACAGGGACGTAAACAAACCAACACCAGATCAACATCAGTTATGAAGCGGTGGAGTGAGTGACAAAACATACACACACACATAAATATATTCTTCTATTCTTTTATTTGTTTTAGTCATCTGGCTGCAGCCATGCTGGAGCACCGACTTTAGACGAAAAGTCTGCTCCAGGACTAATTCTTTGTAAGCTCGGTACTTATTCTATCGGTCTCTTTTGACCGCACCGCTAAATTGAAGGGACGTAAACACACCAACACCGGTTTTCAAGTGATGGTGGGGAACAAACTCAGACACATATATATACTATGGGCTTCTTTCAGTTTCCGTCTACCAAATCCACCTACAAGGCTTTCATCGACCCGAGGCTATAGGAGACGATAGTTACCCAAGGTGTCACGCAAAGAAGTGAACCCGGAATCATCTGGTTGGGAAGCAAGCTTCTTTATTTCATTATATTGGCCATAAAGGCTTTACATAGAGAAAGGAAGCTGCAGGCTGGACACAGACATAATGTTATATGAAATGAAAAATGAAAATGATGATTAATGGGGGAAACAAGCGACGCCCGCCGATCGCTGTTTCCCGAGAACATTGATCTCTTATATATCATGAGGCAACAAACCTACACTGTTCACAATATTCAATAACAAAATGAGGCACTAAGCCTCTTACCTTTTTTCCCAAACTAGGAATTTTCAATGACACTGAGGTTTTTCAACCTCTTATCCATATTCCTCTCCAACATCATCCACGCCTCATTCAAGCACAAAGCGAGTACCGTGTCGGCGTCGCCCTGCCACAAGCGATATTCCTCATTAAGCTCCCCCAGCCAACGCAACACGGGCAACGTTATGACCTCCACAGCTATCTGCGGAGGCTATTCGGGATCCCGTGTACAGGCTAAAGGTACTCCCTTATGGTGCTTTTCCAACACCTACACTTCTCCGCCTCTGTAGAAGAAGACCAATAATTCGTCTTCCTCCGAGGGTGAGGTAGTCACTTCTACCGTCGGCAGCACAATTCCCACCGACGAGGTTCCGGGACACTCGGGTACTATGTCACCGACTGCCGGCAATGTCCCGTTTCTCTTCCTTTCCTCTCTTTTTTATTAACTGATGGAAGGTGCATCTCCTCCGTGAGCAGGAGATTCGCCTCCCCTCCCTCATCCCTAGGATCCTTCGGTGAGCTCCCAGTGTTGCTAACCTTCTTCCTCTTGCGGCCCTTCTTTGAGGAGTCCTCCGCCTCATCGGCCGCCTTCATTCCCTCTTCTACAGGGGTCTCAACCAACTGCTCCAGGACCTTACTATGTTCCTAGGGACAGTTTTTCTTTATATGACCAGGCTACAAGCACCGATGACACCTGGGGGGGGGCAGCCTCAAGAATCTCCGGGTTCCTGCACCTGGACATTTTCAAAAAATCTGGAAAAACCAGATTCTTGGCTGATTGGGTCCACAGGATCAAAATAGCTTTTGACCCAACCCAATTAGCTGCAGGCAAAATTTTCACATTGAGGAGTTTGGCTCCGCTGCCACCCAGACTCCGGCGGATAGTCTCCTCTATCACCTCGGGTTCTAACCCGGGTGGCAACCCGCAGACGCAAATTCTTATCAACTTCTTCCCACAGTACGTGAGAAGAAACAAAATCTCTTTACCCTCCAAGGGCTGGCTTGCAAATTTGCGAGCCTCCTCAGGGGTGTCAAATAGCAACCACACCGTTGCATATTTGACCTCCCTGTAGATGAATTTAATGGCAGATACTCTGCCAACTACTTTTTAATAACAGTCTTTTGAAATAGGGCGATGGTGTCGAGCGACTTGGAGTAAGTCCTCAACACCACCGTCCTCTCTTCAAAGTCTTTCATCCACTGTTTGCGTGGGACAATTTCCCACTCCAAAACACTATCCTTTTTCTTTGCCATGTTTTTTTGTAATAAAAAGTTAAAAAACACTTCAAGATAAAAATTAAAAAAAGAGAAGGAAGAAAAAGAAAGAAATCAAAAGAAAGTCAAAACAAAAAGCACAAAAAAAGATAGAAGAAGGAAAGAAAACAGTCTACAGTTCAAAAAACACTGCAAGCAAAATTTCTTCTGGCCACTAGGTAATCCAAGTCTATTTCGTTATCCAATTCGAACCCGGAACGCCACAGCTAGAATACAGCTTCCACAATATTTGGTAAAGAAGTTGTTCTGTCTTCGGAGAATTCTCACAATTATTTGAAAAAAAACTATTCACTTAAAGTGAACAAATTTTTGAAGGCGAGATACGCCCCTGAAACAACAATTCTCATAATTAAGTGAGAAAAACTATTCACTTAACGTGAACAAATTTTGCCCAACTCTAGGCAGACCAGAGTCCAGAATCCAGTGAGGATTTCTTGTTTGTACAAAAATAATTACAGCAAACAACAAACCCCCACTGGACCCAAAAAACAAAAGTCTTACCTTACAGTTGAGCTTCATTTTTAATCAATATTTCACCAGCTGTACACCAGCGTGGCTACTTCTTTCAGTGGTACGAGCAATACTTACAACAATGCATGCGCGGGAAGCAAGCTTCTTACTACACAGCCACGCCTGCGCCAATATATAGAAACGATTGGTCTGAACTCACTCTACCCAAGTCATTGATTGATCCGTGCAGTAGTAAAAGACACTTAACCATGGTGTTGCACAGTAGGACTGAACTAAAACGTCACGTGTTTGCAAAGCGAGATTCTCAACCTCGCAGATATCAAGTTAATAATGATATATAGAGAGAATGCCTGTCATAACAGTAACAAATATGCTAACAATTCTAAAAAGAATATGAAGCAAATCGTACATTAAAATATTTCTTTGCATAACAACGGACGTTAGGGCATCAAACATGTCAAGGTGACATGTGACTTCATATTGCAAACTAAATAAACAAACTCTGTACACGAATTATAAAATCCTACTTTCAACATCTGTTAAACTTCGGGAAAAACTACGATGCTCTAGGCAAAAGCCTCAGTGCTGTAGGAAGAGAGTAATATGTTGTAGTGAGACACAAAGCATGGCAGTGAATATATGGAAGGACACAAGTGAAGGATGTGGAAAAAGGTGAGAAATAGAGAATTGAGAACCAAGAGTCTGAAACTGTAGTCCTTCAAACTTTGCACATGCTATGCTAGAATATCAGAGTAAGCGCGCGCACGCGCGTGTGTGTATGAGAGAGAGAGAGAGAGAGAGAGAGAGAGAGAGAGTGAAAGCGAGACTATGTTTACATTATAGGAAGGGTGTGAAAATTTTACACACCCATACATACATTTATATATACATACATATATATATATATATATACATATATATATATACACATACATATATATATATATATACATACACACACACACACATATTTCTACTTAGCTACAGCAGGAAAGACACGCGCGCGCACACACACACATACATACATACATACATACATACATACATACATACATACATACATACATACATACATACATACATACATACATACATACATACATATGTCTGCTTGCGTATTTGTACGCACAGAAACACCGACTTCCATATACATACGTAAACCTATGAGACAAAACTGAAGTTAAAAACCATAGACATAATGAAAACAATTAACAAATTGTGCGAATAATGATAATTATTAAAGGCAATTAAGATAAATGATAAAAATAATAAAACATTTTAAAATATTAAAGAAATGTACAAAAAATTTAAGACGTTTTTCAAAATTGATAAATTGATTAATGAATGGAAATAAAATACGAAGATATAACATTTATTTTGGTGAATGTAAATGTCATTATGATCGTGTTAGAGATGTTTTGTGACAGAATTTTTCCGATGTAAAATGTTTATATAAAATGTTCTTTGTAAATTTATTATTTCGTTAGTGATCGAGGTGTATAGTTGTAGATCTTCTGTCTGTAGTCTCTAATTGAATGTGTCTGAAAAAATACTGATCTTCATGGCGACACAAAAAATATTGACCTTCATGCAACACGGCGATAAATATTGACGCTCTACTTCTGCATTAATTACGTTTTCTTGTTTGTAAACTTAAATATACATCTTTTTATCTTTGACTTGTTTCAGCCATTGAACAGCGGCAATGCTGGAACACCGACTTTAAGGATTTAGTCGAAAAAAATCGACCCCAGTCCTTATTTTCTCTTTGATTTTTAACCTTTGTGTTTATTCTATCGATCACTAAGGGCGAACCGCTAATATACGGAAACATAAAGAAACCAACACCAACTGTCAAGTGGTGGCGGTGACAAACACAAAGTTACACAAACAGACATATAACATACATACATACATACATACATACATACATACATACATACATACAACATACATACATACATGTGTGTGTGTGTGTGTGTGTGTATACATGCCAAATCAACTCACAAGGCTTTAGTAGGCCCGGGACTATAGAAGACACTAGCCCAAAGTGCCACGCTGTGAGATTGAACTCAAGACCACATGGCTGTGAAGGAAGCCAGCTTCTCAACCACACAAACACACCTTATATATTGATCACTCTCAACGAATTGGTAACTGTAATTTGAGAATGTAGCAACATCCTCTCATTTATTCAGAGTAAGGTAACCCTATTCCAGCAAAGAATGTTTGTTTAAAATCCTTTGTCGGAAAAATGCAGAATCGAGACAAAAATAAGAAGCAGCAAAACTTTTACTTTGACTACAGAAAATCTAATCTCTCAGTGACAGATAAATATGGACTTCGAACATACAAGTCCATATAAAATGCACGCTATAAGATGTTAGCAATTTTTATTAGCATTTTTAAAAAATTAAATAATTTTATCGTATTTTTAATGAATAATGATTTTTCAAGTGATTAATGATCAATGAGAAATGATAGATATGCTTAAAGACAGAGTATACTCTACTAAAAGAAATGGCTGAACTAACCAGCAAGTACCGACATCGATGACTTTTGGGGTACTTGCACATCGATGATAATATACATATGCACAATACACAATATATATATATATATATATATATATATATATATATATATATATATATATATATATATATATATATATATATATATATATATATATATATACATATATATATATATATATAGTCAATAAAACATATATCAGAAAAGAAGCACACACTCTAAAGAATAGAGCAGTAATTATTAAAACAAAAAGTTAAACTGTGTGTGTGTGTGTGCGTGCGTGTGTGTGTGTGCGTGTGTGTGTGAGTGTATGTGTGTGTGTGCAAACCATGATTACATGAACAACAATAATGTACCGGACATATAACAACACTGCAAATCTGCTTTTTGTGCCCCATTTAACAAATGCTTGGCATTCGACAGACAATGTATTTCAGCAACATGGGAAATTTCAGATCCTACACACATATTGTTAATTCTTAAGAGATTAAGATAATCTGTTTCTCTATGTTCATAAGGAAATTGAAGAAATGGAAAAGGAAATAGACCGTACGAAACATAAAGAGGTAAAAGATTTTTAAATACAAGAAGAAATAAAGTCACGAATATATATATATGGAAAATAAAAGAGGAAAATACTTGAAAATACAAAAACTAATATATAAAAATTAGTAAATAGAAGATACGAAAGAAGATAAAGTTTGAAAAAGAAAGTATAATATGGAAAAGATTATCAGGAAAATCATTGTATCAAGTAATAGACTATTTACGTATGAGAACGCACACACATACATACATATCTATACGCATTTATTTCACACACACAGTAAGTATAAATGTATAGAGTTTCCAAAGGTATGTTTAGCGAGATAGTGGTAATGAATTCCAGTACTTCGATAAATGAGTGTCGAAGTATCTGCGTTCTGTAACAGTTTCGGATCTTGTGTTGAAAAAGTTTGCAGGATTCTGAAGTTTTAAAATAATGAAGTATATTTTATTAGTACTTTCTATACTTGTTTTTGAATGTTCTTCATCGCTCAATGATATTTTACTTGATTTTATGGTAAGCCACATTTTCTTTCAAATGCCAAATGTGATTAGCCAATTTCATCAGAGTTCTCTTTTAAATATGTTCAACGAGGAAGTATGCTTAAAGCACCGTTGTTTAAATTTTCTTTCAGTCATACGTCTGTAATTTTTCTGTTTACTTTAAAATTAAACTTGCCTCAAAACTGCGTTTGTATTTGTACAAGTATAGTTGGCCTAGGGTGATTTGAATGCATTACGAGTTGTAAAGTTCTTCATTTAAATTTCTTCCAATTGAATAGTTTTCAAATAACAGCCAATGAAAACATGTTTATCAATTAAACTGAAAATTCTAAACTTAACCCTTAACACAAAAAGTAATGTAATACAGATATTTCTGTGTTTCTACTTAGTGAGGCATGGTGAGAAATCTGGGATGTATGTAAACTTATCTTTAAATCCACTACATCCTAAACGTTTGCTATAGAAGCTCCTCATCAACTTTGTCCTTACAAGATCTCAAATTAAATAACTTTCTACGAATGTTTTTAATACATATTTTTTAAAACTATAAATGAGTGACAATACCGTATGTTAATGTATGTAAATGTTTCGTTGGGTTTACTGAAAGGTTTGCATAAGTTTTTATGTCAAATTCAGGGAAACATCTCAGAAATTAGCAATGGTTAAAATAGCTGTTATGGTTGTTTTGAGACTAAAATTAGTGAATGTGTTAATGACGTTTTTGATAAAGCGCCTGAAGTATGTCATCTAGAATGCATGGAAATAAAGAATCTGTTATAACTCTATAGAACAAAGGTCGTGTTTAGTAAATCTACGAATCGATGTCGTGCATATTTGATGCATTCCGGCAGATTCGAACGTGAATATTCTAATCGTTGTTGTGTTTCGTCGCAGGAGAACAATTCCTTAATTCTTTTAAGACGAAACTGTGTCCATAACACACTCGATTCATTAGCGCAAGGGACTCTGGAACAATCGCTGTTTCGACATTGTTCTGTCTCATTAGCTAGAAGTACCCAGACTAATGAATGTAACACGAGTCGAAGTTCTTGCTTATAACATCAGAAAAAAATTGCTTTCTGAACTGCACAGATATATGCCAACCGATAATAAATCGTTATATATACAGTAAGAAGCAGGAATTAGCACGTGGGCGAAATGTTTAGCGGCATTTCGTTCGTGTTTACGTTTTGAGTTCAAATTCCGCCAAGGTTGACTTTGCCGTTCATCTATTCGGAGTCAATAAAATAAGTACCACTTGAACACCGGGGTCGATGCAATCGACTCATCCCTTCCCACGAACTTGCTGATCTTGTACCAAAATTTGAAATCCATATGTTCCAGCGAGTTGAAAGTCTACAATAAAAAATCCCTAAAGAACCGATATCTTCGAATTGTACTATATTCTCATACTAAACTCGCAAAAAAACCGTTGAGCCTGAATTCCTTTCACCAATGAAGAATCTTTGTAAATGCATGATAATCTATATTTCATTATCTTAAATCTTTGCGAATTCCAAGATGTTTATGAGTGGGATATTACTTAGTGAAGTACAAAAATTGACAAGATCTAATTAGATAAATTTCAAATTGATTATATTATTAAACTGTTGAACCAGCTGAACAATGCCATTATATATCACGATGAATGCAACATGATGTCTGCATATATTTTATGGAAATATCGCAAGTTATGTTGAACAAGTAAACTGAAGAATGTGTAACTTTTGCTAAGTCGCGCAATAAATTTTGAATAGCTTACATATTCTATAAATTTTTTACTTCATACGTACATACACACACAGACGCACACAAACATATATATATATATATATATACATGCATGCATAAATGCATGCATGTATGTACTCATACATACGTACACACACACACACACACACACACACATATATATATTCATGCAAGCAATATATATACATTGATACTATATATATATACATATATATATATAAAGAGAGGGAGAGAGGGAGAGGGGGACCTTTTGTTGCCTAAATAGATGTTCTCAGCATCTGCACACGAAAATTCGAACAAAGGAATGTAATGAATCCTTATACATAGAATTCCTAGAAATGTAAAATCTCAGTTGAATATAACACTATATATATATATATATGTATGTATGTATGTATGTATGTATGTATGTATGTATGTATGTATGTATGTATTATGTATGTATGCATGTATGTATGTACATATGTACATATGTATATATATATATATATATATATATATATATATATATATATATATATATATTACACGTGTTTCACTAACGTATAGTAATATGTTATGCAGTAATCGTTGCATAACGGCTTGTATATAAATATATATGTGTGTGTATGTATAGCTCAAATTTTCAGAAGACAAAAGACGAAGAAAGGTATGAGAACAACAAGCTGGTGTATTATTTATATATATGTATAGTTAACCCAAACATGAAAACACAACAACGCGAGGACGTGGAACAAGTATAGTATTATTGAACGCTCAGGAAAGAATGAAGGAAGGAGGGTTTAACGTTTCGAGCGGAGCTCTTCGTCAGAAACATAGGAAAAGGATAGATCCAAAGAAGAGAAGCCGGAGGAAAAAAATCGCCAACAGTACACACGCGGTCATATATATATATATATATATATGTGTGTGTGTGTGTGTGTGTGTGTGTGTGTGTGTGGTGTGTGTGTATGCGTGCGTTTGTGTGTGTGTATGTATGTATCAATGTGTATATGTGTGTATGTATGTGTGCATGCTTGTATATATGTATGCATGTATGTATGTGTGCATGCATGTATATATGTATGTATGTACATATGTGTGCATGCATATATGTATGTATTATGTATGTATGTGTGCATGCTTGTATATATGTATGCATGCATGTATGTATGTGTGCATGCATGTATATATGTATGTATGTACATATGTGTGCATGCATATATGTATGTATGTATGTATGCATGTATGTGTGTGTGTGTGTATATATGTATGTATATCATTACAAAGTTACCAAATATACTTTGTATTTGTACATAACGAAAGAAGTATGCATTGATTCAAAGCTAATTCACCTGGCAAATGAAGATAAAACAAAAAGCAGAAAATGAAAGTGTAGAAGAGAAATTGAAAGAGATAAAAAACAGGACGATGATAATGAAACATGTATATCAAGTTATAGATAGATAAAAGAATTGAACCCATAAACCATTAAAAGTGACTGACGTCAAGTAATCAACATCTTATACAATCGACCCTTATTATCTTTTGTCTCTTATTGGCTTCCGTCATTGGACTGCGGCCATGCTGGGACACTACGTTGTAGGGTCTGGTCTATGAAATCAACACCAGTACATACTTTTAAGTTAGGTACTTATTTTGACGATGCTGTTTTACGAACGGCTAACTTACGCGAACAAACCAACCCCGGTTGTCAACGGTGGTGGCAGACAAACATGCATACACACACACGCGCATATAGATAGATAGATAGATAGATAGATAGATAGATAGATAGATAGATAGACAGACAGACAGACAGACAGACATAGATAGATAGATAGATAGATAGATAGATAGATAGATAGATAGATAGATAGATAGATAGATAGATAGATAGATAGATAGATAGATAGATAGATAGATTTTCATATTTTAAGAAATAAATGAAAAATATATTTAACAGTATTATTGAGTTATTAAATGACTTATGCGGCTCTTTTACAATGTAATTACCTCATTTTCAACGTACAACCTTACCTCAAGTCACTCGTCACATTAGTACAATTCCACTGTATATATGTGTGTGTATATATATATCTGTGTGTGTGTGTGTGTGTGTGACTATATGTAAGCACGTCATGACTTATAAGTTAGTATAATGCAGTTGAATAAGGTAACGTAATTAATTCTCATAGAAGTCATAGAAATATAAAATCTGAATTGAATAGAAAACGTAATCCAATGTAGCAGAAAGATAGTGTCGTTGTTGGTTTTTGAAGAAATTTACTGTAACAACTTAACAGAGTAATTAACTACTTTATCAAATTAAGTACATTTAGCAAAAGATATAATTAATCGTATATAGAATATTGCATAGGTGTGTATCTAATAAGAATAATAAGAAGTAATTGTAACTCTGGTAGCAGGGAAAATTACATGATGCCTTGCTTTTAAAAAGTTTTCGTCGATTATATTTTGGTTTGTTCATAGCTAGTTTGTCAACTCCATGATTAACTAAGTTCTATTGTTGAATACTAACAGCAGTGCAACTCTATGTTTGTGGGAGACTATTCTCTTAGATGAAATTACAAAATAGTGGGTTCAAATCTTACTGTGAATTTTGTTTAAAGAGATTATTTGCGCTAGATACAGATTGTTGAATCCTATAACTGAATGGTTTGTTCGGTCATCGCTAAATAATTTGTCTTCATGTAATATTATCACATCATCATCATTTGGTGTCATCTTGCTCTCAGTAGGTTGAATATCAAGGATCTTCATTCAGGTCTTTGCTCAGCCATTCTTACACATTCACCATATAACAGTTGAGTCCAGTATTTGATGTTATCAAACCAGTTTGTTCTGGGTCTTCCTCACCAGCTTTTGCCATTTATGTTTCCATCTATCAATAGCAGTATACCTTGAGCACTTTCTATGTAACCAAAGTATTTTAGTTTCTTTTTTTAATGATCTTTTTGTATATGCTAGTAGTAGCACTTTATCAGTTTTATATTTTGTTCAAGATATTCGTATGACCACATTTCAATTTCTTCTAGTTGATCAGATAGTTTTCGTCAATATCCATGTTTTTGCACCATACAACTATGTAGACCATATGTAATATTTACACAGCCGTTTTGTTATCTGTAAATTCTTTCTGGTCCTGTTAAGGCGGCGAGCTGGCAGAATCGTTAGCACGCCAGGCGAAATGCTTAGTGGTATTTCGTCTGCCGTTCAAATTCCGCCGAGGTCGACTTTGCCTTTCATCTTTTCGGGGTCGATTAAATAAGTACCAGTTACGCACTGGGGTCGATATAATCGACTTAATCCGTTTGTCTGTCCTTGTTTGTCCTCTCTGTGTTTATCCCCTTGTGGGTAGTAAAGAAATAGGTATTTCGTCTGCCGCTACGTTCTGAGTTCAAATTCCGCCGAGGTCGACTTTGCCTTTCATCCTTTCGGGGTCGATAAATTAAGTACCGGTTGCGTACTGGGGTCGATTTAATCGACTGGCTTCCTCCCCCAAAATTTTGGGCCTTGTGCCTAGAGTAGAAAAGAATATAAGGCGGTGAGCTGGCAGAAACGTTAGCACGTCAGACGAAATGCTTAGCGGTATTTCGTCTGTCTTTATGTTCTGAGTTCAAATTCCACCGAGGTCGACTTTGCCTTTCAACCTTTCGGGGTCGATAAATTAAGTACCAGTTACGCACTGGGGTCGATCTAAACAACTGGCCCCCTCCCCAAAAATTTCGGGCCTTGTGCCTAGAGTAGAAAAGTATATTCCTACTTGTCTCTATATTCTCTTCAAGCTATTTATATACCAAGTGAAGTAGGGTCTGAACTTAAGCACTACAAACTAATGCAACACTCAAGCTTATAGTTCTTCCGGAGTTCACATCGGTGAATTGCTGCTATACTCCAGTATTTATCTTTGACAATGTAGAGAGTGCAAATCGTCAGTCAAATGAAAAGGATACAAGGACAACTTAAGAGATATGAAACAAGAAGCGAACCTCGAAATCCAACTCTGGATCTCTAATATATTCTATCAACACAAATCTGCCCTCATACGAAGATGACAAAGTTTAAAGTAGGTCACACAATTTCCTGAAGATTGTTTTCTATTTCCTAACCAAAGACGAGAAGCCAGAGACTTTTCTCGGGTCCTCTGTGATGAAGCTGATATTCCGCTTGAACATGTGTAGTCTGAAGTCTTCAGAAAGAACTATACGAAAAGAGGAAGATCCAAAGAGTTGGAATTCCAGACCATGAGTATTTAAACAACTTGCTTAGAATGGAGCATTTATAAAAGATGGTTAGAGATGCAGTAGTATTTAACGAAAGGAGGGAAAGTGTGTACGTCGGAGAGGCATGTTTGGAGGGTGTATACAGCCAGTTGTTTATTGAGAAGAGTGAAGGCGTGTGGCTTAGTAATTAGAGTAATCGGCTCACGATCCTATGTTCAATTCTCGGCGACGCGTTGTATCCTAGATCAAGACAAGAAGTAAAGTGAGTACAAGAAGTAAAGCTTCCTTCAAGGCAAAGCTAGAAATGTAAGTGTCAAGTAAGTGAGAGGTTTTAAACAGGAACGATATATTCAAAATTGGTAAAACTAAAAATTGTCGAGGATAAATTAAATTTTTTATTGTTATTGAATGTGTAAGTGTTATTTAATTTCTAAACGGTTTTGCTGCCGTTTGTATATGTAGTTTGATTTCTTTATCCATCAGTTTCTACTAAGATAGAAACGCGAGTGAAATTAATAATAGAGAAACGAAAATGAAACTTTGGAAACAGTAACGACGCCATAATTTACGAGGAAACTATGAGAGTGGTTTCAAGGGAGATAATCAGAGATTGTAATACTTCATGTAAAGTAAATATAAAAAATAATCTAGAACCCTTGTCCGGTACCGGATCGATCTCAAAATCTAATTAGTTCGTGCCAGTCACGTGGCCAAACAACTCCGAAAGTTTAATCTGAATCCATCTTATCTACGGACAAGCAAACAAACAAACACGACTAAAAACAGTACCTCCGCCTTCGCTAAGGTGGAGGTAATAATAATAATAGTTAAGCGTAAAGAAGAAATGAATAAGTTCGTTACCCGCTGATATCGCTGTATATCACTCCAGATCTCGACGCTACTGGAAGTTTCGACAGTATTTAAGTCAACGTTAACTTCTCCCAGGATGCTGTGTCGAGAAAACTTGTCGTAGTTAAAGACTTGAAATATCAGAGATTTGTCTTGTAAGTCTTCGTAAGGAATTGGAAATTTGAAAAACTCATTGAAAAATGGATTCAAAGTCCGACGTTGGACTGATGATTGTCGACGCCTTTCGTCTACTTCTGGGTAAAGAAACAATTTGATATAAGGGTCGCTAAATCCGGAGGTTGAATCTGGGCACATGAGGTCATGGACTGCAAATAGAAAGAGTGAGAGAGAAAGCCATCATAATTCGTAAAATGTAAAATAATAATTTCATATTGACTACATACATTCACATACATACACACTTACAAACATCTCTACAAACACGTGCATACACATAGCTAAATATATATGTACACACACATATATATATATACATATATATATATACATATATAGGTATACATGCATAGGAACATACATCTATGTGTGTGTATATGTGTGTGTGTGTGCGTGTGTGCGTGTGTAAGAAATTAACAAGACGCAAGTTGTTGATATTTCGATTAATTTGTACTCATTAAGATTGTTTCAACGATCGATAATCAAGATTAATAAATAATTACAAAGTATAGTCGATTAGACCGATCACAGGTCACATCTTCGCTCAGTGCTCATACACATACACATTGTGCGTGTATGTATATGTGTGTGTGTGTGTGTGTGTGTGTGTGTGTGTGTGTGTGTGTGTGTGTACATATATGATTGCACAACCGATTTCATCGAATGAATTACTGGATAGTTTCACATTATTGCCCTCATATTCCATAAGAATTGCAGAGTATATATGTGTGTGAGTGTATGCGCGCACGCGTGTGTGTGTGTGTGTGTGTGTGTGTGTGTGTGTGTGTGTGTGTGTGTGTGTGTGTGCCTGTGTGTCCATAAGCGACATGTATGTGCTTGTTTGCATGAATATGTGCGAGTATATGTTTGTGAGCGTGCATGCGTGTGTGCGTGCCCTCGTTGTAAAGGATAATAAAGAGACGAACGGCAAACAGTTACTGGCTGGGAGAAGTATTTTCACCCCATCATTTTGCTTGGGATGTGTACTGAGACTTCCTAGTAAATGGAGAGTTGCACCAATTTATTTTACTTCTAGTTTTACAGTTAGTTATATTGGTTGATGAACTGTCGCTTTTTTGTATCCCTAATTTCGCCAGTGTAACCACCAAGTTCTAAAACATCATTGTAACGCTAACATCATCTTCGAAATCAGCTTCATTAAAAAAAAGAACCTAGAGAGATGGGAACCTAATGAGTTCATGCGAAAGATCTTTCAGAAAGATGGATCGCCTATTAGCCTAATATGATAGTTTATTACGTCTCCGGAAAGAAGAAAAGGTGAGCGGTAAAATTTGTGCGTTGCATCAAGATGGTTGACTAGTCTGATAAATGCCATAAAAATTGATCAAGGTCTTTTAAGAATTTTTCAGTTACATTTGGTTAAAATTTCTGAGTATTTATTACCATCGTCACCACAAAGGCCTTTTGGAGCATATAGGAACTTAGTATGGAAGTAGATAAGAATATGTAATCCCACTGCATCGTTTATTGCCGCTGACAATCTTTCTCATATACTTACACCAAAAGAAGTATTGAACATTTTTAAAAATCAAAATGGCATTACCATAAAGTAGATATCTACATCATATAAATAACATAAATTTAGGAGGTTGTTATGAGTAAAAGAAATTATTGGCGAAGTTGAAAACATATATATATATATGTCCAGTGAAAGACAGAGGGAGAGAGAAAAAGAGAGTGGAGAGAGGAGGGAAAGAGAAAGATGTGATCGTGATTCTGCACATAGACGTGTACATGGAAATATGCTGTTGATATACGCGCGCACGTGTGTATATGAAAGTGAGTGGGAAGGAAAGATAGTATACGTAAAAGATAATGTGTGATAAAAAAAACAGTCGATGGTTACATACTTTGATAATCTAGTATTTTACGCCCCCCCCCCGCTCCCCCAACACACACACACATACGTGTGGCAGAAGTAACGCGTTTTTTATTGGTACTTTTTATAGTTTTCTACTGCATGAAATTTTTTTTTTGTCTTATATGATATGATTTTTGAGGGGTGATAGATAGGACGACGCGGAGCAATTGAGTGGCCATCACGATCACCTGATCTAACACCACCTGACATTTTTTACCATTGGCGGGAATTGTGCCGCCAACGGTAAAATTGACCACCTCGGACCCAGAGGACAAAGAACTGCTGGTCTTCTGTTATAGAGGCGGAGAGGTGGAAAAGGTAGTGGAAGAACACTACGAGGGAGTACCTTTGGCCTTCACACGGGATCCCAAATGGCCTCCGCAGATAGCTGTGGAGGTCATAACGTTGCTCGTGTTACAAAGGCTGAAGGGACTGAAAGGGGAATATCGCTCGTGGCCGGGTGACGCCAACTCGAAGCCTGCCATGATTTTAAAGCAAGCATAGGAGATGGTGGAGTACACGGACACAAGCGATGATGAGGTGATAAATTGACAAGAGGTTGAAAAACATCAGTGTTATAATATTTTATTGTATGTTATTGCATGTTATTATTTGTAATGGACTATTAAGTCCAATAATTGTAAAAACTGTAGTGAGAGGTTCAATACCTCGTTGAGGTGGAAAATTGACAAGAGGTTGAAAAGCCACAGTGTTATAAAGTGTAAGAGGCTCAGTGCCTCATTTGTAAATGGATTAGTGTTGATTGTATATTGAATATTTATTGTATTGTATGTTATTGCATGTTATTATTTATAATGGACTATTAAGTCCAATAATTGCAAAGACTGTCTTGAGAGGTTCAATACCTCGTTTTGTTTTTTCTGTTGAAAGAAAAAAGAATAATAATGTGGCACCTTGGGCAAGTGTCTTCTACTATAGCCTTGGGCCGACCAAAGCCTTGTGAGTGGATTTGGTTGACGGAAACTGAAAGAAACCCGTCGTATATATATGTATATGTATATATATATATATATTATATATATATATATATATATATATAATATATATATATATATATATATATATATATGTGACTGAAACAAGTGAAAAAAAGAGAGTAAAAGAGAATACCTATATATTCTTTTATTCATTTACTTGTTCCAGCCATTTGACTGTAGCCATGCTGGAGCACCGCATTTAGTTGAAAAAATTGACCCCAGGCCTTATTCTTTGTAAGCGCAGAACTTATTCTATCGGTATCTTTTGACGAACCGCTAAGTTTCGTGGACATAAACGCACCAGCGTTGGTTGTCAACCGATGGCGGGGGACATACACAGACACACATAAACATATATATATATATAAACACATACATATATATATACCACGGGCTTCTTTCAGTTTCCGTCTACCAAATTTACAAGTCTTCGGTCGGCCCGTGGCTATAGTAGAAGACACTCGCCCAAAGTGCCACGCAGTGGGACTAAATCCGGATCCATGTGGTTGGGAAGCAAGCTTCTTACCACGCAGTCACGCCTGCGCATATACGTATATATGTATATATATATATATATATATATAATATATATATATATATATATATATATATATATATATATATATATATAATATATATATATATATATATATATAATTAAATAAGGGTAGACATTGATATTAATGAATTAAAACCAGTGGCCTAGCATATTTTAAAAAATCCGAAGATTAAAAATTCTATTACATGCAAAATTTAGAGGATTGACCACTAAAAGTGGACAGCCTGTATGCTAGATATAGACGTCAAAATCGTCATTTCCCACGAAGAATGTGTTCTCAAGAAAAAATTCAGCAGAAAACTAGAGCGTAAAAATGAGCAAGACTAATGAAAATATACGAAATAAAAAACGATTACCTATGAACTAATTAGTTTCACTTGTTAATAATTACGTATATGAATACATAAATATATATATATAATATATATATATATTATATATATATATATATATATATATATATATATATTGTTATATTTCGGAATGGTCATTTTGCCAGTTTAGCCAATAAAAACACACGCACTATATATTTGGTAATACTTTGCTTCAGTGTTATTTATTTTTTACATTAATCTTAATCTTATTTCGGCCAGAGTTCTTTCGTCACACTCCTGTGACCGCATCAGTGGTCCTTTGTTTTCTTCTTTCTTATTTGTGTCTCTCCTTACTAACCGTCAGCCATATTGTATTTCTATTGTATGTCTTCATTTGCGCATGCTTATATCTCTATGTGCGTCTATGTTTATTTAGTGTGTGGGGGGATGCCTGTAATATTTGTATCTTCTGTTTATATACGTTCATGTAATTTGTTTTTGTTGTTGTTGTTTTTGTTTATTCTTATTTTGTTCATGTGTTTACATCCACTTATTATTATCATTACATATGCTTGTATGTATGTATGTATGTATAACAACAATACTAGTAATAATAATAATAAATCGGAAAAAAATAATAACATAGTTATTTATTTCTATTTGTTTATTTATCTGTGTATTTATTATGTTTTCGGGATCCTCTACCGTCATATCTTGTGGTGTGTGCTAGTGTTCCATTCTAGTTTTCTATTCAGAAATGAAGACATACAATAGAAATACAAAATGGCTGACAGTTAGTAAGGAGAGACACAAATAAGAAAGAAGAAAACAAAGGACCACTGATGCGGTCACAGGAGTGTGACGAAAGAACTCTGGCCGAAATAAGATTAAGATTAATGTAAAAAATAAATAACACTGAAGCAAAGTAATACCAAATATATAGTGCGTGTGTTTTTATTGGCTAAACTGGTAAAATGACCATTCCGAAATATAACAATATCTATTTCAACACACGACTTCACATAAAAAATCTTGCACAACAAATATATAAACGTATATGTATATATATATATATATGTTTATATGTATATATATATATATATATAAACATATATAAGCATTCCGTCCTTGCTTCAATGGTTCAATGTGCAAAATATGAAGTGGTAACATTTCCGATAGAGTTCATTGACACAAGTTATGTGAGTAAATATATATGTCAACTATAAATTTCCCTCTATTCATCTGTGGCAATCTACTGATGTTTATAAATTCTAATTCTGCTTCGGATGAGTAAGAACTGCCAACTAAATTTAAGCAGTTGAAATCGGATTCAGATTCTATTTTATCTCTAATTCAATTACCTAACTTGAACAGATGTGATGTCATCACGTTGTTTCATTTCCCATTTCATGATATACATATCGCGGTTTTCTCTTTTTTTTCAGTTCTGTCTGTAAGTCTGTCTGTCTGTCTCTCTCAATCTCTCTCCCTCACTCACTCACTCACTCACTCACTCACTCACTCAATCTCTCATATATACATACATACGTATGTATGTGTATATTTTAGTTGTGAGAAAGTTGTGTGTTTATAGCAAGTTGTATTCTAATACCCTACTAAATTTTGTTTGTATATTTTACTTGTATAGGTATAAACTTGCTAGTCACTTAATTATTATTATTATTATTATTATTATTATTGAGTGAGAGAGCGGTTCATGCCATCAAATCGTACTGGCCGACGTTATGTTCGTTTTTAATTATCGCGGTTATTCAAATGTAAGAACGCAGACGGTGTAACGTGACGAATATTTCCCAAATATATGATTTACAGTAAGTCTGGATGAAGAGCTTTAAATATATTCATCCAAAACGGGAAATCAATTGATCACGGAATATCTGTATTCCTTACATCTGTAGTTCATACATGGTAAGCCTATTTCTGTTATATTCGTTGCATTCGCCCGTGTGTATTTTAATAGCAAGACATTTGTGGTTTTAGAGCGATAGCTCCGTTTATAGCGAGTGGTATTTTACTCATATATATATATATATATATATATATATATATATAATATATATATATATATATAAACCAAGTCTTTCTCTTTTTAAAATTAAGTGTAAACTGTGAAATCGGTTAAATCTTTAAATATACTAATAAAATATTTTAACTATTCTCAGAGCATGTTCAACTTCTTTTTTTCCTATGCACACACACACACACACAGAGAGAAAGAGAGAGGAAAATTTAAAATAGAAGGCGTGTCGTAGCTGCGTGGCTCGAAGCTTGCCTTATTTTTATAGGGAGTTCATGGCTCAAATTAGCATATGTTTAGAATATGGTTTGATTGGTGGAGGCTAGAAACATGACTGATCTTAGATATGTTTGTAGGTTACCCGTTACGCCCGTCTGTTACTATCAAGTGCCAGTGTTAAACGTCGGAAGTTAAGGTTGACACGGTTGAACAAGTCGAGTGGTAGTACTAAGCTATCAATGCTCTGAATTTTTTCTGACGTCGTGGGAAACAGACAGAAGTTTCTAAACTTAATCATTTGTTCATTCTCTACAAATACAACAGAAAACAATACATGATGTTGTTTCTGAAAAATAGGGACATAGGAATTCGTCAAATGTTTGCCTGTACACCCTCTACCTACCTACCTACCTATCGACCTACCTACCTACCTATCTACCAACCTATCTATCTCTCTATCTATCTATTGAGCCATGTCTGTGTACATACATACATGCATACATACATATATATGTATATGTATATTTATATATATATATATATTCAGTCAGGAATACTTTTGCAAAACTGTCGTACGTGGGACTTACTACATTTCTGAAAAATGTTAAACCGTTGTACAATTTTATTATTTTAGCATCCGAAGCAGCTGGAGATACGATAGTTTGACCAAAAGAACCGGCTATATTTATGTGTATGTGTGTGTGTGTATGTTTAATTTATAAGCAAAGATCCGGAGAAGTATTTACCAGAACTTCAAGATACTAGTAATCACACATACATGGGTAATAATTCCATGGTGAAGTGAGACGTGTTTAGAAGAACATAAGAGAAATGGAAAATGGAGACCAATGCACAAGATGTCATTTAAATCATTTATATTGCCGACATATGTTTCAATGGATACATTAAAATTAATCCGGGAGGGAAACTAATGTGGAATAATGTATCAGTCTCATCAGGGAGGAGATTATAAATAACAGTGCTCGTTAATAAGTCATTTTTACAGATGTAGGAAATTATGATATATAAATATATATAATATATGAAAAACAAATTTCTTACATCTGTGAAAGCAGCTTATTAATGAACTGCTATTTATAATCTCCTCCCTGATAAGCTTGATACATTATTCCACATTATTTTCCCTCCCGGATTAATTTTAATGTATCCATCAAAACATATGTGGCGATATGATTTAAATAACATCTTGTGCGCTTGTCTTCTTTTTCCATTTTTCATATATATATATATATCTATATATATATACATATATATATATATATATATATATATATATATATATATATATATATATATATATATATATAT
>NC_042998.1:83847133-83854633 GCF_006345805.1 Octopus sinensis
TGCTTCAATCACAACAGAATGGAAATATCTACAAATCTCATGAGCACTATTCAATCCCCTTTTCTCTGTCTCTCTCCTCCTCTACATCTTCCACCTCCTCTCCTTCTAACTAATCACAAGAAACAAAGATGGTTTACTAATATTAAATATGATCTTTTAGGCTGTTACGCAGAAAATTTATGTTACTTAGTACTCAGATCATCGCTAATTGACTCATTAATTATTTTACAGATTTCTCTAGTGGAATATGTTTCTTATATTAGTATTCTGCTAACACTTCGATCTTTATTTAATCACATAGTTTCTTAGACAATTATAAAAGTCTTCCTCCAAATACTGTACGAAAGAAGTGTCTGCACTCTATCTTTAAGCATTGTTCAGTCAGAAAAATTTCTTTCTATTTTCTTCGTTTAGTGTTCTATTGATCTGTATCTTTTGAGAATTTACTTTTAAAAGATCAGAAATAAAATAAAATTAAAAGCTCAAACCTGACTCAACAACAATGTCGTAAACAATTGTGATATGTCAAACTATTTTAACAAGAGTCATATCACTTGGGAGAGAAAATGGATGCATTCAGAAACGAGAATTAATTAAAAATCAATATGGACATTATTAACCCACAACACATGAAGTTAGTCAATATTTTGGAAGATTCCAAGTGAGATACATTCCATTAAAAATTGGTTCTTCATTCAAGTAATGCTGTCATATGTATTTCGTGATGGAAGTTCGCTTGGATGTGAATGCTGCATTGATTAATCTTATAGGTACTTCTTTCTTCCAAACCACTTTTATCGTGGAAAGTATTCACAAGTGGTTTTCCTGTAGATTGAATTCAGGGCATCAAGTTAATAAAATACGAGTTAATTATAACAATTCTTTTGAGTACAGCAGTGACATATACCTGCTTATCCCTTGGTACTTATATACATAGATAAGTGTATTAAGCGTAAAACAACGAACCACCGGCGAAAAGATACTGATTCAAAAATCATTAGAGCATCGAACAAAATGCCTTATTGTATTTAATAACTGGTCTCTAAATCTAAGTTCAAATTCTGACATGTTCAACTTTTGTATTTATCCTTTTGGAGTAAATAAAACAAAGTACTAATGGTTTATAGTATTCCTCAAAACGCGTGTCTTTGTGCCGACGTTACAATATTTTTATTTCTTTCTTTGTCCGATTGACTTCCTTTTTCCTGTTCAACTTTTCATGTGAGCATAGCTTGGAGGTGAAAAGTTTATGCCAAGCTGATGTCAATCTGCTATTATGCAATCGGTCCTTTTTGCCGAACCCCTACTCAACTCAACCAGATAAATGTCACAAGAAAAAAAAACGTCTCTGCTTCCTGACTAAAAGAAGGCAGCAGAACAATCACCGCAATGGACTCAGCTAATAGCTGAACCCATCTCAGATGTGACAGCTGATGTTTGACCAAACGTCATAAATCAACAATATTCTAACACTGGATGAGTGTGTGCAGACTGGTACTGTCGCCTAGCGCGCATCTCAGGCGGGCTGTCGACGGCTCATCTGTGTGTGTAGAGTTTATTTTAAACCGGAAATACCTCGAGATAGCACTAGCAGGCCAAGAATTTACGGAAATTATGCTTGAAGCCAGACTTAAAGTCCACTAGATCAGATCACCCACTGATTTTCATCGATGATCAGAGTTTCCTCGAGAACGTCATCGCTTTAGTCCGCCACTAACCTGCAATAGAACACCAACACGGAACTTCCACCTACCATGTTGTCCAACAGGTAGAGAGCTGAGCTGGGATTGATGACATTCTGCATCACACACGCCAGTAATATAGCTCAGTCAAAAAGATGACCTGGGGGAACAACGAGTCTGACAAACGGCGATCACAATTGTTCACCGACTACGAATCGCTAGAGAAGCCGTAACTTCAGTGCATATCTGTGAATCGATCGCACTACCCGAAAGACAATGACAATGTGTAGTGCCCTCCACCCAAAGGAAAATGTACACAGGCTATACACGAAGAGAGCTAAGGGTGGACGCAGGTTGATTAGCGTACGGGAGTGCATCAACAGTGAAAGAAGAAACATGGCAGAATATTTGGTAAACAGCAAATAATACCTGCTACAGTATACAGCTAGTACAGGAGTTAACAAAAAAGGCTTGAGGGTGCTCATGAATTCTGAACAAGAACAGCCAACGAGAAAGTAGAAACTCTACTCCGTATGAAATTACATGGTCAGTTTCACCGTGAAACTGACAAATTAAAAGACCAGGGAGCATCATGGAGGTGGCTCCAGAAAGGTAACCTAAAAAAACAATACTGAAAGCCTAATCACCGCGGCTCAGGACCAGGCATTGAATACCAACTCAGTGAAAATTAATATATACCACACAAATGCATCGGACCTCTGCAGAATGTGTGGGAAGAGGGTCGAAAGTGTGACTCACATTTTTAGTGCTTGTGAAAGCCTTGCACAGAAAGAGTACAAGCGTGGACACGACAAAGTAGCCCAAAACCTCCACTGGCTACTATGCCGTAAGTATGGATATGAGGTTACGGGTGCTTGGTACTAACATACACCAGAAAAGGTAATGGACGAAAAGAGAAAGGCAAAAATCCTCTGGAACTTTGATTTCAAGACAAAGTGTTAGGGCACCGAAAGCCGGATATAGTAACCTTTAGGAGGGACAAACAAGTGTGCCAAATAATCGACATAGCAGTGCCAGGAGACCAACATATCATCATGAAAGAAAGAGAAAAAGTCGATAAGTATGGAGACCTGAGAAATGAGATCGCTAGGATATGGTAGCTACCAGAGTCGAATATAAAGGTTATCCCTACTGTCATCGGAGTATTGGATTCAATATCACCCAATCTGAAAAAAACATCTGGAAATCTTAGAGATACCCCAAAATCTAGATGAATTGCAAAAGTCGGCATTACTTAGAACAGCACGCATATTGCGTAAAGTACTGTCTATCCGAGGTCCTTGTTGTAACTTGACAAACAGTACAAACCCCCGGTAGACCCAATATCTTCAATCAACAACCTCACGATATTGTATACTGTGCGACGTCTATAATGATGATGATAATGATGATGATGATGATAACAAGAAAAGATTGTTACCTTCAATCAGGTGTACAACAAGGTCAGAAGTCCTAAAGTCATACTTGAGACGCAAGTGAAGTCGACCGTAACACTTCTGTTGAGAGCATTGTTGTAAGATAGTTTCTTTGCGTGGGTAAAGATCCGGTCGAATGGAGCCTGCAACAAAATTTAATTGCAAAATTATGTAGCATGATTAAACAATGTGGAGAGTTTTTGATTTATTGTTTTCTTTTTTTTTTCTTAGAATTGCTTTCAAGTTGGCCGAGAGACGTGGAAAAGAAAGAAGAGCTGTGTGTATGTATGCTTCTTTTTTTCTTGCTTCACTTGTAAGTTTAACATTTAATTGTTGCATCGTGTTTCAGCAAAGATAAACAGAATGTAAAATAAGAGGGGGAGAATAATCGCAGAAACAGATGAGAGAGGCAAGAAGATGAATAATAATGGCTTCAAATTTTGTCACAAGGCCAGCAATTTTGGGAGAGGAGTATGTTGATTACATCGACCTAAGTGCTTAATTGGTGCTTATTTTATCGATCCAGAAAAGATGAAAGACAATGTGGACCTCGGCGAAATTTGAACTCAGAACTTAAAGGCGGGCGAAATGCCACAATGCGTTTTCCCCCCGGCGTGCTAAAGATACCTATTTCTTTACTACCCAAATACGACTACGCATTTCTCCCGGCGTGGTAACGTTTCTGCCGAGGTCGACTTTGCCTTTCATCCTTTCGGGATCGATAAATTAAGTACCAGTTACGCACTGGGGTCGATGTAATCGGCTTAATCCGTTTGTCTGTCTTTGTTTGTCCCCTCTGTGTTTAGCCCCTTGTGGGTAGTAAAGAAATAGGTATTTCGTCTGTCTTTACGTTCTGAGTTCAAATTCTGTCAAGGAGGACTTTGTTTTTCATCCTTTTGCGGTCGATAAATTAAGTAGCAATTGCATACTGGGGTCGATCTAACTAACTGCCCCTCCAACCCACTCAAAAATTTCGGCCCTTGTGCCTAGAGTAGAGAAGAATATCGAGTTAAGAGTAAGAAGGAAAAGCTCGAAAGTAAAAATGCAGGAAGAAAGAAAATTTTTTAAAATATTTAGGGAATAATCAAAAGAAAGCATGAAAGAAAGAAAAAAATTATTATGTACATCAACCTAGATATACCAGGTTATAGGGATGAAATGGATTACATGATAAATATATTCCTAAATAATAAATACCCCCACCGCCTCCTTTATATATTATGGCACACAGATACTCTCAAGTACTTTACTACACTTTCAAGAAGCTTATTGCTCCCTGAAGTAACTTACTGCCATCTCTCAAGTACTTACTCGCCCTTTCAAGTATCATACTTCATTCTCAAGTACTCTACTACAAGAGTATATATATATATATATCATGCTAGCATGGAAAACGGACGCTAAATGATGATGATGATGATGATGATATATATATATGTATATATATATATATATATATATATATATATATATATATAATATATATATATACTTTATTTTTAAATAAATGCATGAAATTCAATATCAAAAAAATTCTCACGAAGATATATATGTCTACAATAGTATTGTATCTCTCTCTATATAAACGGCAGTTTGTTTGTCTGTGTGTCTGTCAGGTTGTACCCTCACCCTGACCACGGCTTTCAACCGATTCTGATGAAACTAAACACACACATAGCCCAATGTCATAATTCAAAACTAACGCAACGAAAATTTTGAAAAGTTCCCCAAGTTTTGAAAAAAAATCAATAAATTCGACATGGGGTCGAGAATCTCAGCTCTTTATATGCAACACATTTTCTGTTGTAGTTTTCGCAACTTGCAATCGATTTTCACCAAACTCATGGTGAAGCTTAATGTTACCCTAAGAAACTTAATTCTGACGTTAGTTTTCCATGCAAAACCTTACCATCAGAAAAAATCGATAAAATCATGCCATTTTGGGAAATCGCGTTTTCGCCCAAAGGAACAGCTAGGAACATCGTATACACAGAAGACATTGCAACCTACACATGCGCCTTCGTTCCCTAGAGGGAAAGGACTAGATTGGGATTAGTCGTTGCCTACTAGGGGCTCTTACATACCCGGGCAACGCCGGGCTATGCTGCTAGTTAAAAATATATGTAAATATATGCAACATGACATCTTAAAAATTTTCTTACTAAAGTTTATCTGCATAAATCAAAACCAGTCATGGATTACTGAGATGAACTTACCAAGGATATAAATACAAAGTTTAAATTTTATTACCAAAGTCGGCCTGCATAAATCTAAACCAGTAAATTTTAATCTATTTTCAAAAATACTTTCTCATATATTTTTCTAATTTTAAAACAAGATCTTTTCGGTTTGAACGGCAGTTTTTAACATAATTTCTAGGTAACTAAAATTTTTTAAACTTCGTATACTGGTAGAATGTGTTTATAAAACATCTTTTTCTCTTGGTTTTATTGAGAAAATTCTATAGTTTGTAAGATATTTGTTGTTCTTTTTCTGCAATTTCTGCAATTTCAACCAATCAAATACGTCTATTGAGGTAAAAAGCATTCTGTGCCGTTTAAGAAACATATTGGGTTTATTTAAATTTGTGAAGAAAAAAAGATACCCTTCCCCCACCCCTAACCCTAACCCTAAAACAGATTGAAATGCAATAGATCGATACTAGGGTTATAATCATTGGTGACAATTTCATATGACACCGCTAGAAAAAACTGCCGTTCAAATCGAAAAGATCCAAACAACATTCGATATATTATAAAAACTTTACCTTCTCCATCTCTGACGAACGGAAGTATTGTCGGTCAATGCGTATCAACAATGGATTCCATTATAATGACAGTGACTTCGTGAAACGATCGTAAGATACATTAATTAACAAATTTTTCAGCTGTCATGTTTCATATATTTTTATATATATATGTTAATACAATACTATTTTAGACATATATATCTTCGTGAGGAATTTTTTGATATTGAATTTCATGCTATTATTTCAAAATGCAGTATATATAATCACTCGTATTAATGTCTAAATACTTTATAGTATTGATATTTTTGACATTTTATACAAAGACCACTAATTATAAATTCGGTGTATAATATTCTAATAGAATATATATATATATATATATATATATATATATATATATATATATATATAGCTAATGACTTCATATTAGTCTCTAGTCACTCCTCTCCCTCTCAGTTTCTCTCTTACGCATGCGCACTAACAAATTACTTTACTGACAAATTAGGGTAAAGTTGTTGATACTTATATATATATATATATATATATATATATATATATATTTCTTACTACCCACAAGGGGCTAAACACAGAGGGGACAAACAAGGACAGATAATCGGATTAAGTCGATTATATCGACCCCAGTGCGTAACTGGTACTTAATTTATCGACCCCGAAAGGATGAAAGGCAAAGTCGACCTCAAATTCCGCCGAGGTCGACTTTGCCTTTCTTCCTTTCGGGGTCGATTAAATAAGTACCAGTTACGCACTGGAGTCGATATAATCGACTTAATCCGTTTTTCTGTCCTTGTTTGTCCTCTCTGTGTTTAGCCCTTGTGTGTAGTAAAGAAATATATATATATATATATATATATATATATATATATATATATAAGTATCAACAACTTTACCCTGGTTAGTAATTTGTCAGTAAAGAAATTTGTTAGTGCGCATGCGTAAGAGAGAAACTGAGAGGTAGAGGGGGTGACTAGAGACTAATATGAAGTCATTAGCTCTAATTTCAAGTGATATTTTAAAAATGTAGCGTTTTTTTTTTTCTTAAGTTTGAGCACTTATTGAACGTTCATTTGTTTTATTTTTTTCCAGCAACGAAAAAGAAAAAGACGAGAGAGGGAGAGAGAGATAACGAGAATAACTACTATGACAACGCCTATAACAGAAACAACATTAGCAGTAAAACGACACAACAACAACAAACGACTAAAAAAGCAAAATGAAAAACATATGAAACACGAAGTTCTAATGACTCGGCTTGGGATATTGCAGTTTCTGTTGCAGCTTAACGTTGCTAAGCATTTTTGACATCCACCATAGTTTTGACGTCATTAGTTGGAGTCTAATATCAGGGATAGAGCATGATCTGTACAGTCTTATTTACATTATTGAAAGAGAAATAGAAGACACAGGCAGAAACGGAGAGAGACGGAAAGAGACGGAGAGAGACGTTGGACAGAGAAAACATAGTTGCTGTCAGGCAATGTTTAAATATATCGATGTTTTCGACTCCTTCTTCGTCATTATGAACTGTGAAGGACAGTGTTGTTGATAGTTCTTTAGCGTCTGTTAATAGTTACTGGGGCGATAAATACTCTCCAAGGGGCCTTTCTCTTCAATA
>NC_042998.1:83859633-83877133 GCF_006345805.1 Octopus sinensis
AGACCCTTGCGGATCTATCTCTAGCGTAAGAGCGTCCATATAGTGGATTCTCTCTCATATTTGTGTATTAATAATATTTACTGAATCTCAGTCTTTTATGCGCTAGATCACCGGTGTTTAAATTGATGTTATTAAATTAATGTCCAATTTTTTCACCCTCATTTTGACTTTATATATATATATATATATATGTATATATATGTGTGTATATATATATATATATATATGTGTGTGTGTGTGTGTGTGTGTGTGTGTGTGTGTGTGTGTGTGTGTGGTGTGTGTGTGTGTGTGTATAAATATTGCAGCGTGGAAGGTGTTTATAAGTCATTTAAAAACACACTTCAACATTTAAATTTAATTTGCCAAAATATTTTCATCGCTTTGAGAGCGCGACCTGATCACTGACAAAATTCCGCGCCGCATGTGAGAAAGTAAGTTAGTTCATGATATATATGTTCGTATGTATGTAAGTATGAATGTATGTATGTATGTATGTATGTATGTATGTAGGTATGTAGGTAGGTAGGTAGGTAGGTAGGTAGGTAGGTAGGTAGGTAGGTATATATGTATGTGTGTGTACATGTGCGTATGCATATGTGTACATGTGTATGCATGTGTGCATACCTATGAGCATGTATGTATGTATGCATGTATGTATGTATGCATATTTATGTACTGATATGTGTCTGTTCAAGTTGTATACATGACTGTTATTTTGTTGAAGGTTATATACACACACATACATATACATACATATACATATATTTATATATACACACACACATATATATATGTGTGTGTGCGTGTGTATGTATGTGTGTATTTGTCCTTACCACCGTGTAACGGTGAATGAATACGTCTTAGAAAGATATATGCAAATATAACCTTACTTATACATATATACAAGCACACACAAACATATACACACTCACAAATATACGTATAGTCTTAAAGTATACACGCATATATTCTTAAAGTATACACACATATATCTATACATATATATATGTCACTATTTTCGCGGACAACAATTAAAATTCAAATTTACTTTTTTACCCTTCTTTTTGTTTAGTCTTTTTTATACACATATATACAATATATGCATATATCTACACGCATACCCATACGTTCATGCATGTACGTACTCATACACACACAAATACTCACACAACGCATATACACACACATACATCTACACATACGTACATACGTATTAATCTATGTACACTCATAAGACTATATATAACTACATATATGTATTTCAGTATCATGCATCTCAACATGTATGTATGGATTTCTACATGTAAATGAGAGAAAGGGGTGGCTATAGAGGGGTACTCCCGAGTGGAGTACCTCATTCGGATTTACGGTTGATAGTGGGTTTGCAGTGGGTTTGTATTCTTTGCATATATGTATCTAAGACGTTGTATCCATTCACCGTTAGACGATGGTGAGAAGGACAAGTGTGTGTGTGTGTGTGTGTATGTGTGTGTGTGTGTGTGTCTATATATATGTATATATATGTATATGTGTGTGTGTGTATACAACCTTCAGCAAAGTAAAAGTCATGTATACAACTTGAACAGATACATATCAGTACATAAACATACGTTCACATGTACATACACATGTACACATACACACACAGACATGTCTACACACCTAAATACTCACGTACATACATAAGCACATACGTACATACATATTTACATACATACATGCGTATAGGCATGCACACATGCATACGCACATAGATGTACACACACATACATACATATACGTACATATATATCATGAACTAATTGTTACTTTCTCAGGTGCAGTACGGAAATTTGTCAGGTCGCGGTCTCAAAGCGACGAACATATTTTGGCAAATTAAATTTAAATGTTGAAGTGAATCTAACGGTTTTTGTGTGTTTTTAAATGGCTTATAAACACCTTCCACGCTGTAATTGTTTTCGTTCCACCATACGATCTCAGATGAGGTCACTTGCTATGCAAGTACATCTCCATAATATATATATATATTGGCGATTTTTTCCTTCTGTCTTCCCTTCTCTGGATCTTTCCTTCTCCTATGTTTCCGACGAAGAGCTCCGCTCGAAACGTTAAACCCTCCTTCTTTCCTGAGCGTCCAATAATACTATATTTGTTCCACGTCCTCGAGTTGTTGTGTTTTTTTGTGCTTTCTTGTTTGGATTAACTTTATATATGAAGGCGCATGGCTTAGTGGTTACGGTGTTGCACTCAAGATTGCGAGATTGAAGTTTTGATTCCCAGACCGGGCGTCGTGTTCCTGAGCAAAGCACTTCATTTAACGTTGCTCTATGATCGTTTCGACCCCTGGTACATGGTGCACCTGTACAGGTATTGTCGATTTGATGGAGGGAGTGAGCTTACGCGAACATAAGCATTTGATCACTATAAACAAATCATCTGTGTGATCGAACAAGGTGTGCGATTATGTGTGTGTGTGTGTGTTGTGTGTGTGTGTCTATATATATGTATATATATGTATATGTGTGTGTGTGTATACAACCTTCAGCAAAGTAAAAGTCATGTATACAACTTGAACAGATACATATCAGTACATAAACATACGTTCACATGTACATACACATGTACACATACACACACAGACATGTCTACACACCTAAATACTCACGTACATACATAAGCACATACGTACATACATATTTACATACATACATGCGTATAGGCATGCACACATGCATACGCACATAGATGTACACACACATACATACATATACGTACATATATATCATGAACTAATTGTTACTTTCTCAGGTGCAGTACGGAAATTTGTCAGGTCGCGGTCTCAAAGCGACGAACATATTTTGGCAAATTAAATTTAAATGTTGAAGTGAATCTAACGGTTTTTGTGTGTTTTTAAATGGCTTATAAACACCTTCCACGCTGTAATTGTTTTCGTTCCACCATACGATCTCAGATGAGGTCACTTGCTATGCAAGTACATCTCCATAATATATATATATTGGCGATTTTTTCCTTCTGTCTTCCCTTCTCTGGATCTTTCCTTCTCCTATGTTTCCGACGAAGAGCTCCGCTCGAAACGTTAAACCCTCCTTCTTTCCTGAGCGTCCAATAATACTATATTTGTTCCACGTCCTCGAGTTGTTGTGTTTTTTTGTGCTTTCTTGTTTGGATTAACTTTATATATGAAGGCGCATGGCTTAGTGGTTACGGTGTTGCACTCAAGATTGCGAGATTGAAGTTTTGATTCCCAGACCGGGCGTCGTGTTCCTGAGCAAAGCACTTCATTTAACGTTGCTCTATGATCGTTTCGACCCCTGGTACATGGTGCACCTGTACAGGTATTGTCGATTTGATGGAGGGAGTGAGCTTACGCGAACATAAGCATTTGATCACTATAAACAAATCATCTGTGTGATCGAACAAGGTGTGCGATTATGTGTGTGTGTGTGTGTGTGTGTGTGTGTGTGTGTGTGTTTGTGTGTGTGTGTGTGTGTAAGTATATTGATTAACAGATAACACTGGTCAACAAATTTTTGTTGCATTCATATCAACACTCGGCATTAACTCAGATCTCAATTTGGTTATTTCTTAAATGTTCTAATTTTTTTTTCTCTTTTCTTTTTTTTTTTTTTGCAGTCAAGGTACTTCAAAATATCAAAATTTCGTCCTCATCACATTGACGTCATAGTCTATCGGGAGAAATACGTAAGTAAACTTTCTATAAATTAGCTGGATAATAAAAAAGAAAAGGCAAGTAAGTATACATTTACTCAAGATAACAATTTGAAACACTTTCCCTAATAAGCAAAGGTTATAGTTTATATAAACCTAATTTATAAATATGACATTAGTTACTATGAGGAGGCAATGCTCAATTGCAGTCTATTCATGCAAGTATTTGGGCTTGAAGCTCTTGCGTTTGTGGATTCTCTCAGGGTAATTTCGCTTAATGCTACAGCAATAGTCTGCCGTCATATGTTTGACCCATTTTCCTTAGTAACGTTCTTTCATGGTCTTGAGGTCCTGATGATTCGTCATTTACTACTCCTAGGTTCTCAGGGAATCTATCAAGGTGACTGGACATGAAATAGAGTTTGACACCCATGTTACATCCAAGATTACGTAAAGCTGGCAACATATTAGCTGCGAGAGTTTCATAGCTGTCAGCTTTTTTATTACCGAGTTTTCTATAACCGCCACAAATGAAAACCATGCTGTCCTCTTCTTGTCATTCATCTTTCTGGTAAATTCTTGGACACATACAAGTGTACAAATCTGCGGCCCATCAAACACACTTGTCTTGATCTTCTCGAACGACAAAGCAGAGAGAGCAGAGACTGTGTGTTGGAAGCATTCACCATCAATATTCAATGTCTTGACAAACCGTTTCATCAAGCCCAGCTTGGTGTGGAGCGGAGGTAATTATTTAATTTGACCGTAAATGTCTAGAACACAAAACTTAAATTTGCTTGGAAACTAAAGCATGTAGATCATAACCGTTTTCAGATTTGAATTTAACAGATTAAAGACGGTAAGAATTGGTAAAAAAATCTTATGCAACTGAGATTTCGAAACACATTGTTGTCTTTTGTAATTAGGCGCAGGAGTGGCTGTGTGATAAGTTGCTCGCTTACTGCTACCAAGTTGTCGCGTTGTGTTTCATCGCGGTAGAAGTCACGTCGTACGTGAAAAATTGAACATTTGAAGCACGACCACAGGTAAAGCATTTGGTTTTGGGGAGCTTAGTGGGGTCTGCTGTTTGTATTTAAGTATTTTTTTGAACAGGGGTCTCCACTGGGTTCCAGGCATTTGTTTGCCTGTGGTCGTGTAAGAAAACTCATAGCGTATTGAGAATTATGTTTATTTTGGGAGGCGTGTCCGTCCGAAAATTTTTTTGAATTTTCTATGGCTGTGCTTGTGCCCTTTCAAGTGGATTTTTACTATAAAGGATAGGAGTACAGCCAGAGTTGGTCAGAATACTATTTGAGCTGCGAAGGACTACCAGTTTGGATTACCAGAGTAGCAGAATTGTGTTGTGTTGTGTTGCCATTTTGGATTATCTTCCTTTACTCTTTCTTCTCCTGTCTGTCTTTCTGATCTTTTTGAGTTTCTTTATAGACTTTCATTTTAACATTCTGATTTTTGCTTGTGGATTTTTATTTTTGTTATGGCTATCAACATGGCAACTGTGAAACCCGCTTTGGAGTGGCAAATTGTGGCCCCCAAAGAATGGTTGAAAAATTGTACGGAGAGAACGGTGGTGTTAAGGAACTATTCCAGGGTCCTTGACACCATCAAGGTCTTCTCTGAAGAAGTAATTGAGGAGGAGTTGGCAGACTATCTGCCAACTGTTAGGTTTATCCGCAGTGGTGCGAAGTATGGAACTGTGTGTGTACTTTTTGACACCCCTGCGGAAACTCGTGATTTTGCGAGCGTGCCTTTCGAGAGGGAGAAAATTTTGTTTCTCCCTACTTATGGCGGTAGAAAGTTGACAAGAGCTTGGGTGTGTGGGCTGCCACTCGGTATAGAAGTCGAGTGGATAGACGACACTATCCGTCGGGGCCTGGGTGGCGGCCCTGCCAGGCTCTTAAATGTAAAAAATGTTGCCTGCGGTTGATTGGGTCGGGTCAAAAGCAATTTTGACCCTATGGACCCAATCAGCCGATGATCTGGTTTTACCAGATTTTTTAACAATGGCCGGTTCCAGGTACCCAGTGATGGTTGAGGGATGTCACCCCAAGTGTCACCTGTGCCTGGAATCGGGCCATATAAAGAAGAACTGTCGCCGGGACCAGGCAAGGGTCCTGGAACAGTTAATTGAAAAGGTTTCCCCTGCCCCCCCAGTCGAGGAAAAAGTCGAGGAGGAAGTAACCTCCTCGAAAACAAAGGGGAAGAAAAGAAAGAAGGTGGACAACAATGGTTGGCCACCGATGGATCCTGAGTCAGCGGAGGGAGGGTCCTCCGGAGATGTCGGAGGAACTCCACCTTCACTACGTAGAAGGAAAAAAAAGAAGAGAAAAAAGAAAACCGGGGCATATATGTTCTTCTATCTCAGAGGAGTGGCTATTAACAGTTTTGTGGAAAATGATATGGATAGTCGGATCCTGAGGGACCCGACTTGTATTGACAGCTCAGAGTAGCCTTCACAGGTGGCTGCTCTGGTGCTGGAAAGAAAGTACTGTGATCTTATAATTGACTCGTGTGAAAACAAGAATTATAGAATTTTTTTTGGAGCCCCGGATTGCGGTTGCAGGAATGCCTGCAAGTCGCAAGAGAATTGCTTGGGGAGGGATTGTAGAGGTGTATCGCCTCCAATTTGTGTATAAATTATGTTTTGTATTTGTGTGGACTTTTGAGTCCAAATATATTGTATTTTAAATTGTAAGAGGGTCAATACCCAAGGTTTTAGAGACGCAGAGGGTCGGCGGGCGCTTTTTGTTTTCTCCTATCCTTATCATCTTGTATTATTATCATTCGCCTCAGCAATGTCTTGTCCAGCCCACAAAGCTACCCATCTCTGTACTGCCTTTATGGCAAATGAAATGAATAAAAGTAGCTTGCTTACCAACCACATGGTTCCAGCTTCAGTCCCACTGCGTGGCACCTTGGGCAAATGTCTTCTACTATAGTCTCTGGCAGACCAAAGCCTTGTAAGTGAATTTGGTAGACAGAAACTGAAAGAACCCAGTTGTATATGTGTGTATGTGTGTGTGAGAGAGTATTTATGTGTATGTGTTTGTCCCCACCACCACCATAGCTCGACAATCGATGTTGGTGTGTTTACGTCCCCGTAACTTAGCTGTTCGACAAAAGAGACCAATAGAATAAGTACTAGGCTTTCAAAGAATAAGTCCTGTGGTCGATTTGTTCGACTAAAGGTGATGCTCCAGCATGGCCGTAGTCAAATGACTGAAAAAAAAGAATAGTTGTGTAGGTGAAATATTACTTAATGTTTGCTATACTGAAAGCGTTTAAATAAGATGCTATGGCAGAAAATGAAAACCAGTTGGTAATTTACGTCAGTTTTCCTTAAAATCTATTCATTGCTAATTTAGTGGTCTTACTTAGTTACACTTAGATCCGTTGTGAACCCTTAGATTCCCAAGGCCGAAGAATCCGGTTACCATGGAATATAATAAGTAACAGAGATCACAAACTACCCCTCTGAACAAAATTAAAATGGCTGCCGATCGTGAGGTTAACTTTCCAGTTATTGCTGGAATACATCTACAGCCAACTGGGTCTGGGAATCGAAATTGCGATCTTACGATCGTGAGTGTAGTACTCTAAGCAACTAGGCCACGCTGATTAGTAGTCATCCTTTATTTATTAATAGGATAGCTGTATTTGTCTTAACCAGATGGAAATAAATCTTATGAAGATATATAATTTATGTAAAAGTTGTAAACTTTCGACTGGCATAACGGTTTATGTTATTAACAAAGAGTGGATGTCATCGATTGACTTTGTAATTGAAAACGCAACTATTCACATATTAAACATAGAATGGAGCGCAACTACTACACATTAAACATACTAGAATAAAGTTAACTGAGTGTTTAGAAACCAGAACAAATTTTCCATTATTAAAGATTTTGCTGAATCGCATGTTCAGTTGAAAAAGAAATTGTCAATCTTTGGACTGCATTAATAATTGCTTCAGGAACATTTCTAAGATGCAGTCAGGTATAAACTTCAATGCTCTCGGAGGATCTTTCTTTCTTTATCAGCAATTATTCCACACAACCTCAAACCGTTTTCTACCACTGCTTTTTCGTCACTAATTATTCTGTAAAACAGGTAATAATCATTGAACAAGCTACCTGATAAGCTTGAGCTAATGTATAATTTATACATGACATTAAGGTATGCAATTGGTCTCTAGTATACTGTGAAGTGCAATATATAATTAACGGTTATGTTCTGTTTTCGCTAGAACAAGTCTCATAAGTTTGACATTTCTTTTCATACGTTTTAAAATAATGCAAAATTGATTTCTATAAAATGTCAAAATATTATGCCACTTGTTTATTAAGTCTCTTTCGAGAGATTTCCTTTCATTTGGGCTTTAGCAGTATATTTTTGAAAGTATTTATTCGTTATGATAAACTTTACATGTAATCGTTGAACAACATATTTCATCATACCGTATTTGATTTAAATCTTTTCAATGACTCTCGTACACCATAACCAAAATTATTCCGCATCTTATATGCTAATATTTTGTACCTATAGATGGAGTAGCTTTTAAATTAATTGAGCATCTATTTATTCTTTGCTATCGACTCTGTAAAGTTTAAGTAACTAGTATCTATCAGTTTTCACATATGCAATCTTCGACAAAAGCAGATGTTCTTTAACTTAAAGCATGCACATGAGAGAAATACGCTTTCTGTAATATAGAATTTATATACATTTAAGATAGCTTCCCTTTAAGACTCTTCAAGCTGTTGCTGATTAGAGATAAAATGTTTGCTTGACACCTAAGAACAGCATGGCTGATATCTATTTACAAGTCCATCCCTCGTATGATCAAGCAAAGAAATCGATTTAATGCTCTATGATTTCATAGAGTTTCACTATATTTAATTCACTGGTATCATAGTTGCTGCTGCTAGTTTATTGCGACTGTGTAAATGAAAAGATTACATCTGAAAGCTCAGGTCTGTTTACTTGAACGATATCATTTAAAAAGCTGATCACTGTATCAACTAAATGCTATCCATCTTCTTCTTCTAAGCACTGTTCTGCAAGGACAGATCTTAAACAGGAAATGAATCGTTACAGATAGTCAGGTTACATCTACCTCTGCCATCAGTTGTATGGCGCTTTTTATCTCTCTTTTTACAAACACACTTAATGCTAAAACACCCAGTCCATTTAGCTGCACACAAGTATCATGAGGAAAGCCAGTTTTCTTCTGTAATGAGCAATCAGTAGAAACAGTAGAGTAGACAATTAATTAACGTTTCGTCTGTTTGCAATCCTCAGTTCGAATCTAACACTAACCTCATTTCCCGTTAGTAGGAAAACAATCTCTTAGTCACTTAATGTGGAGAATTAAATAGACATTAAAATAAGTGAAATGTGTTTTCGGCGGCGAGCTAGCAGAATCATTAGCATGTTAGACAAAAAGCTTAACAGCATTTCTTGCAAATCTTTACATCCTGATTTCAAATCCTGTCGAGGTCATCTTTTCCCTTTACCCATCCCGCTTCCGGGGATCGATACGATGAAATAAATTACCAGTGAAGGGTCAAAATAATCGGCTTTGCCCCTTCCCTCAAAATTGCTCGCATTGAAACCTGCAATGGACCAGTGTGTCGTTCAGGTGAATTGTTGTGATCTCGGTCATTTGTACGTCATGGAAACATCGTGACCGACTCTAAGAACTTGGAGTCGAGAAAAATATCTAAAAAGAATGCTGGGGATAACGTATACAATGTAATCAGTCAAAATTTTATGATCGAAATTTCATCTTAAAAAAGGAAAATAATTAATCTCAAATTTTGGCACAAGGCCTGCAATTTCAGGAGATTGTATGTATAAGTCGATTATCTCGACACCAGTACTCAACTGGTATTTATTTTATCGACTTTACAGTATTTCATCGGGTGCTTTACTGAGTTCAAATCCCGCTGGGATGAACTAATCAAATACGCCTTTCATTCTTTCGAGTGTCAATAAAATAGAATGAACGTCCTACTCTGTGTGTGTGTGTGCGCGTGTGTGTGTGTGTGTGTGTGTATACCTATATATATATATATATATATATATATATATATATATATATATATATATATACATACATACATTTATCTTTTCCTTATTTCAGTCATTACACTGAGGCCATACTGGAGCACCACCTTGAGGAATTTTTAGTCGAACGAATAGACCTCGGTGCTTATTTTCTTAAGCTTCGCACTTATTTTGTTGGCTTCCTTTTACCGAACCGCTAATGCTTAGTGGGGTTGTAAACGCACCAACACCGGTTGTCAAGAGGGTAGGGGCCAAACACAGACATAAAGACATACACACATAGATATGTATTTTTATACGACTGGCTTCTTCCGGACTCCGTCCACAAAATCCACTCACAAGGCTTCGATCTGCCCTAAACTATAGTATTGAGTTGAGGGATAATTCATGAGAATTTTTTTCAAATTTAAAAATGCACGCAGAAATAATATGCATTGGTAAAATGTTTTGAGTTATTTGAAAGAGGAGTTTTTGCTTTACAAGATAGTGTGTTTTGACTTTTCAATTTTATTGACTTTTGTGCATTTTCAGATCATTGTGGACAAAACTGAGCATTTTCAACATCATTTGCTTTTTGCATTTAATCGAGGTGTTAAGTCCGCCGAAGCTGTTCGTGAGATTTGTTCCGTGTATCGAGAAGGAGCAAGGCCTCGAAGTACCGCCCACCATTGGTTTTCACGCTTCAAAAATGGGAATTTTGACCTCAAGGAGGGATCTCACATCGATCGACCAATTGAATTTGGTGGACCACCTTCACTCAATGGGCAAGGTTCATAGCTGTTTTTTTATCACAATCTATCTACTTCACCAATTTTCTGGTCGGTTGACGTGGATTTTCGTGAAGAAGTTGATTCAATCGCTCTTCATCGAACTCAATTGGTTGACCAATGTGTGATCTGTCCTTGAAGTCAAAATTCCAATTTTTTGAAGCGTGAAAACCAATGGCGGGCGGTACTTTGAGGCATTGCTCCTTCTCCATACTCAACGCAAATCTCACGAATAGCTTTGGCAGGTTTAATACCTCGATTAAATGCAAAATGCAAATAAATTGTGTTGAAAATGCTCAGTTTTGCCCACTTGACATTCCATTTTAATGATCTGAAAATACATAAAAATCAATAAAATTGAAAAGTCAACACACACTATCTTCTAGAGTAAAAGATTCCCTTTCAAATAACATGAAACATTTTGCCAATGTGTTTTATTTCTGCATCCATGTTCAAATTTGTAAAAAGCGTTCATGAATCATTCCTCAACCCAATAGAAAACAATTGTCCAAGGTCACATGCAGTGGAACTAAACCCGTCACCATATGATTTGAAAGCAAAGTTCTTAGAACACATCTATACCTGTGCCTGTATATATAATTATAGCCTGAAGACGGCATTATAAATATCTGCCTAACCACGTGTCTTAATGACAAGAATCTATGATTAGGTCTTATTTTAATACAGTGTACATTAATTGATACATACATACATACATACATACATACATACATACATACATACATACATACATACATACATACATACATACATTAGTCCACATGTCTAAACATTCAAAGAGTTGTGTATAGTCCCTGATAGCATGTGTATGGCTTAATACAGCAGTGTTTCGTTGCAAACACTTTGTTAGAGTAATAGATACCACCTATGGTATCTGTTGACAGCCAAGGGCATTGGGTTACATGAGATTAAGTATTGTTGATACAGTGACAGCACAGTACCAAAGGCAGGGTATGAACTACAAACATTCTCTTTAACAATTCAGCAATTTCTTGACTAAAACAGCTGTGGTTCCCTCTGCCACATCCCTCCCTCTCCCTCACACTCTCTCTCTCTCTCCCGCGTCTCTCTCTCCATTCCTCCCTCCCTTCCTCTCTCTCTATCTATATATCTATCTATCTCTTTTTCTGTATTTCTTCTTTATGGTATCTTCATGTCAACAAATTGTATTTGCGGAATCCATTTACAATGCAATGTAACGGCGCCTTGACATAGGACATCATGGTGATATTGTACACAAACATATTTATAAGAAAACAAACTAAAGATTTTGAATTCACTGAATCATTTTGATTTTCGTGTGACAGACAACAATGCTTGTTTATTTGCCCATTTATCACTTGCTGAATCTTAAACGTAACATCTTAATCAATACGTTTCTTTGTCCATCTAATGTAATTCATAAAATTAAAATGTCCCACGAAAAAGACAAATATATTGACAACCGTTTAGTAGCAGACTGTCCTTCGTCCGATGTACAGATTAAATGAGCATTGCTTTGTCAAACTTTGTTTTCAAAAATACATCAATAGAATCTCATGAGAAATGATAAAAGCGAATTGAATAGAACTGATTCAAAAGAGAGAGAAAAGGAAGGGAAATAAAAATACAAACCATAACTATCTGGTTAAGATGTGATAATAAAAAACAGTATTTTAATAGTAAAACATAAAGGAAGCCATCTTGTTATCTTGTTTGCCTGTTTTTATTCATATAATTTTCCTCTTACAATACAGTAAAATACAACAAATTTATTACAACCGTGTACTAAACATAAAATAATGTCAACTTAGATATGAAATCATGCATAGTCATGAAATATGAATTACACATGGTTTAGAGAAGACCAACATTTTTACAATATAGAAGCATCCATACACAACTGAACCGACCATTCTAGTACAATGTACGTGACTGTCAATTCTCTAGGTGTTTTACTTCGTTACGGTATTATTTTCTCTTTTATAAAAATTAATAAATATGAACTCTACTAAAAAGTATTCCGAGATCTTTCGTTTTGATGTTAAGTAGTTTCAATATTTTATCGTTTACTTGTGTCAGTCACTGGACTTCCTTAAAGTGTTTTGTTGAACAAATCAATCCCATGATTTATTTTTTAACTCTGGTAATTATTCTTTCATTTTCATAGGCTGGACCGCTACTTTACAGGAACAGCCCGATTATCAAGCGATGGTGCTGAACAAACATACACACATACATGTGCCGCGCGACGGGACTGAACCTGAAATCACGTGGTAGCAAAGCGAGCTTCTCAATTACATAGTCCTGCCTGCGCCTACGAGGTGTTAGCAAAACTTTCCCAGACTAGTTCTGTAGCGCGCCAACATATGGCAGCTGACGGTTGCGTGCGCAGTGAGATCTAGCAGTGACCTTCACGTGCCGAGTGACATTGTTGTGTTTACTTTGCAAGTTGTGAAATTCGTGCTTTTGTGATCATTGTGTACGCTGTGGTTTGCGATTTTGACATGGACAGGAACAAAGAGCCAATGTGAAATTTTGCGATATACTTAAGAAACATTGAGTATACTTCAGCAAGCTTACGGTGATGAAGCAATGTGGTGCACGCAATTTTCCGAGTGGCCGGGGCGCTTTAAAAGCGGAAGAACGTCCCTAGAAGACGGTGAACGATCTCGAAGACCTGCCAAGAGCATCACCCCCGGAAATGTGGTATTGTGCATCGAGAGTCCGTCCCCGCAAGGCCAGACCATCAATCGAGAGTTCTACAGCGAAGTTTTGAAGCGTTTGAGGGAGGACATTTGACTAAAGTGACCGAGTCTGTGGAGTGAGAAGAATTGCATTGTTCACGACGACAATGCACCTTGACACCGAACTTTCCTTGCTCGAGCTTCTCGCCAAAGACACCATGGTATCACTTCTGCGCACGCCCCCTATTCGCCAGATTTAGTACTTTCCATCTCTTCCTCAAGATTAAAAGTCATTTACATGAGGAGAAAAAAACAGACAGACAGATGGACAAGCTGAATCTGGTTTGGAAAACGCATTAGTTATTGAATGAAGGATTGGAATATCATCTTACGTTATGTTATTTATGCCGCCATTTAGCAAACACACCTTCTATAATTTATCCCATACAAAATTCAGCTATTAGATTAGACACCAACGTATTTGAGCGCAGACACGTTCAAAAGAAAGCAAATTATACACTCGGCTCTTATAGTAACAACGTTCAACTAACTATAGTTATGGAATATTAATTTCAAATTCATCATATTCATTTGCATATTGGTTTCACACCGTAAGAAAAAGAAAATTCTGCATAGGAAACAAAGGAGAATGATTTGATTCACATAGTATCAAAGTCGCTGATCATAATTTCAGCTAACATATAAGATTACGTATGCTCTTTAAGCACGATTTTAGTATGTAAACTACCGGGTTTAGCATGTAAATACCGAGGGAGTAGGATGTGGTAAAGAAGTCAAACAGTTTGCTGTATAATTTAATCTCTGAATTTTTGTGTGGGATTAATTATAGTTGATGCGTTTATTGTATGGCGAATCTAAGTAAGTTAGTGTACGCTGAGATTTCAATTCATCACTCAATGACTTGTGTATTTCTCAACTTGTATGCAAGGGGAGCTATAGTCAGTAGTTAGCAACCGAATCAACCGCCTTGGTAGAAAAGTTTCGCACTGGTAACATGAAATATATTGAGCTTCCAACGCTTTCGAAGAACGTAATTAAAATTTATTGGGTCCCCAAAATGTTCTAAGAATGTAACCCCTGTATGCTGGAGTTTATCATTGAGAAACCGATAAATTTTAAGATTTTAATGGCGTAAATTTAGAATTACACGCTTCTACCGAAGCAGAGGCTTCAGCTGTCTCATACTGGTTACGAACCTGCAAAATTGCCAATTCATAAGTTGATAAAAAGATATTCTAAAAATGTGTTTTCTGCTTAGTAAGTAAACATGATTGAACTACTTGTTATTATATTATTACAACAATTTATAAGTGGGTTATTTTCTGAAATGCATCAAATCCAAACGTCTCTTATTGGGAAGAAAATACCTTCAGTTAAATACAATCCGCTTATTCTTTGCTTTTATAGATTTGAAAATATATTCTTTTTCTCTTTATTTGCTTCTGTCATTGAAGTGCAGCTATGCTGATGCATGGCTTTGGAAGATTTAGTCAATCAAAATTAACTGTAGTACGTTTGTGGATTTGGTTTGCAAGATTCTTTATGTGAGTTTGTGTATTGAAGCATATTTTATTGCGTCAGGAGAGAGTCATTCTCTTTTAGTGCCTTATTATTTAACACACTCACCGGTAAAGTTTCCACTCATTTAATTATGTATTTTTCCCAAAATTTTCGTTGCATTTTGCAACTTTTTCAAGACGCAACGAAAATTTTAGGGAAAATAAATAAGTAAATGAGTGGAAACTTTACCGGTGAGTATGTTAAATAATAAGACACTAAAACAGAATGACTCTACCCAGACACAACAAAATAACTTTAGTACATTTTCTTAAAGTCTGGTACTTATTTTATCGGTCTGTTTGACCGAACTGTTAAATTCCGAGGACATAAACAAGCCAAAACTAATTGTCAAGCGGTGCGAGATAAACATAAACCGGACACACATACTCATAGTCATACAATACGGGCTTCTGTACAGATTCTGTCGAGCAAATTCTTTCGGAAAGCATTGATCACCTTCAGGTTATAGTAGAAGACATCTGCGAAAGGTACTTCTCAGTGGGACTGAACCGGAATTTACACGATTGCGAAGCCAATGTAAGTATCTTGAAACTTACTAAGTCAAAATTGAGATTCAAATGTTCATATCCACATTATTTTAGAGATGGGGATGAAAATAAAGATATTCGACAAAGTTACAACGGTATGGTTAACATAATTTGTTTAACTGCGAACAAAATTTCTATCTACAGCGCCAAATTAAAGAAACTTAACACAATCAATGATCAGGAAATTGCTATCTCAACTTTTGTTTGAGATTCATCATTTCTGATAATGTTAAATATTGTCTTTTTCTTGTGTTTTTATAATGAAACTAAGCAAGTTTACATATGTCTGATCATTATGTCGTGTCTATTACAATGTTTGCGAATACGCCTACACCATTGTCTCGATGAGAGAATTGTATAGTGTTTATACCTAATCCAGTGGAAACCAGACTTGCTATATGTCAAACGAAAGTTGAAATTACAATTCTCCGACTGATTATTTATATTTAGTAAGCGCCTTTGTTAACTTTTACACTGAAATCCCTTTCCATCGAGATTAAATACGTTTACACATATCAAATTTATTACAGCTCAGAAATATATGAAGGAAGTTATCAGTTTCTGGTTTGTTAAATATAATTAAAAGTGGTCCTAATGGTGGGATTGAGTTAAAATTCCTTGCTTGCAATTCCTGACAAAAGTGTTTTACTTCACACAACGTCACTAATACACTTTAAGCAGGCATTAACATCACAGAGTCATTGTCAGCTCTTATAGGTCTGAAATCTTATATATATTTGTGAAATCAAGCCGTTGATTCTCTATGTTGAGAACCCTGCGAAATGACAAGTGATTTGAGTTATTTCAGCTCTTAGTGGAAGAGATTTCACTTGTAGTATTAATGTCCTTGTCACTGAGAATAGCATGATGATTTCTTTATTATTTTTGACGCGAGGCGGCTGAAGTTTAGAGCTTTGGTATTTTGTCAACATACAAATCCTTTATTTGATTTTCTTTCCATGTATTACACCAAAAGGTGCAGTATATAGCCATCGTATTGGCATGAGTGTTTTCTCTGTTTCCTTCTTTCAAAACAATATCATACAGAAAGTTATTAACGAATGGAGTACAAAACGACAATTTTCCAACCTTAATGTCTGCAATGCTCACTAATATAGTAAACTTGAAGAAAGGAATTTAAGCCTTTCCAGCTTAACCTATTGAAACGGTATCATTTTAGAGCGAACACTGAGAAGAGCAGCTACTATATATTCAAAACTTGGTTTGGGGATATTAGTTTTGAAATCGGAGAAGAAATAATCCACACTGCCAAAGAACATTCCATTAACCTCTTAGGTATTTGTAGATAGTGTTAATTCCAAGTATATTTTTACGTTGATTTCGTACATAGAGACAAACAGGAAAACTTGAAAAATAGATATTCTGACCGAAATCTTGACTGTCAAACTCTTTATCTTTATAAACACTCTGTCAGCTATAATAGAAGCCGACCCTTGAAACTATGAATTCTCAATTACAGCTAGATAGATCAAGTTTATGGATTTCAATTATATACTTCTACGAAGGTTCAAATTATGGGACCTTAACTTTCTTCTCAAGTTGTTGTTATTCTAATAGATCGAAATCTAAACTAAATCTTTCTTGCGAATATGCCTTTAAAAAATTGATGTATCAGAAAGTTTATATAAACAGTAATAAACAGAAAATATACGTATCGACAGATATCAATTAATACAGATATACGTGCTATCTTTCTAAAACGCAAAATGATTTTTGGAAAGCAATTCCATTATTAAAAAGCTAACGAGATTGCTCCCAATGTCTTACACTTCATATGAACTATATAAAAGCTGTATACCACGTTTAGGGAAGAAATCGATGCTGTTCTTTTACTATAACTTCTCACTGTATCAATTTATTACATTATATTATATACTCTATGTTAACATTTTCATTTTATATTAATTTCTATTCAGCGTCTTTAAATCTACATCGTTTCACATTCAAAATACACAAGTTCACAATGCCACAAGTGCCATAGTAAGATAGATATGAAGGTGACGTAATCAATTCAAGTATAGTTTAGTGAGAAAAATTACATTCTGAAACGAGCTTTGCTTTCTTTATACTTTATTTCTATATTTATTTCTATATCTTTTTTGCAAAAGCTTTTGTCATA
>NC_042998.1:83882133-83892133 GCF_006345805.1 Octopus sinensis
TTTTATTTTATTTTATTTTTTTTGACAATTCAAAAATATCCCAAACTTTCAAAAAAAAGAGAAATGGAAAATGTTTCATTAATGTAATGACACATTTGGATGTTAAATTATTTCAAAACATTTTAGGTTGCCTGAAGATTACTCCACAGATTTCGCCATTGTTAAACTAAATATCGATTTTTAACACAAAAAGATTTGTGTTAGTTTTTTGTTGCTTTGGATTGTTGGTGTTGTTTTTTCGTTGTTTTTTTTTGTTTGTTTTTTTGTCTTGAAAATCATCGATACCTGCAATACACAAATTATTTGCTATGGACATGAACTGTGAAGTCACGGACCAATAAAATGTTAAAAATCGACGGTGCATATTCATGAACATGACATCATTGAAATCTGCAAATTCTCTACACATTCTAGGCCTCACAATTTTCGATAAATACTTTGCCCCAAAATCGCACATAAGTCATAGTCGAATGGTTAAAAACAACTAATGCACGTATATAAATATTTAAGTAGTATTTCTCAACCATTTTTCACCTATGGGCCCCTTCGATTCCTATCTTACTCGGGTGGCCCCTCATAGCCATTTGATGTTTTAAAATGCTTATATCTTTATACTCTCTCTTTTACTCTTTTACTTGTTTCAGTCATTTGACTGCGGTCATGCTGGAGCACCGCCTTTAATCGAGCAACTCGACCCCGGGACTTATTCTTTTGTAAGCCCAGTACTTATTCTATCGGTCTCTTTTGCCGAACCGCTATGTAACAGGGACATAAACACACCAGCATCGGTTGTCAAGCAATGCTAGGGGTACAAACACAGACACACAAACACACACACACGCATATATATATACATATATACGACGGGCTTCTTTCAGTTTCCGTCTACCAAATCCACTCACAAGGCTTTGGTCGACCCGAGGCTAGAGTAGAAGACACTTGCCCAAGGTGCCACGCAGTGGGACTGAACCCGGAACCATGTGGTTGGTAAACAAGCCACTCCTGCGCCTTTATAATTAAATATTATTAGGAATTGTATTAAAAATGTTAAAATATTTCTGTATTGTAGAAGTATAACTACTTTACTCCGCATAAATTTTAACAACAAAATCTTCAAGGGTTATGTGGACTCCCGAGTGTAATATAGACCCCGGTTGATAACCACTAATTTAGAATAAACCGAATCCAAGAAGAGTGGTGATTGTCAGCACCAGCAAAACTGGTATCATTTGAAAAAATAAAACGAGACAGAAAAATAACAGTGAAATTGCTGTGGAGAATGAGTCCGGCATTTTGAATAAAGTCCCCCCTTCACGATAAACATATCCCCATGCAAAGAAAATAAAGAAAATAGCAGAATTTTACATCTTCAGTGATTGAGAAACTAGCTGCAACTGATGGGGAACGCATGACAACGTGAGCTTGTATATGTAAACAGGAAAGAGGGGAGAGAAAGTGGATGAGAGAAGGAGAAAGAAAGAGTAATGGAAATGGAAAGAAGAGAAGCGAGTGAATGACAGGTGGAGAAAATTCTATATCTCCCTCTAGCTTATATTAGTACTTTTATTTTGTTATCTATGATGCTTATAACTTTATACGTATGTATGTATGTATGTATGTATGTATGTATGTATGTATGTATGTATGTATGTATGGTGATGATCGAGTCTAGGTTTATATGTCGTCCTTGGAAGGATGTTTCAAGGTATATATTCGAACAAATGGTACAATTCTGGATTGAAAGATCACGGTTGTATGTAGATGACGTCTACTTAAAGATGGTTAACATGGCATAAAGCGTGGCATCGTCTACGTTGTTAGAAGTAATAATGGGGGGGGGATTTTGAGATACATAATCGGATCTCGAGATGTACTGAAGCATATACAGATCGTTAATCAAATAAATGCCCTTTGACAGGCAATGTGAAGTGGCGACCTAACAGGAAATGCTCGATCAGATAAAGAGACAGGTGAATATAATACACCGGAAATTTAGTTAATAATCAAGTGGTTCGGAAACAGTTGAAGGTTTCCAAAATCGAAGGAAGCAATACTGCTGTCAATGAAGTTATGAAAACGTGAGAGTCTGCAATTGCAGACATTTTTAATACTGGGTTTTGTAAAAATTGAACTTTCTACGTCGGATTAAAGAAGCAAACCTAATGTGATAAATGCCATAGTTGTTCCTACGAATTGTCGTCACCTTTGAGAGGTTTGGTGAATATAGTTCTGACAGGGTTGAGGCGGCTGCCCTTCTTAAGCACGGGATACAGAATTACATGTTTTTGATAGACCCAAAGAGAAATGTGTTCAGAAACGATGGGGATTCGTTCGACAGTACATGGGTAGTACTGTTTTCTTTACTGTTTTTCAGTCATTGGATTACGGCCATGCTAGAATACCGCTTGGTGAATGTTGTCGAATAAATTGACACTAGTACTTATTTTTAGGCCAGGTTCTTATTCTATCGTTTTTGTCCAACTGTTAAGTTACGGTACGTAAACAAAGAACATCGTTTGTCACGCTGAGGTGGGGACAAACACTGATACAAAGGCATTCATACATAGACACACGCACGCACACAAACATGCTTATATATATATTCTTTTCTACTCTAGGCACAAGGCCCGAAATTTTTGGAGAGGTGGGGCCAGTCGATTACAACGACCCCAGTACGCAACTGGTACTTAATTTATTGCCCCCGAAAGGATAAAAAGCAAAGTCGACCACAGTGGAATTTGAACTCAGAACGTTAAGACAGACGAAATATCGCTAAGCATCTCGCCGGCGTGCTAACGTTTCTGGTAGCCCGCTGCCTTTAATCTTCTAAATATATTACCGCTCTAATAGTTTAGAGCGTGCTTCTTTGTCGGAAATAAGAACTAGTGACTATATGTGTTTATATATATATATATATATATATATATATATATATATATATATATATATATCGATGGGTGAATGAATTATCCTATGTTTAACGTCAACATGGAAAATTCGATGAACCGATACCAAGGTAGCAAATTCACGTCAGAAACACGGTTGAAGCGACCTATCCAAAGGTAGAAACTCCGAGTTCATGTGCAGAAATTTGTGTGTTATATATGAATAAATAAATAAATGGAGTTGAACGAAGATGTTAATAAAATTCCTTTACTTTCGACATATGTTTCGAAGACAACATGGTTTTATTCCAAAGGAATAAACGGTGTAAGATGCAATCTTATCAGGAAAGAAAGGGAGCCTCTCTCAACAACAAGACAATAATAATTACGATGACTGCCTACATGATAAACAAAACGTTAATAAGTGTTTTAAAAAAAACCGTTAGTAGAATTGACGTCAAAGTTAGATAGTAGGAAGAGAAGGGTTAAAGGAATACTAAATAGGGAACAAATAGAGAAGGAGAGGTACGTTGATTAAAAGAATGTTCAAAGGCTTCGGAAAGGATTTCTCTATTGAAGTGAAGTGCACGTTAAACTAATTGTTCAAACTATAATGACTATCGAAATCATTTATATGTGTAAAATGTATGTTTCTCCCAGTGTTTACATTTGTACGATTTCTCTATAAGTGTGTTTACAAGGGGATCCTTAGAGAAGAGAATATGGAAGAGTTCAGAGTTGCAAATGTTACAAAATTACCTGCCCTTATCAAAAGGAAAGGATACAGACAGTATGAACCAATCTAACTTAAAATCTATATTGTTGTCTTTAAGACGCCAAACTAATTTACTTAGCCCTGTACAATGTCGTTTTTTATGTCATTTAGGGATATATATATATATATATATATATATATATATATACGAATGGCTCCGACACTATTTCTGTCTTCAAATTCACACAGAGTACATTAATCGACCCCGGTTTTAATAAGTGATAAGATTATGTGGCATTGCATTGTTATGATGTTGATCAGATAGTCATAACATAATAGAGATTGTATTTGGTAGGTAGATGTTGGGATTTTGTCGTTAGATCTATTTACGTAAGCAGAATACGAGTAAATGAGGGTAATAAATATAACCGACATATACAGATGATGATTCAGCCTCTACAATTAACAGTTTTGGAGACCAAAAGAAGGTGATGATAGAGGAGTTCGGAAAGCGGCGGTATGGATATTAACTAAACTTGGAGAAAGTGAGATTTTAAACCAGATCACTGGAGTTCCGCGTTACTGATAAACAGATGAGAGGAGTAAATGATGGGTAGGGCAAAACAGATTCTTTGTAGAAGCAGACACTATATTTTAAGAATAAGTTGCTATATGGTTTATAATCTGGAGAGAAGAGATAGAATGTAAATACCACGTGAAGGATTTACCTCAAGAAAATCGGACTTCTCTGCCAATAGAAGGGTAAGTTAGGCTATACCTGAACCAGCATCCATGAATGTTGACATAGAAAACGAAGATAAATAGATAGATAGATAGATAGATAGATAGATAGATAGATAGATAGATAGATAGATAGATAGATAGATAGATAGACACCGAAACAGACACAGACAGACAGACAGAAAGACAGGTAGATAGATAGATAGATAGATAGATAGATAGATAGATAGATAGATAGATAGATAGATAGATAGATAGATAGATGATAGATAAATAGACAGAAAGACAGAGACAGAAAGACACAGACAAGCAGACAGACACGGGCAGACAGACAGACAGACAGACAGATAAGTATAACAAAAAGCTAATGCAAATAAGAAAAAGCAACAAAAGTACTAAAGAGGTTCACAGATGGAGTAAAGATTATTTGCCAACATAACATGGCAGTCCTGCTTCGGGACAAATGTTGCTGTAATTTTAGCCCCAGGAGGCATGTCTCCAGCTGGCTGTACAACACGATCTGTGTCCTTATATTTTCGAACTAGAGATCTAGAAACCCCACTCAGCTCAAAGCAATATCTGTGTATCGCGATTTCCGGGTTATTTCTCTTCACAGACTGCTGCTGGACATCAGTCACTGAGGAACCATTAGCAGGGTGAAATCAGGTGATCTCGTGGTTCCGACGTCCGTATTTACGAGTGCTTTCATGCACCACAAGTCCACAAGACCTTATGACAGATCCTCTCAAGATAAATAACGCACTTACGCTGGAGATTAATACTGCTTTGGTATCAATACTGCTTCTGTCGCTGAGTGAGTGGACAAACGTAAGAAAGTAGCATTCACTACTTTTTGTAGGAGTTACATATAATTTTAATAAAGGTTTGACTCAACTGCACATCACTTAAAGTTTCAGGGACACGTGGACCACGTCCATCTCATCAGATAATAGCAGAGGAGTGGATATTTTGAGAGAAACTAAAAGTGGCTTTTATGTATGTTTAGGCCTCTGTTAGTCGTCTCATTATTACTGTGCCTGAACTGAGAGTTTTGAACTCAAAACTCCTACTCCGAGGCAAACAGTTACATATATATATGTGTGTGTGTGTGTGTGTGGTGTGTGTGTGTGTGTGTGTGTGTGTGTGTGTGTGTGTGTGTATGTGTGTGTGTGTGTCTTTTACTCGTTTCAGTCATTAGACTGCGTCCATGCTGGATCACGACCTTGAAGAGCTGTCAGTTGAATGAATAGACCTCAGTACTTATTTTTTTTTAGGCCAGGTACCTATTCTATCCATTATTTTAGCCGATCCGTTAAGTTACAAACCAACACCGGTTGTCAAGCAGTGGTGGGGGACTAATACACATTCATATATATATATATTTTATATATAAAGATATATATATATATATATATATATATATATATATATAGAGAGAGAGAGAGAGAGGTGTCAGGTAGGGCTGAGTAAGTGCTATGGACAGACCATAGTTAAGCTCCAGGTTCGGTGATTATCCGAATAAGGAATCCAATGTACGTCATATATCAGCATGTATATATATTTTATATATATATATATATATATATATAATATATATATATATATTATATATATATATATGTTAATAAAATAGAACATATGCATATATATAAACATATATGTACTACCTACCTCTACATGTACATATACACGCATATATGTGTACAGGACACCAAAAAGACGTCGAACACATAGAGAGACGAAAAACATAGACACAAACCAAGGAACAAGACAAGCAAAAAAAGAAGAGATACAGGACAATAAGCACAACGAAAAATCCCCTTCTTCAGTCGCTAAGGTTTCATCTACTAAACGTTTCGAAGGATAAAAGCGAGACGTATACTTCGAAGAAAACTTCCTTCCTGCGAAAAGCAAATCAATTAAAATTCTGAGATCTTTTCACAGAGGGGTAAAAAAAGCAAGACGGTAACGACAGTACAAACATATAAACAGTAAAAAATATATATATAAACAGTGGAAAAATAAATATATACCAGTGAGAGACAGGACAAGGAGAACAAGATAAGAAGGGCTGTTAACGCCAGACGAAAAAAGTATTGCAAACGCTGGATTATAGTGGACGACGAGAGAGAAAAAATGTCGACCAGTAGCCTTAGAAGGCGGGCGAGAAAAGACAGGATAGCAGTTACGACGGAAGTATCGTCGCAGATGGACGACGGGAATGGGGGAGGAGGAGCAAGAGGAAGAGAGAGAAGAAGGGGAATGGTGCGAGGAGACCATGAAGAATGGTGAAAGGGAGAGAGAGAATGAAGAATGAGAGAGAGAGGAAGAGACAAGTTAAGTGAGGGAAAAAAGACGAAAAAGGAATGAGAGAGAAAGAAAGAAAGATGCAGAGTCGCGTGAGAGTTAATATCAAGGCTAACTTGATAACAGAACAATCTTACTTAATAGGGTGCGTGCGTTTAGTCGTATAATATGTTAATAAAATAGAACATATGCATATATATAAACATATATGTACGTACCTACCTCTACATGTACATATACACGCATATATGTGTACAGGACACCAAAAAGACGTCGAACACATAGAGAGACGAAAAACATAGACACAAACCAAGGAACAAGACAAGCAAAAAAAGAAGAGATACAGGACAATAAGCACAACGAAAAATCCCCTTCTTCAGTCGCTAAGGTTTCATCTACTAAACGTTTCGAAGGATAAAAGCGAGACGTATACTACGAAGAAAACTTCCTTCCTGCGAAAAGCAAATCAATTAAAATTCTGAGATCTTTTCACAGAGGGGTAAAAAATATACACTTATATATAAAGTTTTCTCAGAATGAGATAAAAATCTAAGGCCGTGAAAGATTTTAGAACATTTATAAATACAAGGTCTTACAGCTGTTTCCGGGATATTTTATATATCCCTTCATCGGAGACGGTGTGAGAAGGTAGTTAAGCAATAGTTAATTTAGATAACTATTAGAGAGTGAAGTGGAGGAATGAAAATAGATGTGAGAAATGCAGGAATATTGCATCAGTAGATCCATTATTTAGGCAGAATGGTATACATATAAGAATCTTTCACGGCCTTGGATTTCTATCTCATTCTGAAATAAAATTTATATATATATAGGACGAGCGTCTTCTCTTTCCGTCTACCAAATCCACTTACAAGGCTTTAGTCGGCCCGAGGCTAAAGTAGGGACATATGCCCAAGGTGCCACGCAGTGGGATTGAACTCGGAACCATGTGGTTGGGCAGTGAGGTTTGTATATGCATGTATGTATATGCAGATTTGTATATTTTATATCTGTATTCTCATGCATATAGTTGCATATCTAGTCATGCTCATATATACTAAAATGATGAACTTTTGACAAGTTTCACAGATTTTTACAGTTCCAGCCATGGATTGGATCTGTAGTCTTCGAATTAACTTTCTCCTTTCTGGTTTTGAGAAGCCTAATTTCTCAAGATAGCCATTTAGGCAACGTGTTACATGTCCCAGGGCCTCAATATGTATGTATGTATGTATGTATGTACGTTTCTCTTCTGTTTTTAATTATTTAGATTCTTCCTTTGAAGAGCCAGTTTCGAGCAAAAATATAAAGCGCCATAATTCAATGTAGATAACAGAATCAATGTCAAATTTTAAACCTGAGAAAAGTTTTAATGCTTTGTAGAACTGCCATTTACGTTGTAGTAGGAATGTTTATCAGAATGTTCTCAAACAACACTCTGTTTCATTTTGTCTTTGAAACTAGACACAGAATACAATAATTTCAAATGAAACGCGCGAGGAATAATTTTGTCTACCATTATTCCTCGCGCAAAACTGGAAAGCAAAACTGGAAGAACATTTGTTAGTTGACTGAGATACAGCAGTTCAATTAATAATACATGAATCAATTATTACTTGGCTTTCACATGTTTCCATTAGCTTTAAAGTAGAGGAATAGATAAGACATGTCTGCTTACATACAGACACACACACACTTATGTATATATATATATATATATATATATATATATATATATACCAACTATACAGTTGGTGCATATATACATATATGTGTGTGTGTGCGTGTGTGTGTGTATACATTCATGTATGTGTGTATTTATGTATGTATGTGAGTATAAATGTTTCAGTCATTGAATTTTGGTTATACTGAAGCATAACTGTGAAGTGTTCCAGTCGATACATTACATAGGTATGTGTGTGTCTCGTTTGTAAAAGAAACATAAATCCGAAAGAAGAAGCACACTCTAAGATATAGAGCAGTATATATTAAAAATTGGGAAGACCAGTTTATGGGATTAGCTTAGGCTTCCCATAAAGCTAAACCTTTTACGGACGGGAATTTTTAAGATATCATGAGCCAACATGTTTTTGGGATCTGACGTTACGCCATAAAGCTAAACCCTTTATGGACGGGAAATCTAAGGTAATCCCAGAAAACGTCCTTCCCCATTTTTAAGATTATATATACATATATATATATATATATATATATATATATATATATATATATATATATATATATATATATATAATATATATATATATAATAGTACTTTATGTTTATGACTAAAAATAATAACACTGAAAAAGGAATATTTAAGATTGATTAAAGAACGGTAAAAGTTTTAAAGAATCAAACTATGTTGAAGCTGTAATTTTATTTGAAATCCCAGTCAATCTTTGCGCATCAACATGAACAGTCTTGCAAAGGACATTTAATCGTCGGAAAATGTAAAGATATTTAAAATTATAAAACTAGATATTTTCTCTCCTTTACAAAGTTTATATATCTTTCTACCACTGGAGTACCATAATTCTTGGAGTTACTCACACTTTAAATTACCGTTTCCTAAAACTATCATAATAGATTAAGTCGGATCTTTACTTTTCCAAATCACTTATAACCTTTCTCTTTACTTTACTTCTTTTCATACTTCCCTCCTTTTTCTACATTCCAGACCTCCTCTACCACTGTACTCCACCACTGTACTGGACGTTCATTGTTTCCTCGAGAATCAACACCTCCGACTAACGCCCTTTCTTCTCTGCCTTACCGTTTTGCTCCTTGGAATCTATATTACATTTATCCAACATAAGTACGAGTTCATTGCCGGCAATTCGTTGTTTCTAGATAAAAAATAAATAATAAATATTCAGGTGTAGGAAGTAAACAGTAGGTGCCAGAATAATCCGGTTTTCATTTAGATCAGCTTCCAACAGTTCTCGTATATTTTCATCGATCACCGATTCTGGTTACAGGTAACGTAAGACGGCTGTTGTACAAGGGAGCATTCTACACCAGGTGAACATTGTCTATCTACCAATACAGCCGTGTTAAGAAAGAAGCTTTTAGTCGTAATCACATTGCCTGCTTCCTTAGTAGAAACATTCTTGTATTTTTGAGAAATAATTAAATAGGAATATACTACGGCTCGTTCACAGGAAAAGCATTTACACACTTTGATGATTTGTGTAAATGTGTATTGGATAACATGAAAGTATCGACAACAATAATGTTGTTTTAATGCCAATGCCATTTTTAGTTTCATTTACATCTGAAGCATTTGCGAGCGAGTAAAGTGGAGATTTAATGACTCAGACCTTCACTTTAGAATTTATTGTGGTCGTAT
>NC_042998.1:83897133-83904633 GCF_006345805.1 Octopus sinensis
ATCGCCGACGTCCATCAGCCCATTTTTGGGGCAGACTTTCTTCGAGCACACTTGCTACTAGTTGATTCGCGCTCCTATTAGTTTCATGCCTCTGAATATACTAGACGAGATCGTATAGCGTGCCTGCACGCGCTACGTATGCTATATAAGCTTTTCTTACCACTGTATTTTGAGAGATCCGTAAATTCTCCACATCCCATATACACAACCCTGATCTTTCTTCATTATTACACTTACCCTTACCTCACCAACACTATGACCCTTGCAACACTTAATGATCACATCGCCGTTTTTCAAATACACACACATTGCACTTTAGAGAAACACGCATAGCCACATTAAACGATCACAGTTCAACAATTACACACACATCTGATAATAGTTTCAAATTTTGGCACAAAGTCAGCAATTTCGGGGGAGGGGTAAATCGATCACCTCGACCCCAGTACTGATCTGGTACTTATTTTATTGATCACGAAAGGATGAAAGGCTGAACTCAACGTAAAACGGACGAAATACCACTAAGCATTTTGCCCGGTGTGCTAACGATTTCTACTTAAGGCACAAGTCCTGACATTTGGGGGGGTAGAGGTCAAGTCGATTACATCGATCTCAGTGCGTAAACTGGTAGTTAATTTATCGACCCCGAAAGGATAAAAGGCAAAGCCGACCTCGGCGGAATTTGAACTCAGAACGTAGACAGACGAAATACCGGTAAGCATTTCGCCAGGCGTGCTAACATTTCTGCCAGCTCGCCGCCTTACACACATCTAATATTGACGCATTAACAAACACCCACCAGATATAGACGCGTACACTACATAAACATATATCTACATCACATACACTTACACACACACACACACACACACACAGTGTCGATATATACTAAACAAATAACAGACACACACACAACTTGGACACACACATACACATAAACACACACAAACACACACACACACACACACACACACACACACACACACACACACACACACACACAACAGCTGGCCTATGTCATATTCAACATTCACATGCATACTATTGACTCAAATAAAATTGACTCTCCGCCGATTACGAAGGTGAGGGTTGTGGTTAATCCGATCAACGGAACAGCGTGCTCGTGAAATTAACGTGCAAGTGCTTGAACACTCCACAGATCACGTGTACCCTTAACGTAGTACCCGGGGAGATTCAGCGTGAATCAGAGAATTTGAGAAGGCTGACCCCTCTGAAATACAGGTACAACTAATTTTTTGCGAGCTGAGTAGACAGGAGCAATGTGAAATAAACTGTCTAGCTCAAGGACACAACGCGTCGCCATGTATTGAACTCATGATCTTACGATCGTGTGTCAAATACCCTAACCGCTAAGCCACGCACCTTCACACACACACACGCACACTTACACACGCACGCACACACACACACATGCTTATCTACATAAAATAAACACCCACGTAAATTATCACTTACGACAGCTGGCATGTTCATTCACTCAACATTATCATATACACACACACAACTATTATTAACACTGACACATACGCATACACGTCAAATACACACGCGCGTGCGCGCGCTATTTTCTAGCACTCACATTACACACAACCACCGCTACAATGCAATAAACATACACATTCACCAAACATGTATGCACACACACACACGCACACACACACACACACACACACACACACACACACACACACACACACATACACACACACCTGCCTACATAAACACACAAACATTACTATTCTGCCTTATTTCTCTTTGAGAACTCTCCTGCATTGAATATCACATTGTTACTATTTCGTACTTCCACTTCACTCGAAAAATAAAAATACGTATATGTCCCTGCGTGCGTGGAACCTTGGGCAAGTGTCTTCTGCTATAGCCTCGAGTCGACCAAAGCTTTGTACGTGGATTTCGTAGACGAAAACTGAAAGAACCGATGTATTTACATCCCCGTAACTTAGTAGTTCAGCAAAAGAGTCGATAGAATAAGTACTAGGCTTACAAACAATAAATCCTGAGGTCGATTTCTTCGATTTTCAGGACACGGGCTTAATACAAATTTACGTTTAACAAAATAATGGGAGTTATGTAATCCCATTCATTAACTTACCGTTGTTTCTGCTATACGAGGCAATACTTTCAGAGCTGAGTGCTTACACAACAGCCCATAGCTTCCTCGACCCATTGGAATGAAGTGTACGATTATTGCTTATTTCGGAAAGCGGTTAAGTACATACATACATGCGTGCTTACATACACGCACGCACGCACAGAGTTCTGTCTTCTCTCCTGCTAAGTAAAATTTACTTTTGCTATGTTTACCTGGGGCTTCCCTATCTTACGAAGGAATCCTTGCGGGTGTTTTCGGTGTGGTAGAGTTCTAAGTGAAATCTCCTTTAAATCGAACGCAGCCGTCTTAAATACAACAGGAAACACAATATAAAGTAGCCTTAAAGATATCCCTTTAAAAACGGTGAGGTTAAAACCTCTTCGATCAAGCGTTGATTTGGACCAACAACACTAACAAAAATGGTGTGGTTAAAACGTCTTCGATGAAGCATTGATTTGGACCAATAACACCAACAACGGTACAAAACACTGGTAAGCAACAAAAAAATCCGGTAAGCAAAATAGCCTCTTAGGTCTGCAAGTCTGTACAGCAACAACAATATCATGTTTAAAATTTGCGACTTCCTAAACGAAATGAAACAAAGATACGTTCTCTCATTTGGTTTTAATCTTTTTAACTTACAATTACACAACCTTCTGCTGCCTCAAAACGTATGCCCAGGAGAAGAAGAAGAAGAAGAAGAAGAAGAAGAAGAAGAAGAAGAAGAAGAAGAAGAAGAAGAAGAAGAAGAAGAAGAAGAAGAAGAAGAAGAAGAAGAAGAAGAAGAAGAAGAAGAAGAAGAAGAAGAAGAAGAAGAAGAAGAATTAGTATTAGTGGCATCGACAGCTGCAATGAAAAGGAAAGGAAAGAGGAAGCAAAGTAGAGGTGGGTAGATGTCGATTCATACAAGTTTCCGAACTGTGTGCCATGACGACACTTTAGTGTGCCACCGATAATCTCTAAATGTGTCGCGGAATTAAATCAAATCCCATCAATCTTTATCAATATTTGACTGTGAACTATATTTAAAATCTGATAACTCTGCCTACAAATATACACGTAACTGTAATATTTAATTGTATAATTAATTAATTTCGTTAATTTCGTATCGCTAGCAAAACTTACGAATGTGTTGGTAACAAAGCTTAATTAAATATGTCGCGAAAAAATGTTATTTCATCTTTAAAAAATTGTGTCACAGGTGTAAGGTGTTTGAAAAATTCTGCCTAAGCCAAGGTTCGGCAAACTTCTATTATTGATCCCTTCATGGAATCGATGATAACTTATTGGGGTGGAAACGGCTATTCTCAAGTGCGAGCTCCGAGGATCTGAGTTGCCATCCTCCGGGGCAACGCCTTTTCCATATTGTCTGGGGCAACGCCTTTTCCATATCATCTGCTGGGACCTTGAGGCAAACCGACAAACCTTTTTACATATTTCTTTGCTGCAAGGAAGAGGAAACATAGGAGGATTTAGGCAGGGCCCTTCATCAAATTTAGAAAACTATTATATTAAGCATAGTGAAACAAATGCAAAACATAAATAGCCACAGAAGTTGGAAAAGTTTGGGGTAGAAAGTGTTTATAGTGTTAAGGGAATTGTCACATCACTTGGTATTGAGTTCAATTTCCATTTATGTATGTCTTTGTACAAGTAAACTACATCCGCATCACACATAGTGACCCTTATCGTATAAATTCCTAAAATAAAAAGAAATGTTATTTTTGGCCGTCTTGTAATCTTTTCTTTCAGTGCCATAAAAAATTGAGATTTTTCTTTTTTCTTTTAGAGTGAACCATTTGCAGATGGTTTTTTTTATCTCTGCGGGCTTCGCAGAATCTTTACAAAAAGTTGTTTTTTTTCACATAAGCACATAGTCATTGTTTTATTAGATGATGATGGTATAAATCACAAATCGTTGTAAGAGTATCTGCTTAAGTGGGGTCTACACCGACTAGTTTGTACTAGTCGTATAAGTTGCAATAACAAAGTCGAAGCAAAGGTCAAACATGGCCAAACATCTTCACAGATATGTGCAGGCCTTGCCAAGAAAAGATTCTCTTGTAAGAAGACCAGCAGTCACGCATGAATGCATGACTTTTCTCTCCACTCCATGGCTGATGTTATCCAAGAAAAAGGCCACCCATTTGAGCCGATGCAGCATCAAGCCTGTATAGTCGCAAGTGCTGCTGGTGAAACACAAAGAGCCGAACCACAGGTATTTGGCACGATACTCTAATAATTCTGCAATTCCACTGACCAGGATTCGTTCTTATTTATTGACCGCGTGATGATGAAAGACAAAAATGAGTTCGATGGGACCTGAACTTGAAGCACTGACATTTTGAACAAATACCGCCAGGTAGAAGATCATTTCGCAAACCACATGACTCTTTGAGTTTAGACTCACGGCGAAGTACCCTCGACAAAGTGTCTTCTAGTAAAGCATCGGATATATATATATATATATATATATATATATATATATATATATATATATATATATAGTTGAAATTTTTAGAAAAGCAAAAGATGAAGACAGGTGTATGAACAACAAGCAAGTGTATTAGTTTGATGCTCGGAAAAAATGAAAAAGTCTTTTGCGTTTCGAGCCTACGCTCTTCAACAGAAAGGATATATATATAGACATATATATATATATATAATATATATATACATACACACATACATACTACATACATACATACATACATACATACATACATACATACATACATACATACATACATACATATGTGTGTGCGCGCGCGCGTGTGTGTACATTTGCGTACGTGCGTGTGTGTATCCTAGTGTGCATTTTTGTGCAAGCTCGTTGTAGCTTGTCAAAGAATATTGATTTGATGACGTCGACGTACCTTAGCGGGTGAACAAAACCAGGTCGATAACATAACTATCGGAATTAAAAGAATTACTGGGTATGATTTGATCGATTAAAGAAATTTAATCGCCGAGATATAATGACTGAAATCAGTAAAAGAGTAAGAGAGTTAAAAACAAAAAGGACACAGACAGATAAGCAGACAGATGGACAGAGTCGGTTAACAGAGTCCGACAAGCTAAGCTTAAGTAAGAAGCCTAGGAAACTAAGTCAGCTGGTGTTAAATCGATCAGTTTTTAACAGTAATAATGATCCTGAAATTTCCTGAATGATCCTGCACAAGGCCTGAAATTTTGGGGGAAGAGACTAGTCGATTAGATCAACTCCTGTGTGTCACTGATACTTAATTTATCGACCCTGAAAGAATGAAAGCCGGTGTTCTTGAAACTAAGAACATGAAGACGCACGAATTATGCCCGGTATGCTAACGATTCTGCCAGATCGCTGTCTTATGTATTTATGTATGTATGTATGTATGTATGTATGTATGTATGTATGTATGTATGTATGTATGTATGTATGTATGTATGCATGCATGTATGTATGTATGTATGTATGTATGTATGTATGTATGTATGTATGTATGTGCTTGTATGTGCATGTATATACAGAGTTGGTCAAAAATCACTCGACAGTAAATAAATGTTCCATAAATACTTAATATTCAAGCAACCCAAACTAGCTAGCTATAAAATCTCAAGAGGAGATAGAGTAGTAGAGTATACTGAACAGTAAAGCGAATTTCCACATAAAAGTGGCAGTTGAATGTTACTACTAGTTTAACCACGTAGATTCTTCGCTAGCTGGTTTTCAATGCAATGTTCTGAATCCTTTATATACAATATATCTATTTCTTTACTACCCACAAGGGGCTAAACACAGAGGGGACAAACAAGGACATACAAACGGATGAAGTCGATTACATCGATCCCAGTGCGTAACTGATACTTAATTTATCGACCCCGAAAGGATGAAAGGCAAAGTCGACCTCGGCGGAATTTGAACTCAGAACGTAACGGCAGACTAAATACGGCTACGCATTTCGCTCGGTGTGCTAACGTTTCTGCCAACTCGCCGCCTTTATATACAAAATATCGCTGAGTGATACCCAATATGGCTCTCGACCTGGTAGGAGCTGCCTGAGCCAGCTCTTACAGCACTATGACTGGGTGTTGAGGCAGTTACTCAAAAGCTCAAATGTGGACATAATATAACTTAACTTTACAAAAGCTTTTGATAAAGTGTATCATGGTATGATATGCCACACACTGCGTGATCTTGGCATGGCTGGAAAACTCGGAGAGTGGTTACATGACTTTCTGAAAGATAGAAGTCAGGCAGTGGTGGCTAATAAAGCCACCTCAAAGAAAACACAAATAATGAGTGGTGTTCCGCAGGGCACTGTCTTTTCATAGTGCTTTTCATAGTGGTCCTCTCAAATATGCCCTCAGCTTCCCGGATAGCCACCCTTGCTAGCTACGCAAACGATACGAAAGTCTCGCAGAAAATATAGAACCCCAGCGATGTTGCACACCTGCCGCAGGAGTTGGACTCAATTTACAGATGGGCGGAGGACAATAATATGCAGTTTAATGCTGGAAAATTCCAAGCCCTGCGCTACCTGCGCCCAAAATTGGATATATAACTTACAGGGTACACTGGCCCACGGGGTATTACAATCCCAGAGCCTAAATCAGTACGGGACCTGGGTGTCGATTTGAGTGATAATACTTCTTTCCAAGTGCACATTACCAGGATGGCGACAAAGTGCAGACGACTGGCTGGCTGGATCCTGAAAACCTTCAGAACAAGAGAAAAAGAAACTATGATGGTCCTCAGGTCGACATTCGTCCTCAGCCGCCTGGATTATTGGTCGCAGCTATGGTCACCCCACAGTGTAAAATTAACAGAGAATCTTGAAGCAATCCAACGAATCTTCACAAAGAAGATTGTCTGATTGCAACAGTTCAGCTACTGGGAAAGGCTGAACCAGCTAAACCTGTACTCCCTGGAGCGAAGGCGGGAGAGATATGCAGTAATATACATCTGGGAGATCCTGGAAGTGACTGTGCCAAATTTCGGCATTGAAAGCTACACAGATGCCAGAATGGGTCGACACTGCACAGTACTAAAGATCCCAGCAATGTCATTGTGCTTCAGTACCAGTAACTACAACAGCCTGGGTTTCAGAGGCCTACAGCTTTTTAATACTCTCCCAACGAGCATGAGGGAGTCACACAAAGTGGATGTAGGTGTTTTCAAATCAAAACTGGATCTCTCTTTGTCGAGAGTCCCAGATGTTCCTACCTCGCGGCAAACGAGGGTAGCGACATCAAAGTCCCTTGTTCAGCAAATACCATACGTTAGAATAACAGCGTAGCAAAATGGCGGCGCCCCAGCATGGCCACAGCTGAAACTACTAGAATATATATACATATATATATATATATATATATATATATATATATAC
>NC_042998.1:83909633-83917133 GCF_006345805.1 Octopus sinensis
CCAGGCTATACTGAGGCCTTTCTTCTTTTTGTGGCTGTCTTCAGTTATGGCATTATTAATCATTAGTTGATCTTTACAGCCATATGAGCCTTTGCGGCATCCTTTCTGCTCATCTGGGAACAGGTTGTTTTCGTCCAGGTGCTTGTTCAACCTTTGCGATATCACTGCAGTAAATGCCTTGTACATTGTAGGGAGACAGGTTATTGGTCTGTAGTTTTCTGGTTTTGCTGTCTCATTTGATTTGGGAATTAAGATGGTTTTCCCCTTCGTGAGCCATTCAGGCATTGTTTCTGGCTCTGCTAGTATGTTGTTAAAGTTTTCAGCTAGCTTTTTGTGCATTCCTGTTAGATATTTCAACCAGAAGTTGGGGATCTTGTCATGCCCAGGTGCCTTCCAGTTGCTTAGTCTTTGCAGTGCCTGGGTGACCTCTTCAGTTGTTATGGGGGTCCAAAGTTGCTCAGATGCTGAGTTTGTTGTTTTACTACTCCTTTTTTTTGGTTGTTCGTTCACCGACCATATTTCTCTCCAGAATTCTTCCACTTCTTCTGCCGTTCGTGCTGCAGTGATTTCTATTTTATTTTTGCCAAGTTCTTGGTAGAAGTTTTTTGGGTTGGAGTTGAACTTTTTGTTTTGTTCAAAGAAGCGCTGGCGTTTCTCGTAGCGGCGGATCCTTTGTGCTTTGGCAAGGATATCTTGCTTCAGCTTTTCTTTTATCTCAGGTAAATCTTTTTCTGTGATGGTATATTTGCGGAGTATTTTTGTTTTCTTTTTGTTGCTCAGTAGCGTTGATTGTCTACTGATTTCATTAAGAATCGACAGATCTTTTCTTATTTTTTGTATTTTGTTTTGGATGTTATTTATCCACGGGGTTTGTTTGGATGGTGGTACTCCTGTTTGGATGGGTTTGAGTGAGTATCCAGCTTCTTTTGTGGCTGCTGCGTATACTAAGTCATTTAGCTCAGTGATATCGCTTTTTGTTTCAGTGGCTATTAGTTCTGTGACGGCTAGGTTTATGCTGTTTATAATTGGTGTTGTTGTTTCGTCTATTTTGATTTTTGGGAGGTATCGTCGGTGGTCCATTTTGAGCTCTGTGGTTTTCAGTTCTTTGATTATTTTACCTTTTATATTATCATAATCATTAGGCTCCCCTTCGTTGTTTCCAGGTTTTAGCTTTGTGTCGCTTTCTTTCTTATTTATATGTTTGTTTTCCGTGTTTTGGCTTGCTGTTTGTCGTGTATTATTATGCATCCTTACGGTTTGGGTTTGTTGTTTTTTGTTTACATCGTGTTTGTTGGGAATGTTACGTTTGTCTTCGTGTTTTACTGTTTCAGTGTTTATATTATTGGACATTGTTGTGTGTATTCTATCTACATTTTCCTGGTGTATTTTTTCTTTTAGATGTTCTATTTCTATTTCTACTATTAACCAAGCTTTATGTGCTGTCTCCGTAATTTTATTGAGAAGTGAGAGTGCGAATATGACCGAGTGACAGGCCTACTCTCAGGACAGTTGAGAGTGTGAAAAGGACAGTTGAGAGTGTGAACTTGCCCTAGGTGTTCAGGCCAGTCAGGAATAGGTAGGAATCTTTCTTTAGCCAAGGTAGCGTTTCTCCTATTGGAAATTTTCCTTGTTTGTTATCCCTTTTGTTCTTTTGCGTTGTGTATTTTGGGTTTGTTTTTGCTTGTTTTTTGTTTTTGCTTTTTCGTATTTAACCCTTTCAAGTGTATTCGGACATCAAAAGAGCTTTCGTTGTGGAGATGGTCCCAAGAGAAAATTCTCCACCAAAGCATGAGTGAAACCACATTCGCTTTTGTGTCTGTGAGTGACATCATTGATTCGCAGGACGCTAGCGTTTCTCTGTCGATCCGCTTCGCAACCTGCAAAAACAAAATCTGTCATTCACAACACAAATTAGAACGAAATTAAGTTTATTAAAACAGCATACGGAACATTTGCTGGTGTGCGTAAAGCTTGGTCAACATTAGAATTTAACAGAAATATTTGTTATGTTTCTAATTACACACTTTCTATGTAAATCTCCATGATGACTGTTGTACCTTATCCTTTGTACTGCATCATATGTTTTTGGAGCTTTTGTGGCAAATGGAGAAAAATATTATTGTTGTTGCTGTTGTTGTTATTTTCGTTGTTACTCTTATTGTTTTAGCTGCCGTTGCAATAGTAATCTTATTGTTTATGCGTGTTTTTATTATGCAATCGTCCGTACTTTGTGTAGCTTGCTTACGTGCAGTAATTATGTTTTGTTTTGTGCATTTCTATAATATTGAAAGTACTCCAGGTAATATGTGAGCAGTTTCTAACCGGTTTATTTTCTGTATGTTGCGTGTATGAAAATCTTGGTGTTTTGATTATGCATTGGTCCACATCGTTGTATTAATATATTTCTTTGTTGCTTTTTCATTATTCCCGAGGCACCTAGTATCATGGAGATTGTTTCTTTTTTCAATTTGGTTATCGTTAAGTTTCATTCTGGTCACTGTAAAGGTCTTGATATTTCAATAGATTCTTTGCTTCTGTTATTATCACCCTTTGGAACTGTTACATCGACAAGAAGGAAATACATTCTCCTACTGATATTTCACAATTGAAATATTTGTCTTAATATGAGGTCTGATTAATAAGTATCCGGACTAAATACGAGGTCTGATCAATAAGTATCCGGACTGTCACCATAGTAACAAAGCTAAAGCATGCAGCGTGAAACTGCTAGACAAAGATTGATCTTGAAATCTGTTGTGCATATGCATTAAGTTTTAACTTTCTAGTTTAATTCCGCTGTTTGCAGCAGTGCTTGGAAGGAAGGTGTGTAGCGTGTGATCGTCGCATTGACCACCACAGAGAAAGTTGTCATGGCGATACCTACTGAGAGGCATACGCAAAGGTCCAGAAAGTGTATGGAGAGGAATGTATCAGCCGCACACAAGTCTACGAGTGGTTCAGAAGTTTCTAAGATGGCTGAAAAAATATTTATATCGACGAATGCTCTGGGAGACCTTCAACCAGCAGAATTGAGAAAAACATCGCAGATGTGCGTGCAGTTGTGAGGGGAAATCGTCGAATCACCATCCTTGAGTTATCAGAGATTGTGCAGATTAGTTACGGTTCAGTTCAGTCTATTATCACTGAACATTTGGATATTAGATGCGTGTCCGTCAAGTTTGTGCCAAAGCTGCTTTCATCTGACCAAAAGGACGCTCGGGTTTCAGTTGCACAAGATCTCCTTGATTATGTCGAGACGATGAAAACTTTTTGAAAACTTTGCGTAAGCCTCTAAGCAGGTATCATCAAGCTTTTGACAAAATTTAATGTAGATTCTCTGCTCAACTTTCTCTGTCATTATGAATGTGACGACCACACGCTGCACACCTTCCTACCAGACAGTGCTGTAAACAGCGGAACTGAACTAGAACGTTAAAACTTAGTGAGCATACACAGCAGTGTCCACGGTCAATCTGTGCTGCCAAGCACCTTCACCCTTGTATATATATAACCTGTATTTTTGAAATTGGCTAGAATGTAACGAAGTAAGTTGTCATTTTATATGTTGCTATCATTGTGTCTTGTTGTGAAGCATCCTGATGAGGGGAGTGTCTGTTTCATTAAAATATGAAATTTATATCATATTATCGGACACGTCTCCGAAACGGCCCGTCGATGGAACATTATTTTCGTGTATTAGTATGTCCTGTTAATGTTGTATAATTTCAAATTTTCCACTGGACTCCGTGTTGTAACTTGTGAATCTTTATTACCTTGTATGTTATCGTGTGACTTAATAATTATCGTGTGAATTATTAATTCAATAAGTCTTATATTATGTTGATGTTTTATATTTTGCCTGCGTATTTATTTATATATATGAGCATTTTTGAATATTTTTAAATACCTACGAGTTTTTATTTTATATCTATTTTTATATCTATTTTTTATATCTATCTGTATATCTATTTATGTATTTATATATTTATAATGCCAACGTATTTTTAAATATTTGCGTATTTTTAAATATTAAATACTAGCATTATGACCCGTCGTTGCCGGGTCATAATGCTAGTGCAGGTATATATGTGTATATATATGTGTACATATTACATGTACATCTATATACATCTACACATAAAATACAAATTACAAGTTATATCTTGATATCACTAGTGATAACAATACTCAAAATATATAACAGACTGAAATTGTAGGCCCGTCTCTTGCAATTTCGATCAATTGTATCTTGTCCTCCCTCTTGTATAGAAGTGTGGCTACAATCCAGCCTACCTCTACTTCTGGAGGTACGTTTTAAATTTTTATCCGGGACGTCCTACGTCCCAGATATAAAGTAAAAGTAAAATATTTCCACTTTGCAAGGTTCTAGTCGAGTACTCCCTTGCACGCTCCGTTGACTCCAACCTTGCTTCTATCGTGCGAATCTACCGCCTCTGGTTAGATACTTGATATCTTTCATAGTCACACCAAGACACTTTTCGATCGTGCTTTCCTCCAGGCGTTCAAATCTTTTTTTCTCTACATTGTATACTTTATAGACAATAGTCTTTTCTTTAATTTAATTTTTTATTTCGATTGGTGGTGTTAGCCTAGATTCACCGTCTTTGTCGGTGATCAATCCGAAATAGGTTTGTATTTCTTCCATTTTAATTTTAATGAGTTCGCGCCCGCCGACGGCTGCAGCGAAATTTATTTTTCGACTTTCTTCTATCGAAGGCATTTTAATAAAAATGCTTCCGTATAAACCAGTGAAAATATTGTCAATTTCCCCAAACAGGGACACAATTCAATTTTTAAACAATAACCAAAGCTCCTTCTCCCAAAGAGGGGGGGTTACTGTTTACAATTATTTAACAAATGCAACACAACAACGTTTCCCTTTCGAGGAACCAACAAACGTGATAACAATAATTAAACAGTAATAATAATAACAACAAACCTTACGGTGAATCAAAAAGCAGTACGCAGTTGAAGCTATAGTCCTTTATGTATAAGAAATAAACCAACAGCAGTGCTCAGTAGAAGCGGCTGTTCGAGAAAACAGACATTACATACAGCCAAACTTCATATATATACTTAATGCTAGCTAATTAGCAGATAATCTAATGTAAAAGCCGTGGTAAAAGGTATGTGCACAGCTCCATCTGGACTATTCCATTTCTGCACACTAATTTTATTTTTAATTTATTCCCATTCATGTGAAACCACTTATTCAATTTCAAGTCATTGATGCAATTTTATACCAATTGCTATTTTTACTTTGGTTGTGTTACGATTTAATTATTATATTATACTTTAGTTTGATTTTAATTATTGCTTACTACATATAATTCAATTGTTATTGTTATCTCTAATTTTTATTGTTAAAGTGAAAGTATCTGACTTAAAATAGAGAGATGTTTTTGTTTCACTTTTAACACTTAAAACTGAAATAGTGGAGAAGATATGATATTGCTATGGGCTCGCCCTAAGCAAGACGCTGAATTTTCTTTTGCCCATGAAACTACATGGACCCTAAGTAAGGCATGTGTAAAATTTGAATGAAATTGGTTGTATAGTTCTCAAGTTTTAGGGAATCATAGTGGAGAAGATATGATATTGCTGTGGGCTCGCCCTAGGCAAAAAGTTAAAATTTTTGTTGGCCGATGACACTCCCCGGACCCTAAGTAAGGTATGTGTAAAATTTGAATGAAATTAGTTGTGTAGTTCTCAAGGTTTAGGGAAACACACAGACAGACACATATTCTCAGTTTTATATATAGAGAGATTTATATGTTTATATACTTGTATGTATTAATAATGTATTATCTGGAACTTTGTATTGATTTATTAAAGTCCAATGAAAGTACACATATATATTGAATATTCTATTGGATAATAGGTCATGTTCCTCAAGTTTTCCCCTGGTATTGCCTCCCTTGAAATCACATATATATATATATATATATATATATATATATTATATATATTATATATATATATATATATATATATATATATATATATATATATATATATAGGAACTAACGTTATTTATTTTTAGAAATGATATCGTTTTCAGTAGAATGGGCTTAAAAATCGTTTTTGATGACGATCTGACGAAGGCCAACTTTTTAGATATTACGCTTAATTTACACAGTGACTCTTACTTCCCATATCATAAACCGCTGACCAATCTTAAGTACATTAGCAAATTTAGTAATCATCCTGGAGCAATTACTAAGAACTTAGTTAAGAATATTTCATTTAGATTATCTAAATTATCTGCTAATGTTGATATTTTCAATAATAACGCTGAATTCTATAACTCTGCCTTAATCAAAGCAGGTTATACAGAAAAAATTTTCTACATTGATTCTGCTCAGTCTAATTGTAAATTCAATAATGTAGATAATATTTCTAGTCGTAAAAGAATTATTGATAACAAACATAATTTACGCACCGATACAAAGCGAATGAAGGCAGATAACCCTTATTTAATCCCCTATTATCGATCTAAAAGTAAATATAACACCTTCAAAAGTAATTACGCTATGAATACTAGTAAAATATTTGGTTAATAATTCCTTACGGGAGACAAATTAAATCTAATCTCCCACTGCTGTTTCGTCAAGCTATTGCTAGGAATTTTCCAAACAATTCTAGATATTACTCTATAACCAATTCACATAAGGTTAGGATAGGTTTTTCAAACACAAAAAATCTCTTGCAAATTATTTCTTCTCATAATAACAAACTGTTAAATATTAATACATTTACTAATACTAACATTAATTTAGCTAATACCATCCAACCCTCTAGAAATATTAATAACAAGGTTATTGTATCTGAAGTCAATTCCAATAGAATTAAGTTTATGTCAAGTAACTCTAAGATTAAAAATTCTATATACCAGTGTATAATCAGTACTCGTAATAAAGTACGATTTTACATTGGAAGCACATCGTTAGAGTTATCTAAAAGAATTTATATCCATTACTCAACATTTAGGGATAAAAATAAACGGAATAGTACCGGTCTCAGCAAACTGATTTGGGATTTAAAAGACCACAATGAGCAATTTCATATAGAATGGTTGATCCTCTCAATTTCGATACCATATGACAAAGGCAAGAAATTCTGTCTTCTCTGTAATTCTGAGCTATTTTTCATTATTTTTTCTAAAAATACTCTAGTAAACACGGTTATAGAGCGAGCATACAGATGTAAGCATTGGCAAAAACATACATTTAGTGCATATAAGTAGTCTCTATCATTATATATAATTTAAAATTTAATTTCCTTTATATTTAACATTCACTATTAATATCCTTACTCTTTCTGTTAGCTACTTATGACGTTATATCATATAACGTTTTTTAAACAATATTAATAGCGTTCTGTCTATCGCTATACAAATCCATCATTTTTTGCTAAAATGTCTTATTGACGAGTTTCGTTATTTTCACTTTCCTGAGGAGAAGATTGCATTGTTTATAC